>NC_138878.1:47880164-48152664 GCF_965194805.1 Balaenoptera borealis
GAAGTGGATTGCTGAATCATATGGCAGTTCTATTTTTAATGTTTAGAGGGACCTCCATACTGTTTTCCATAGTGGCTGCACCAGTTTACATTCCCACTAACAGTGCAGGAGGGTTCCAACTTTTCCATGTCCCTACCAACATTTATTTCCTGTTTTTTTGATAGCAGCCATCCTCATGGGCGCGAGGCTCCATCCTATCCATTTTGATTCACAGATATAGTTCTTGGACACTTTTTAAAGGTTGCGTAATTTCTGCATACATGATGTCACACAGACCATTCTGCAGGTTGCTTTTTCCACTCAGCGTTTGGCGTCTGTTGTCGCTCCATGTTGACCCACGTGGATCGGGTGGAGTCACTGTAAGTGCCTACAGTAGCCCATTGTGTGAGTGCACCCAGCTCACCCTTTGTTCTGCCCTTTCCCCTCTGCCAGGCATCTCCGTTGTCGCTGCTGTAGGTCCCAAAGTCACTGCTCTTGGTGTCTCTCCCTCCTTTGCTACACTCTGAGCTCCTCCAGTGGAGCCCTCATCCAGCCCATCCCGGGGCCCAGCACCCAGCCCAGGGGTCCTGGGGGTGGCCTCTGGAATGTTGCCAGACTGTCCACAGCAGGGACGCAGTGACTGGTCCTAGCAGGACAGCCCAGGGCTGTCACCCATAATCAGCTAGGTTTGCAACATGCAGCCGAGATCAGCAGCCTAAAAATAGTGGTTCTTACATAAGGTGGTGTGGACAGCACTTAGGATGGCTTGTGGTCTGAAAGGGGCAAGTGGTGTGTGAGTCGGGGCCGAGCACCCCTGTTGTGTAATGCATCCAGCCCCCGCGCTGGCCCCACTTCAGCTTCCCACAGGTAGCCTGACTTACGGAACTGCAGTGTGGTGACCCAGAAACTCTGCGTGTGTGATCATTTGGCCAGGGGTGTGCTGTGTGTGACTGTACACTTGTGCGCACATGGTGGTGGCGGCAGCAGCGGCTGTGGGGTCAGCTCTCATCTGCTTCCTCTTCAGAGATAGGAGGTGCTGGCTCCTTCCTCCTGTGGTGGGCCCCAGGGAGCTTTGGTTCATTCATTCACTAGCCACTCACGAAGCACCTACTATGTGCTTGGCACTGTTCCAGGCATTGGGGATACAGCAGTGAACAAGAAAAGGCTCCTGCTGTGATGGAGCTTAGAAGTGGGTGAGGGAAATAGAAAACACGCAAGCAAATGATGGATAGACAAGAAAATATCAGGTCCTGGTAAGTCCTGTGAAGAAAAAGCAAAATAGGGTAACATCCTACAGAAAAGGTTAGCAAACTTTTTCTGTAAAGAGTACATTTTAGGTTCTGTAACCGTGTGGTCTCTGTCACAGCTCTCAGCTCTGTTACTGCAGCAGGAAAGCAGCACAGACAATTGTAAATGAATGATGTGGCTGTGTTCCAATAAAACTTCATACACGAAACCAGGCTGTGGGCCAGAACCCTCAGGCCATGGTTTGCAGACCCTGTCCTGGGTAGGGGGAGAAGCTGCCTGAGCTGGGGTTGTCAGAGAGACCCTTTCTGAAAGGGAGATAGCCTTGCTGTCAATTCACTGATGGAGTTGTGTGGTGAGAAGTGGGCAGACTGGGGCCAAGTGTGAGAGAGAAAAATGATGGAGCTTGCTCATGGGTTGAATGGGGGTACAGGAAAGAGGAGATTCAAGGGGGAGTCCTAGATTTGGGGCTTCAACAACTAGGTGAATGGTGGTTTGTTTCTGGAAAAGAAGAGGAGCTGGTGGGAGGTCACAGGGGCAGCTCAGGGGAGAGCTGGGACTGCAGGCTTGCCCTGGGGTCGGCGGTGTTTGAGTGTCCTCAAAGTTGTGAGTCTGGTGAGTCAAAGGGAGTGGGTATGGACAGAGCAGAGGGGGCCCAGGTGAGATCTGGGGCTACCACCTGGAGCGCTTGGCAGAGGAGGATAGAGGCCTCCTGCTCCATGGGGGAAGGCTCTGAGCAGCACCATCTCCAGGGGTGCAAGCTCTGGGCTGCCTAGTTACTAACAGAGCCTCAGTTTCCTCCTGTCAAGGGGGGACCTACCTGCTATGGTTGGTGTGAGGACTAAATGAGATAGTCATGCTTGACATGGAAGAAGCACTCAGCAATGGTGCCTGTGATGATGATGGTGGTGACCACTGGGCTCATGGGCTGAGTGAGTGGGTTGCAGGGTCTATGATGCTTTGTCTTGGTAGACGGGGGAGTCACTGACAGGTTGGGGTTGCAGACACCCCATTGCCTGGCACTCCCCATCCTGGTGCATGCACCTGCACCCTTCTGCCTGGGGCAGGCCCAAAGTGCTGGGTAGTCAGTGCTCCTGGAAGCCCCTGAAGGGAGTTGGGGCTCAGTATCCTTGCCCCTTGGGTGGATGGTGTTGAGGCCTGTTCTACCCTGTTTTCCAAGGCTCCCCAGGGGCTTGAGCCCCCACTTCTCAGTCACACATCTTTACTGCTGCCTTCCTATCCTGGGCTGGCTTCCATACGTCCCTCACTGCGGGGGAGGGGGTCCCCCTTCACCTCCCAGTAACTCCTTGTCTAAGGGTCATTTTCTGGGGCAGCGAGTTTCCTTGGTTGAGTGGCCGTCTGGGCCCGCTGGGTTGCAGTGGGGTAATTAGTGGGTTGTCTGACGGATGGGTTGGTGAGCTGGGGATTAGGGGGTGGTCTTGACCCACCCCCCCCCACCCACCCCCATGTCTGAGCAAGCTGACGCCTCCTCTGCTGCTCCTCCCACAGCCGAGTGGCCGAAGATGGTGGACTACCTGGCGAACACGGAGATCAACAGCCAGCGCATCGCGGCTGTTGAGAGCTGCTTCGGGGCATCGGGGCAGCCACTGGCCCTGCCAGGCCGAGTGCTGCTGGGCGAGGGCGTCCTGACCAAGGAGTGCCGCAAGAAGGCCAAACCGCGCATCTTCTTCCTCTTCAACGACATCCTGGTGTACGGCAGCATCGTGCTCAACAAGCGCAAGTACCGCAGCCAGCATATCATTCCGCTGGAGGAGGTGACGCTGGAGCTGCTGCCCGAGACCCTGCAGGCCAAGAACCGCTGGATGATCAAGACGGCCAAGAAGTCCTTCGTGGTGTCAGCCGCCTCCGCCACCGAGCGCCAGGAGTGGATCAGCCATATCGAGGACTGTGTGCGGCGGCAGCTGCTGGCCACGGGCCTCCAGCCCAGCACGGAGCACGCGGCGCCCTGGATCCCCGACAAGGCCACGGACATCTGCATGCGCTGCACGCAGACGCGCTTCTCGGCGCTCACCCGACGGCACCACTGCCGCAAATGCGGCTTTGTGGTCTGTGCCGAGTGCTCCCGCGAGCGCTTCCTCCTGCCGCGCCTCTCGCCCAAGCCCCTGCGCGTCTGCATCCTCTGCTTCCGCGAGCTGGCCGCCCAGAAGCGGAAGGAGGAGGCGGAGGAGCTGGGCACCGGGTCCGCGGGGCAACCGGCCTACCTGGCTGGCGCCGTCTGCGGAGCGTCCAGTGGAGACGACGATGACTCAGACGAGGACAGGGAGGGCAGTGGGGATGGTGACTGGCCCAGCCGCATGAAGTTCTACGCCTCGGGAGTCTCCTGGTCGTCCTTCCACAGCTGACCCCGGGTCTGCAGACATGCGGGAGGGCTTCCCTAGTCACTTCGGCATCCAAGCAGATGCCATTGCCGGGGCCCCTGAGAGGGCAGAGTTCCCCAAGCTGCCCAGCACCCTGCAGGGCCCTACCCCACGGGACCCTACCCCACGGGGTGGTGGGCACAGCGGAAGCGGATCCTTTTCTCTGAACCCCCAACGCCTCTTTTTGGATACTGGCGTCCCTCTAGTTCCACTTCAGGTAATTACCTTTTCATTTAGCAAACCCAAAATACTTAGGCCTCTTGGGAACAAATGTCGTTTCTCGGCCCTTTGAGCTGTTGATCCAGATGATCCCTTGAATTAGACAACCTCAGGCAGCTTTAGGGACCAGAGAGAAGGTTGCACTGGAGTGAGGTCCCCTCTTCTCTGAGGCCTTGAATCACCAGACCTGGCCCCGCCCCCCTGCAGGAAAGACTGTGGGTCCTGAGAGGCCTCCAGGAAACCAATGCCTGCCCACCTACCTTGCTGATGCCCACCTGCCTGGCTGGCTGGGCCTTGTCACGGCAGGCATGTGGGCTCACCCAGAGCCAGGCAAGAGACTGCCATGCTGTGGGTGTCCGCCAGGCCCAGGAACTGCAGCCTGAGCTCCCCATGGTCCAGAGTGGCCTGCCAAGCCCTCTGGCCCAGTCTCACCTCCCTCCAGGTGTCTGATGCCTCTCAGTCCTGTCCTCATCCCTCCCTGTGCTGGAGAAAGCAGTGTTTTCTGTTAGGACTCTTAATTGCAAGTGACAGAAACCCTACCCAGACTGACTTAATAATAAAAAGAAAGTTTATTGACTCATGTGTTTGCAAAGTCCAGGAGTGTTCTTGCTTCAGACACAGCTCTGTGACTGAGGACTGAAACCATGCTAGGTGGCAAATGTCAACAACTGTCCACCACTCTGGGCATTCCTGAGAATGCTGGCAGTTCCAGCGGGATCAGATGTTTGCACCACACCATGGTTGATTCCCAGGGACAGAGCCCCGTCCATCCAGGCGCTGTGACTGTAGCCCAGCACCTGCAGCCCTGTTCACTTGGTGTGAGTTATCTAAACAGCCAGACAGCAAGTAAAGGAAACAAGGAGCCACTTATCCAGCTCTCCATGAGCCTTCCAGGTTTAAAGCTCTCCCATGTGGCCTCCTGCTCTGGCCCACCCCCGAGGATGGTGCCGTTGAGTGGGGAAGTCCCAAGTGCAGCAACCTGCCATGCTCAGCTGGTGTGTTGTTGGGGCTGGAGCTTGAATGGCAGCCGCCTGATTCCTGGCCCACACCCGGCCACGGAGTTGTGGTCCTTCAGGACAGTCTCCTGTACCAGTCTTCCCCCCATCGCCTGGCTGGCCTTGGCCAGAGCCCACTGGGCGGAGTGGGGGTCACTGTCAGAAGTGGTGACTTTGGGGCCAGGAAAGCTGCCCCCAGCCCACACTGCGCAGTGCGTGAAACCCCACCGTCAGCTCCAGTCCCTGGGTGAACAGTTGTCCTCCCGGCCCAGTTCTCAAACGTTCACTTGCAGACAGAACCCTGAGAATCTCCTTCGAATGCTAACTCTGATTCAGCAGGCCAGGTGGGCTCCAAGGGGTGGCAACACTCCAGCCTACTCTTGACAGGAGCCACCCGTGTGAGGGAGGGCGGGAGGGGCAAAGTGTGAGGCACCCAGGGCCTGCCTGTGGCCTAACCCGCAGGGCAGAGGGACTGGGTGGGGAGGGTCAGAGGTGCTGCCAAGAATTGACGAGTCCTTGGCCTCCCTGAACCACACAAACTGGTTCAGGCAGTTCTGCCTGGGCAGAGGGTTCAGGGCAGGCAGGTTACAGGGTGCAGGGCAACTTACTGAGGCCAGATCGGCGTGAAAGCCCAGGCCAGCTAGTCCTATCCCTTCACCCAGGGTTGGTGCCCAGGCAGGGAGTGCCCAGCTCCAGCCACTGGCGTCTTGGTCACTGCCCCACTCCCCTAGAACCTCCCTTGCCCGGTAAACGGGGAGTAGAAGCACCAGGACAGTGTTCCTTTGGGCAGAAGAGAGGATTTCCGCACCTGATTCCAGGCACCGGCAGCCTTCTCCACAGCTGCCTGCCAAAGGGGCACAGGGCACAGAACCCCAGGCAGGTGAGGCCATGCCCTCCACACTCGGGCTGGACAGGTGCTGGCTCGGCCCTCAGCCTTCGACCCTCAGACCTGCCTCCCTCACAGCCCTAGCCACCAGGGCTGGGATAGGGCGGCAGCTTCCCTGAGCCCTGAGGCGTTAGGGCCTGTAAGGACCCAAGGGCTCAAGTGGCCAGCAACCTTTGGAGGGCTTTCATTCATGCAGACTCACTCACTGCTGTATGCTGCATCATGGACTGGGGACACGGCCTGAGTGAGATGCACAAGTTCTCAGCTCTCAAGGAATATACAGCCTAGCACAAGAGGCACAGAAGTGGGTGGCGTCGGGCCTGGCGTGGGCTGTGATGGGGGCATGGACTTGGGCATGGCGGGGCGCAGGAGGAGGGCAGCACTCCTCGAATAGTGAGAATGAGTGAGTGAGGCCAGTTGGGGAGATGGCGTTCCAGACTCCAGACGGGGAACAGCAAGTGCAAAGGCCCCGAGGAGGGGAGGAGCCCATGTGTTCTGGAGCAGCTTGGCTGGACTGAGGCCAGAGAGGTGGTGGGGGCAGGTGGGATGCACCGGGAGCCACTGGAGCCTTAGCAGGGCGGCAGGGCTGCTGTTTGCTTTCAGGAGCTTGCCCTGGTGTCTGTGTGCAGATGGCAGAGGCGGGAGAATGGCCGTGAAGCCTCCTGCTCCCCCTGGGATCCCCAAGGGGTGGCCTAGGCTTCGCTAAGGCCACATCTGCCTACCACGATAGATGGCGGAAGGCAAGCCTTGGCTGCCCTCAACTTATCCCAAAGGGCTGGCCCCTGCCCTGTTCTGCAAGATGCTCTGATGACAGCAGATGGAGCCCTGGGAAGCAAAGTAAAAGCGCTGGGCGGAATGTTTGCACTGGGCCAGCGTGGGAGGTGGAGCAGTGATCAGGCCCCCGACCACCGAAGCACAGAGGGGAATGTGTCGGAGGAGTCAGGACCTGCTGAAAGGGAAGATGCGGGCCCAGGAGGGGAAGGCGCTGCCTCGGGAGACCCCATCTCTGACTCCTTACGGGTCTGTTTCCCTTCAGAGACAACCTGGTCAGCCTGGCTTGGGTCGAGAGTCAGGCCAGGTCCTGACTCCACCCCCGTCACGCACAACCCCCCACCCTACTCCCCCATTCCCCACACCGGCTGTTCTTAGCAGTAGCCCGCTGCCCAGCAAGGCCGCACGGGTCTGCGCTTTCCTCCCCCACCTACCCAACGGCACGTGTTGTCCAAGACTCTGGAGTTGCCCTCAGTCAGGGCCACGTGGCTGGCCCTTGCCCTTGGCCACCATGCTGTCCCCACACGTGGAGGAGGTCAGGAGTTCTCAGGCTGAATCAGTGCCTGGCTGTTTGTGGATGTTCCCTTTCCCCCAGGACGATGCTTAAGGTCTGGCAGCAGGGCTGGGTCTGCTGGGCCTGCGTCTAGGTCCTCTCAATTCCTCCTGAGGCTTCACTTGCAAGGCCTGGTAAGGGCACGAGAACCAACTGTCCTGCCAGCCAAGTGCTCCTGTTCACCACCCAGGAATCTTCCCCCTCAGCTGGGCGTGGACTCCACGGCCCTGCCAGAGGCTAAGCCTGCTAACAGGCTTTGGACGCTGGGAGGGGCCTGCCTTGCCCCTCGTTCTCAGAGCTGCAGATGGACGAGGGTCTGAGGACCAGGCCCAGGCGTTTGAGGGGCACTGTGGAGCCCCTACCACCTTAGCACTGCCTGAGGCACCCTTGCTGGAATCAGCCCAGACGGAAGTCTGAAGTCGCTCCAGGTGGAAAGTCAGCTCACAACGGCGACCTCAGGGCATTTGGGGACTGACTGACAGGCAGGCCTCCCTTTAGAGTTTAGCCCACTCCTAGGCAGGGGTGCTATGTTCCTACAGGACTCAGCTATGAGGGGAGGCCTCCTCAGGCCTCCTCCAACAGTTTTGTCTGTTGGGGTTTTTAGATGCTGAGTTTTCTTAAATAGGGCCCACTGCATGTGTGCTGATAACATTTGGGTGCTTTCTGCCACAGGCAGGCAAGGGATTCACAGGACCCAAGGAATCTTATCCCTCCTGGATGATGATGATGGTGGGTAGTGGTGCTGATGGGAGCTGTGGCTGCCACTTACTGAGACCCATCTGTGCACTGGTCCCAGAGAGGCAGACCCAGGTCACACAAGGCCATCCTAAGGCCCTCAGGACAGCTGTTTGATCAGGGAGGGCTTCCAGGAGGAGGTGGTGTTTGGTTGAGCCTCAGAGGAGGGCAGGACTTTATCATAGAGGGTGGTAGTCTCCATGAGGCCTGGGAGTCTGGGTCTTTTTGTTAACCATCCCCTCCTGTCCCTGGCATTAATTTGTTGACTGAATAAATGAATCAAGTAAGAAATAGGCTGGGGGCACTGGGGCAGAGGGGATGACAAGGAAACGGGAATTGGGCCTCACTCCTGGAGCCCCCAGTCAAGGCGCTGGATGAGAACTCTGGCCTCTTTCTGGAGGGTTGGAGACCAGCCCCTCCCCCAAGACACTGATTGTTGCCCTCTCAGGCAGGGCAGGAAGTACCCATCCACCCCCACCCACTCAGGCAGAGCTTTCTGGAAAGGTGTCATCACACCTGTTTGCAGGGTTCCAGTGGCTCCCTTGGGGATGGCATCCAGGTTGTCATCAGAGGATTTCTGGTGGCCTGGCCTCTTTCCTGCCCCAGCCTGTTCTCTGGGACACGGCCACAGAGAGGCTGCAGGGGGGGTCAGGGCCACTCTCGGGCTCAGCCACTGGGCAGGGTGAGAGTGGGTGCGAGGCTGACCCAGTTCTCAGCCAGGACCCAGGGTCTCTCAGGCCACAATTGCAAAGCAAGGCAGCCGCTTCCTCTGCCCTGGGCCTGCAGGAAGTGGCCTTGAGGGCTGTGGGCAGGGGAGGGGCCGCCTCTGTGTCTGAGGCTTTTCGCACCTGGCTGGCAGGCTCTGGGCTGCCTGAAGCCTCCCTCCTCAGTGCTCACCGCCTGGCCCGTGCCTCTTTCTGTGCCCAGGCCTGCAACTGTGATGGGGCCCCTGCCCTCCACCTAGGTGCCCTGCTTCAGCCCTGAGCAGACTCAGTGGGACCTGTGCTCAGATTGCAGAATGTGGGGTGGGGGCCAGAGGTGGGGAAGAGGGGTCTGCCTCACTAAGACCAACAGAGCCAGGCTCTGGGCTTCTCTGGGCTACTTGCTCTCTCTGTGCTCACCATTCCACCTCTGCCCATGAACTTAGCCCTCCTGTGAACGCCAGTGCAGCTGCCACCTCCACTCTGCTGCCTTCATGGGATGCCCCAGGTCAGCATGGCTGTCCCATTTATGCTCCCAGAGCACCTGCAGCCCTGCTCCAGCTTCCCCACCCTCTGTCCTCCCGGAGGTGCCTGAGTGGGCCTGTGCCCATCAAAGCTGGCCCTCAAGTCTGAGCCACTCAAGGGCAGGGGGCAGCTCAGTCATCATTCATCTGTGGCCCCCACAGCTCCCAGCACAGGCCCAGTGCCCTTGGCCATTCCACAGATGCTTCTCTTCTAGGGGGAGGTAGCCTTGTGACTTCCCCTAGCTCCCGGGGGCCATTGGCAAGATGCTGGGTTCACAAGGACAGCCCCTGCGGTCACAACTGCCCCCATCGGCTTGGCCTAACCTGCTTGTCTGGCCTGCATTGGCGCCTGCACTCAGGCCTTCTAGCCAGACACTGGGGTGTCTTCTGGCCCTTCCCTTGCCTGTCCCCCACCCTTTTGCCCTTCCAGGCCACCCAGGTCTGAACTGAGGGAGTCTGTGGTGCACTGAAGCACCGAAGGAGCTTCCTTAGGGCCTTGGAGGGAGCAGTTCACACAAGGCCATGGCGCTGGATGTGGACCAGGCTGGGCGCCCCCGTCCCCAACACAGACACCTCCAGCCCCTCTCAGCCTGCCTCCTCCTTTTCCCCTCCTGGACTCCCCATCTCAAAGCCTCAGACTGGCTTTGGATGAGTCTAGAAGGGAGGAACAGACAGTGAGGGCGCAGGAAGGAGAGGAGAGTGAGGCCCACGGGAGGCCCTTGGGGCTCCTCCCCGCCCCCTTCACAGGCCCCCAGGGCAGGCGTGTCCCCGACACACGCGAGTCAGGGTCAGTGCCGCACGAGAAGCAGTGGCCAGATCCCATCTCCTGCTGGCTGCTCTCCACACCACAGAGCCCAGCTCTGACCGGAATGTTCCAACACTAAAGACAGAAAGGCAGGCGGGCAGGCGGGGGTGGGGGGGACAGAGGGAGGGCAGGCTGAGCCAGACGTTTCTGGGCAAAAACAAGAGGAAATTTCAGTCCTTGGAACGTCAGCTTAGGGATCCTGCCAGACATTCTGACCCCAAAGAACAGGCTTTCCAGAGACCGGTTCCTGCCCACCGTGGCTCCCAAGCAGGGAGGGGTGGAATGGGGGCCTGGGGCTAGCCATCCTTGCCACCCATTCTTTCTCAGTACAGAGGGTCCTCTGGCTGCCCACAGCAATGCCCAGGGCTGAGGAAATCAGGGTCCCAGGATTCTGGCACACACACACACACACACACACACACACACACAAACTTTATGTAGTTTGTAAATTACCAACATTCTAAAATGCCAAAATGCCTTCCTTTGTATCTCAACCAAGGCTCCTGGGGTCCCCACCCCCCAAGTCAGGAAGTGGAAGAACCCGTCAGCCTTGGTCTTAGACCAGCCACTAGCTGACAATTTCTTTCCCCAAGACCTGAGCTGGATTAGAAGTCAGAGTTGAAGCAAAGGCACTCAGTGAGAGGGAGGGGGACTGGGGGGCCACAGCGGAGGCAGGGCTCAGGGGGCCCAGCACTGAGTGGGGCTGGTGTGCAGATCGTCACCCCAGGACAGACCCAGGATCCCCGTGCCCTTTCTGTTCTGCACTCATGCTGTCTCCTCACCTGGAAACACCACTTTGCTTACTGCTCCCTACCCCCTGCCGCTAGAGCGAGTTCACGGGGTGGTGGGAGCCCGTGGCTTACCTGAGTGCATGTTCCTCCCTCGGGCGGTCACACTCTGGTATTCCCTGGTGTGAAATAATACAAAAAATATATATTCGTCTCTGCCCCCAGTTCCTGGCACAGAGCTCCTAAAACCTTTGTAATTTCCCAAGTGATAAGAGCACTAGGAACATTTCTGACACAGAGCTCCTAAATCCCCTGGAATTTCCTGCGTGAGAGCAGTGTCTCTTTTTCTAATGAAGCAACACTTGTAGAAAGACTCAGCCATGATTAGAAGCTTGGAACTTGCAGTCCCCCCCTACCTCCACCATCCACCCAGACGGGGAGAGATTGAGTTAATGATCAATCATGATGAAAGCTCTGTAAAAATCCCACAAGTGCAGCGTTGGGAGAGCTTCCAGGCTGGTGAACACGTGGAGGTGCTGGGAGGGTGGTGCACCCGGAGCGGGCACCCAAGCTCCACATCCCTTCCCACTCATCTCTTCATCTGGCTGTTCATCTGTATTCCTTATTATATCCTTTATAACAAACAAGTAAACAAGTATTTCCCTGAGTTCTGTGAGCTGTTCTAGCAAATTATCAAACCCAAGGAGGGGGGTCACAGGAACCCTGATTTATAGCCAGTCTGTCGGATGTACAGGTGACAACCTAGGACTTGGGATTGGCATCTGAACCGGGGGCAGTCTTATGGGACTGAGCCCTTAACACCAGTTAGTGCCAGAATGGAATTGAATTATAGGACATCCAGTCGGTGTCACAGAGAATTGCTTGGTGCAGGGAGGGGCGGGTGGGGTGAACCCCTGCACATCTTGTATCAGAAGTGCTGCGAGTGTGGTACTAACATGAGAGAAAATGAGATCACGGAGTGTTTTTCCCACGCCCCTGGGGAAGCCCTCTTCCTTACCTTTAGCCACATGTTTTGCTGCAGCTGACTCACCCACACCCTGGCTCTAGAAATGGGCACAGGACACGGGTCCGGACAACCAGTGCAACCGTGGGACTAAGTGAGGGGACCTACTGAGAGCTGCGAGGGTCCATAGCCACTTCCTCCACCTGCGCAGAGAGAGGAGTGGTCCTGAGTCATGTGACGGGGGTCTCAGCCCAGCTCTCAGGGCAAAGGACCAAGGAGTCTAGGGAAAGGGACCAGGTGAGGGTCTTGGGGCCCATATTCACACCCAGAATGAGGCCGTTGCCAAGACACTGTGCAGATTTCAATTCAGTTAGGGAGAAATCCACCCAATGATGAACAACTCCAAGATATGAAAAAAGAACATTCACAGTGATTGTTTCCTTTATTCAAGTCAAAAACAATGCGACATCTCACTCAGTCTGTCTCACAAGCTGATTATCACATGAGTGGAGGAACAAACATAATTCAGATGAAAATCTGATTTGGGGAAACAAAGCCTGCCCAGCCCTCCTCAAGTTAGGAGAGCAATGATGCAGAGAGACCAAGTTCTTCAAGGATATACTTTGTGGAAGCACCCGTGTCCTCCAGGATTAGGTCCTAGGTATTTCGGCACATCGACCTCCTCTCCAAAGGTCAGGTAGTGAGCAGGTAGGAAAATCAACAGGTCTTCAGAGCATTACAAGGATGAAATTAGCACAGGGTCGGATATAAGACAGAGCAGTCATCTGTCTGGGTTACCACTCTGGGACTTTTGTTCTCTTTCTTTTCTTTCTTCCTTCCTTTCTTTCTCTCTCTCTCTCTTTCTTTCGTTCTTTCTTTCTTTTTCTTTCTTTCCTTCTTTCTTTCTTTCTTCCTTCCTTCCTTTCTTTCTTTCGTTCTTTCTTTCTTCCTTCCTTCCTCCCTTCCTCCCTCCCTTCTTTCCTCCCTTCCTTCCTCTCTTTCTCTCTCTTTCTCTTTCTTTTTTCTTTCTTTCTTTCTTCCTTCCTTTCTTTCTTTCTTTCTTCCTTCCTTCCTCCCTTCCTCGCTCCCTTCCTTCCTCCCTTCCTTCCTCTCTCTCTTTCTCCCTCTCTCTCTTTCTCTTTTCTTTCTTTCTTTCCTTTCTTCCTTCCTTCCTTCCTCTCTCTCGTTCTCTCTCTCTTTCCCTTTCTTCCTTCCTTCCTTTCTTCCTTTTCCTTTCTTCCTTTCCTTCTTTCCTTCTCTCCTTCTCTTTCTTTCTTTCTTTCCTTCTTTCTTTTTTCTTCCTTCCTTCCTTCCCTTCCTTCCTTCCTTCTTCCTTTCTTCCTTTCTTCCTTCCTTCCTTTCTTCCTTTCTTTCTTTCTTTCTCTCTTTCTCTCTTTCTCTCTATCAAGGTCTAACCTTCATTCAGAAAAGTGCACAAACTTCAAGTGTGCAGCTCAGTGAGACTTTGCACACTCTCACACACACCTATAAGCACCACCCAGATCAAGATATAGAGCATCTCCAGCACCCAGAAGGCTCCCTCAGTCCCTCCCAAGCAGTACCTGCCTCCAAGGGTAACTGATGTTCTGCTTTCTGTCACCACAGATTTTTTCCTATTTTTTTAAACTTCATATTGATGAAATAAAATTCATACTTTATGGCAAGACCAGAAAAATTTAAACATAAAATTTTTCTCTGCCCATTTGGGCCTCCTCCCTTTAGTGTGTGTTGTGCATCTGCATTAACCAGACCTCCTTAGGAGATAACATTCCTCCTTAATCTCATCAAGGGTCACAACTCTTTAGGCGATAACCTTCTTTCTTAATCTTGCAAGGGGCCATGACGACCCATGACCCACTACTCGCTTTGTACTCAGAGATCTGGATTGTGTAAACTGTCAACAATACGTCATTTAATACACAGCCCTTTGTCTCAAAAACTTACGTAACTGTGCTTTGATCTCTAACAAGTGGAACAGTTCTTGGAGCTTTCTGAGAGGCTGTTCCTGGGTTATAATCCACAGTCTGGTTCGAATAAAATTTTCTATTTCTTTCTTAGATCGACTGATTAACTTTTCTTCGACAACATGAATAGAATCACACTGTATGTCTCTCCTTTTGTTCAGGCTTCTTTGCTCAACACTGTGTCTGTGAGATTCCCCTCTGTCTCTGTGGGTGATGTGGTTGTTGTTTTTCATCGTAGTAGAGTATTCGACTCTGGGAACCCTCCACAATTGTTTATTCATTCTGTCGCCAGGCATTTGGGTTGTTTGCAATTGGGGTTATCATGAATGAGGGTTCACGACCAATCTTCTAGATGTCTGCTGGTGGACGTAAGCCCTCATTTCTCTTAGGCACGTAACTAGGAGTGGAGTTGCTGGGCCATAGGAGAGATGTATACACGGCTTTAGCAGATGGTACCCAGCAGTTCTCGGCAGGAGGCAAACCAATTGGCATCCCCACCGGCAGTAGGTGAGGGCTCCAGTCGTCCCACGTTCTCACCAGCAGTTGGTGTTGTCTGTCTTTCCCACTGCTGTCATTCTGGAAGGCTACTTGGCACGTAGGCCTCAGACACTGTGCTGATGTTGAAGCCAGCCTCACCAGGCACACGGGAGGCTGCCTTTTCTCTCGCACTTGGGTGGAGTGGATGTGTGAGATGGAGATGGTATGGGAATTAGGCCTGGCCCGCGAGAAGCAGTCAGCCTGCATATGGGATGCAAAATGAAATGGGAGAAAACCTGCCTGCTAGCTTTTAAATTTTTGTTTATTCATTCAACAAGTATTGATTGAGTACCTGCAAGCACTGGGAATATAGCTGTGACCAAATCAGACAAAAATCCCTCCCCTCCTGGAGCTCACACTATAGTGAAGAGAGACAGGCAAATACAATTTTTTAAAGTATGTTATACTCTCTGTATCTCAGGTGTCTTTGCCAGCACTAGGGTGATTTCCAACCAAGAGGGACCACACTATTTGGAAATGCTCATGCCTGTCCCTTGTCAGTTCAGCTCTGCTGATGTGCTTTTTCTTTTGTTTTCTGAAAAGATTATCTCAACACTCTTCTTGATATAGATGGTCTCTATATCATCTGGGAAAAAAAGTCCATAATGGAGTAAATTTGTAGGTATCGAGTGCTGTAGATGATAACAAGGCAGGGTAGGGGACAGTGAGGGCTGGACAGCCACAGTTTCAGATCCAGTGGCCAGGCAGGGCTTCACTGAAGAGGTGGATTTAAGTTAAGACCTGAAGGAAACGAGGCAGATATTCAGGAGAGGGAAGAAACAAGTGCAAATGCCTTGGGGTGGGAAGGTCCCTGCCCTGGTCCAGGAGCATGGAGGAGGCCAGTGTGGCTGGGGCAGAGCCAGTGGCCAGAGATGAAGAGATGAAGAAGATGAGGGGTAAGGGGGAGGGAGGCGAAGTAGGGGCCTGGAGGCACTGTAAAGGCTCTGGTTTTTCTCTGGAGTCAGACAATGGGAGTCATGGGAAGGCTTTCAGCTGAGAAGTGGCACAAGCTGACTCATCTTTTAGCAGGATCACTGGCTGCGATGAGCTTGACTAAGAGGGCCAGGAGGGCAGCTGGGAGATCACCGAGGAGGGAGAGATGATGGTGACATGGACCAGGGCCCAAGTGGATGTGCTGAGAAGAGATTAAATTACGGATCTACTTGAAGGAAGAACCAACAGAATTTGCTAATGAGATGGATGTAGAATGTGAGAGAAAGAAAGACGTCAAAGCAACTGGAGGCATAAAGCCCTTTGTTTCTGAGATCCAGAAGGCTGAAGGAGGAGCCGCTTGTTATTGTTGTTGCTTGTTTGTTGTGGGTTTTTTGAGGAGTGGGGAGTATGGTATCAGGAACTCAGTTTTGGGATGTAAAGTTGGGAAGATTGAGTGGGCAGTTGTACTTAAGGGACTGGAGTTCAGGAAGAAAGTCTGAGCTGACAAACACACTTGGGAATCTTCAGTGAGTGAGCAGGCTGTGCACAGGATGAGATTCCCAGGGGGGTGCTATAGATAGAAAAGAGAAGGGGTGAGCCCAGACGTGGCAGCAAGGTAAGTGTCCATCGATGGATGAATGGATAAAGCTGTGGTGTACATATACAATGAAATACTACTCAGCCACGAGAAAGAGTGAAATCTTGCCATTTGCAACAACATAGATGGACCATGAGGATAATATAAGTGAAAAAAGTTGGAAGGTGAAAGAAAAAAAATCATATGGTATGATCTCACTCGTATATGGAATCTAAAAACAAAAACCAAAAAAAACCCACAAGACCCCCAAAACAAATGAATAAACAAAAAACCAGAAACAAACTCATAGACACAGAGAACAGACTCGTGATGACCAGAGGGGAAGGGAGTTGGGAGGATGGGCAAAATGGGTGAAGGGGGTCAAGTGTAAGGTGATGGATGGTAACTAGACTTTTGGTGATGACCACTTTGTAATGAACACAGATGTTGAATTATAGTGTTGTACACCTGAAACTTATATAATGTTATATACCAATTTTACCTCAATAAAAAGACAGAGGGAGCGATAGTGAGAGGCCCGTGCAGCGCGGTGAAGAGTGGCCCCCACTTGCCGCAACTAGAGAAAGCCCTCGCACAGAAACGAAGACCCAACACAGCCAAAAATAAATAAATAAAAATAAATTAAAAAAAAAAAGTAAAAAGCTTGAGATATAATTTACATACCATACAACTCACCCATTTAAAGTGTACAATTCAATGGCTTAAAAAAAAAAAAAAAGAGAGAGAGGGAGGGAGAGAGAGAGAGAGGAGGGGTCAAACAATGAACCTTGGACATTTCAGTGTTTACAAGTCAGGACTGGAGGTGAAAGCAGCAAAGATCAAGAAAGAGCAGCCGGGGAGGCCAGAGGAAACCAGGAGAGCACAGGGTCGGGGAGGCCAAGCGGAGAGGGGTGGTCAACTGGGCCAAATGCTGCCCACAGGTCGGGTAAGATGAGGACTGAGAATGACCACTGGGTTTAGTAACATGGAGGACAGTGACCTTGACAGGAGATCATTTAGTGGGGTAGTAGGAGCAGATGCCTGCCAGAAGGGGAAGAGACAGACTGGTGACAGTGAGTGTGGAAAACTCCTGTGAGGAATTCCACTGCAAAGAGAAAGAGAGAAATGGAGTGGCGGCTAGAGGGGGCAGCAGTGCCAAAGAGAGTTTTTTTAAACAGCTTTATTGAGATATAATTCACATCGCATAAAATCCACCCTCCCTCTTTAAAGTATACAGTTCAGTAGTTTTTAGTATATTCACCATATTGTGCAACCGTCTCCATTATCTAGTGTCAGAACATTTTTGTCACCCCGAAGAGAAACCCCATGTCCGTGAGCAGCCATTCCTCCTCTTCCCAAGCCCCTGGCAGTCACTGATCTACTTTCTGTCTCTATGGATTTGCCTATTCTGGACATTTCATATAAATGGAATCATAGAATATGTGGTGTTTTGTGACTGGCTCTTTCACTTAGCATATTTTCAAAGTTCATCCATGTTGTAGCATGTGTCAGTATATACATAATATAATTCTTCTTTATTGCCGAATAATATTCCATTGTATGTTATATACAATGTATATGCCACGTTTTGTTCATCCATTCACCAAGTGATGAACATTTGGGTTGTTAACACTTTATGGCTATTATAAAAAATACTGCTAATAAACATTCGTATACAAGTTTTTGTGTGGCCATATGTTTTCAATTCTCTTGGGTATATACCTAGGAGTGGAATTGCTGGATCATAGGATAACTCTATGTTTAATATTTTGAGGAACTGTCGAACTGTTTTCCAAAGTGACTGCACCATTTCACATTCCCAACAGCAACATACAAATGTTCCCATTTCTTCCCAATCTCATCAACATTTGTTTTTGTCTTTTTTATTTTTGCCATCTGAATAGTGGAGAAGTGGTATCTCATTGTGGTTTTGATGACAAATGATGTTGAGCATCTTCTCACGTGCTTATTGGCCATGAATATCTTCTTTGGAGAAATGTCTGTTCAAATCCTTTATCCATTTTTAAATTGGGTTATTTGTCTTTTTATTGTTGAGTTGTGAGAGTTCTTTATATATTCTAGATAGTAGTCCCTTATCAGATACATGATTTGCAATTATTTTCTCCCATTCTGTGGATTGTTTTTTCACTTTCTTGATGGTGTCCTTTGAAGCATGAAAGTTTTTAATCTTAATGAAGTCCCATTTATCTATTTTTTCTTTTGTCACTTATGATTTTGTGTCTTATCTAAGAACCCATTGCCTAATCCAAGGTCATAAAGAGTTATTCCTATGTTTTCATCTTAGAGTTTCATAGTTTTAGCTCCTACATTTAGGTGTATGATCCATTTTGAGTTAATGTTTTATATGTTATAAGGTAGGGGGTCATCCAACTTCATTTTTTTATGTGTTGTTCCAGAACCATTTGTTGAAAGGACAATTATTCCCCACTGAATTTTCCTGGTACCCTTGCTGAAATTTTTGTTGTTTTTTTAATATGGGAGAAATCATGCACATGTGCACGCTGATGGGACAGGTCTGTGCAGCTGGGGACGTGGCAATGAGGGGGAAGGAGGAGAATGACTGGAGCAGTGCCCTCAGGAGGGAGGGGGTGGGATCTGGTGTCCAGTGGAGGGGCTGGCCTGAGTCAAGAGCAAGGGCGGTTCCTAATACCAGGAGGAAAGATGGGCACAGATGTAGGGAGTGAACATTCTCTTCCGGTTAATTCCTTTTCTCAGGGAACGAAGGTCATGACCTGAGGGAAGACACAGGAGGAAGGGTTGGGAGCTGAGGAGAGGAGGGGCAGTGGGAGAGGAAGTGAACTAGGAAAACACAGCGGTGCTGAGTGAGACCAGTCATTGTGGACAGGTGTTTTCTTTAGCCACATTCAGCTTGGCAGGTGCAGGCAGAGAGGGGGTAGAGATTAAGGGGTGCCATCCTCCAAGGCCTCTGAGGGCCACCTGTGCCTGGGACAGAAGGACAAGGCTGGTTCTTAGTGGCTGAGGATGTTCATCCAGGGGGGTCTTCACCCACACACCAGGTCGAGTTGTCATCTCAAGGCAGGGAGAAAATGCTGTTGCCCCTAAATCAGGTTAGAGAACAGGGATCTGGGAGGTCCCCAGTAAGCCTCCCCCTTCCAGCTTCCCACCTGCCGCAGTCTGCTCAGGCTGCCATAACAAAGCGCTGCAGACTGGCAGCCTAACCATGGACATGTATCGCTCGCCGTTGTGGAGGCTGGAAGTCCAAGATCAGGGTGCCGGCATGGCTGGGTTCTGGTGAGGGCTCTTGGCTTGCAAATGGCCCTCTCCTCCCTGTCTTCACATGGCAGAGAGAGAGAGAGAGAGAGAGAGAGAGAGAGAGAGAGAGAGAGAGAGGGAGCTCTCTGGTGTTTCTTCTCACAAGGGCACTAATCCCATCGTGGGGATGGGGGTCCCCACACCATGGCCTCACCTAACGCTTATTACCTTCCAAAGGCTCCATCTCCAAATGCCGTCACATTGGGGGTTAGGGCTTCTGCATGTGAATTTGGGGGAGAAACAATTCAGTCCATAGCACCATCCAACCTGATCTTGACCTCTAACAAGGACCACAAACAAGCCCAGATGCTGAACTTCAGAACAGAGAAGGGACAGAAAGAGGTTCCTGGCCCTTAGAGGGACATGTCTGTATCACTGGCAACCCACGGGGAAAAGAAAAATCTTTCATCTTTATGTTTTCTATTATGTATCTTACAGAGTGGTGATGCCTGATGTGGTAGCCACTGGCCACACGTGGCTTGACACGTGGCTAGTCAGATTTGAGATGTGCTATAATTGTGACATATACACTGAGTTTCGAAGAGATAATATAAAAATTTGGAAAATATCTCAATAATCTTTTCTATTGATTACGTGTTGAAATGATAATATATGTTGGCTATATTGGGTTAAAGTATACTACTAAATTTATTTTTTACTTTTAAAAAATGAGGTTACTAGAAAATCTAAAATTGTGTTTGTGGCTTGTATTATATTTGTATTGGACAGACCTTAGAGGGAAGACTCTGTATCCAAAGAGCTCCCAGCATGGCTGGCCCTCCTGCCTTGGTCAAGGGGCACATGTAACACCCCTCAGGGCTGTGCTTTGGAACCTTGCGCTGCAGTGGGACCTCGCCTCTGTGGGGGCAGGCTTGTGAGGACGCTGCTCGTGAGGTGGCCTTGAACAGTTCCTGGGAGAAGCAGCCCCAGGGAGCTGGGGACCAGGCTGGCTCTTGCCTGGTTTGCGGATAGGTAAGTAATTCACATTTTAAAACACTAGAATCCCCTCAGGCACAAGATGCCCACACTCTGAGATTCTCATCCACCTGTGCCGCTTCCCCTGAGCCACACCCTTGAGGCATTGGAAGCCCTTGGGGTCACCAGCACTGGTTACAGCTTGTCTTTTTCTTTATTCCCCCCAAGCACATAAGTATGAAGTTGCTGTAAGGCAAATAATGCGCATGGAGCAATTCCACTGACTTTCATACACCCATCCCCATTTACTACTTATTAAAATTGGCGTTAGTATTCCATTATATTGCCCACATACACAGTTTAACTATTTCCCTGTTGTTCAACATCGGAATTGTTTCCCTTTTTTCCTGCCATCATAAACAGCAGTGCTATGAATACCTTTATCTTTTTTCTGTTTGAATTATTTTATTGTAATGTTTTCCCTGAAGTGAAATTGGTTGGCTGGAAAGTATATACAATTTTATGGTTCCTGTGACTTTTTTCCTTTAAATCACTCTCCCAGAAGACTGTATCACTATGTATTTTCTCCAGTGGAGTGTATGTATGTGTATACATTGGTTTCCCACAGCCCTGCCAGCTCTGGGTTTGATCATGTGTATTCATTAATACTAACTAATTGGTGTGTAACAGATAACTCCTAGATATTATCCTTTCATTTGTAGAACGAGTAAAGTCCTCCCCTTAAGACCCACAAAAATTAAATAGCTTCCACCTCAATAATTTAGAAAAACATTTTTTAACTTCTTCCATTTGCCAGCATTTGGGGTACCTTAGCAGCCCTGAGGCTGCGATGCAGCTGGCCAGGCCCAAGCTTTGCCTCCTGACCTGCTGTCATCATAATGGTCCGAGATGCCATCTCCAGCGAATAAAGCCATTTATCTCCTCCCAACAAACTGAAAATATATCAGAGAGTCCTTCTTCCCTGTGTGGTTTAGATGAATCCTGGCATTGCTTAACTGCCATATGTTGACTGTTCAGGACTGAGAGACATTCTGGTTTATATGCAAAAAGGTTGCAGCAGACATGGCTGATCTTCTGTTCATGGCTTATTAAAACCTCAGGAAGGCCCCAGCCCCCTCCCAAGGGGAACTCACAAAACAGCATATCCTTGTGGAGCCACATCCTGGCCTGGCTGGAGACTCCGAGAAGGCTCGACAGGACTGGCTCAGAGGGAAGAAGAGAAAGGATGCACCCGCTTGCCCACTAGATGGCACCCCTCAATGAGTAACGGGGAGAGGACCCTTCCTCCACACCCTGAGCCCCAGTCCTCCCACATTGCAACACACCCCGGTGTCTACTTCCAAAACACAGAAAAATAGAAAAGTTCATTCTAGCTAAAAATACACCATCTGCCTGGAAAGATCTCGCTCGGCACTGTCACGTCAACACCCGAAGCAGGTTAATAACCGGCCCGGAGCAGAAGGTTTCTTTGTATAATTACTGGGTCCCCCACCAAGGCTTCCTCCTCGGCTGCCTCCCTACGCTCCCGCTGCTGGCACTCCCCTGCTGCTTCCTGGCCACAAGCCGCCACCGCCCCGCCAGCCCTCTGCTCAGGCCAGGGCCCCCTCACTCTCTGCTAGGCCTGGGCCATGGGGGCCCGGGGGCTCTCAGCACCGCCTGGGTAGGTGGCCACCAGGAGGTCACCCTGGCCTTGTCAACCCCACTCATAATCCAAAGATAAATGACTCAAACCAAGATGTCAGTAATCACCCATCAAATTAACAGAGCTTTAAGACACTCTCATTCTATTTCTTGGTGAGGATGTGATGAGATGTGCACCCCCAAAACCTGTTGCTGGGAGAGCAAATGATTGATACTGCCCCTCTGGAAAGAGTTTTGACCGAATAGAACAACAGTCTTAAAAAATATTACATACTTTTTAATCCAGCAATTTCACGTTGAGGAATCTATCTTACAGACTATCTATCATAATCGAAAATATGAACAGAATATGCACACAAAAATGTTCACAAAAATGCAGCACTATAATAGTAAAAACCTAAAAAAGACACTACAGCAGGTATGTATATATGGTTTAGTGCAGTGGAATATTATAAAGCCATTACACATGTTTACAAGAGATTTCAAAATACATCACAAATGTTATTTAATGTTAATTGGTAAGAGTGTTCAAAAAGGTCTAAACACTAAAGATGCAAATATGTTAGAAATACACATACATAGCATTAAAAGGTTTGCACAAAATATGCCAAATTTGTTAACAGTGGTTTTCTAGGTGGTGACACTTTTTTTTTTTTTTTTTGGCTGTGCTGGGTCTTAGTTATGGCACGCGGGATCTTTCGTTGCAGTGCGTGGGCTCTTCGTTGTGGCATGCGGGCTTCTCTCTAGCTGTGGTGCACAGGCTTCTCTCTAGTTGTGGCGTGTGGGTTTTCTCTCTTTCTAGTTGTGGCATGCAGACTCCAGGGCGCGTGGGCTCTCTAGCTGAGATGCGCGGGCTCAGTAGTTGTGGCACGCGGGCTTAGTTGCCTGGAGGCATGTGGGATCTTAGTTCCCCGACCAGGGATCAAACCCTCGTCTCCTGCATTCGAAGGCAGATTCTTTACCACTGGACCACCAGGGAAGTCCCATGGGTGGTGATACTTTTAATGGTTTTTATTTCATTATACTTTTCTGGATTTTTCTGTTTTCAGCAATAAACACTGACAAAGAAAAGAATACTATTCAATGACTATCTAAAAACAGAGTTAAAGGAATATACAAGAAATTGGTATAGTGGCTGCATCTGGAAAGGGGGCTGGAGCAGGGGTCAGTATAGGAGGATACCTTCCTTTTCCATTTGTATCTTCTGATGTCTTCTAAGTTTTGTACCAGGTTTGTATTACCTATTCAAAAATAAATAAATGAAAAAATTTCAAAGAAGATGCAGAAATACTAAAGCCACAGTTGCTGGGAGTAGAGTGTGAGGGGAAAGCAAGGAAAGTGCTTTCAGCTCCTGGGGGAGATGAGACTTGAGGCCTGGACTCCTCTTGGGCCTAAAGTCCACCGCAAGTCACCCAGGACCTGGCTAGGCCAGTGACTTTATTCTGTAAGGCCTGCTTCATCTGACCCCAAATTGGTCAGGAGTCAGGCCATCTCCTCCCGAGAGTGGTTTTCCCAAGGGTAAAGGTAGGCAGGCCGGGGAAGGGACTCCAGTGGACACTGGTGCAGGACCTCCGAGCTGGGACCACCTGTGTCCCCTGGGCCTGGCAGAGTAGGACCCAACACACGAGTTGAATGCGTGGGGCCCCCCCATAACTACCCACTCACCTTCTATGAGTCAGGATAATCATCTAAAAGGACTCCACCCTACCCCCCATCAACCCAAGCAGTGCAAATGACCAAAGTGGCTTCATCAACCCCAGGAGTGTGGCCTGTAAAGGGCACCTGATGTGTGCTAGATGAGGCCAGATAAAGAGCAGCTTTTCTGGGCTTCCCTGGTGGCCCAGTGGTTAAGAACCCACGTGCCAGTGCAGGGGACACGGGTTCGATCCCTGGTCCGGGAAGATCCCACATGCTGCGGAGCAACTAAGCCCGTGTGCCACAACTACTGAGCCCGCGCTCTAGAGCCCGCGAGCCACAACCACTGAAGCCAGTGAGCCGCAACTACTGAAGCCCGCGAGCCACAACTACTGAAGCCCGCGTGCCTAGAGCCTGTGCTCCGCAACAAGAGAAGCCACCGCAGTGAGAAGCCCGTGCGCAGCAACGGAGACCCAACACAGCCATAAATAAATAAATAAATAAATAAATAAATAAATAAATAATAAATTTTATTAAAAAAAAAGAGCAACTTTTCTGAGATAAAAGCTTGATCCTTCCTTAATCACCCTGGGTTCTAATTTGCCCTGAAGTTTTCCTTACACACACGGAGGCGCGGGACACTGACTCTGCTCAGCAGGAGTGCCTTCCTCTGCACCCCAGGGAGGACGGTGCCGCTTCCTTCCAGGTCCCTGGGACCCAAGGGACACCCTGTGGTTGCTAGGGAGGCTCGGGGCAGTGTGTGCTCACCGGCAGTACAGGGAGCCACAGCAGCCTGGAAAGTCAGGTCGCGGGCCCTGCAACCCGGAGCTCTCATTCCTTCTTTAAAGTCACAAATCCGATACCTTCCCTTCCCTTGTGCTCCACGTGTACAACTTCAAATGTCAGAGATACTTTACACAAAGAGGTGGAGAAAAGGACGGTTCAGAAAACATTTATTGTAGTTTGATGACACTTAGTCAAACTGTGGTTCTGAAAGCAAAGCAAAAACAATATTAGGAGAAATTTAGGGTGGACAGATTTCTTAGAGATAGTTTATGATTCTACCACTTCAGAAAGAGCAATAATTTACTGAAAATATTTAATTTAAAAAACAGAACTCAGGAACTACTATGACTTTTCAGATGGGGAAAGCAAGCCCCTGGGAGGGTGAGAGCCCAGTCGGGCAGCTACTGGGGGAGGGGCTGGGTGCCACTGACGTTTGTGGCTTCACTCAGCAGGCCAACTGCCCCCTCCCTGAGGCCACTCAGAAGTCACTGGGTGGGGAAGGGGCATTCAAGAGGTAAACATGATTCCAGCAGGGGACAGCCCCTAGGTCCCAAGGGAGGGCTGGTCCTGCAACGGCTGCCTGTACCGGCATCATCTTCACGTGATGAGATGAGAAGGCTGAACGTGAAGACCTTCTTCCAGCTCCTGTGTGAGTGAGAGGAGATTCAGAAAACTGCCACTACGTGGCAGCAGTCACGGCTTTACTGTTCACCAGCTTCCCAGCTGAAGGGTTGTCAGGGCACACAGGTGCACACGGCCACAAAACGCGGCATCTTCTCAAATAATTCCAGAACACGATATAGCACAGCCCCAGCCTCTCCAGCAGGAGATTTCGCTACAGTTTAGGGTAATATTCTGATGATGTGGGGCTTCCCGCAGCTCCCCAGTCACCTTCCACGAGTCGGGGGGACCCCGCTTCCTGGAGCGGAGGCCTAGTCGTCGTACTGCACTTCCGCCCGGAGCTCCTTGGTGACGTAGTTGGTCAGCATCGCCAGCAGCTGCTGCTGCAGGGCTTCACTGCCCATGACCAGCATGGTCAGCTGCACGGCGTCCGTCCATTCCAGGTGCCTGACGATGGCAGTGGCTTCGTTAAAGAGCTTCTGCTGCTCGGCAGGTGGCAGCTCCATTATGATCTGAGGAACTGGCTTAAACTGTCCACTTGTCATCCACGCGCCTAACAAACCCCCGACGGCCCCCCCTAGAAAACAGGAAGGACTCAATTAGTCGGTCATTTATATTCATAAACGATAGCCACAGGTTCTCGCTGAGTTCACATCTACCGTCGTGACGAGTGGGCACATTCATGAGCGGGTCAGAATGGGCTTGGCTTCAGGCCTGCTCCGCCAGGAGGGCAGAGGGCAAAGGTTGACGTGGTCTTTGGTCGATTTGGCTCAGATAATTGTCACCCAAACATGCCCTCCCCTAAGCTCTGTGCTCACAGTGCAACACAAAGCATCTCCCCTCCTGAGAGCTGTGCTAACTAAAATCCTCTTCGTGGGCGGAAGGTTTCCATGCTTCTCATAAAAATCTCTCTCATCTCAAAGAACAGGGCTGAGAAGCAAATGCATTTTCAGGGAGAACCATCTCAGTGGTGAGGCTGAGTTTCCTCCACTGGCTGGCTAATTTGAGCCTTAGCCCTGAACTTTGAAATTTCCAGTGGAACCACGTGGTTATAAAGGACCCTGCGGACAGATGAGGAGGTATTTTCTCTTGAAGCAATGTTTTTCATACAACCCCTCCAAAGTCGTATGATGATAAATAACAAATTTAATGTATTCAACTACTTCTCTTTCTGCTACCCCAAAAGGGTACAAACATTATTTTTAAATGTCAATTTATTATTATCAAAGTTAAAGCACACTATTTTGGAACTTGAAGACCTTGTATCAATGGAAAGTTCTATTTAACCAGGTCAGGTGCAGTCTGCTACAGGAAGATGTCCTAGGGCAGGGGTCTCAAACTCAAGTGCCTACAGGGGCCAGGCAGGTAGCTGAAAGGAGTGAAGTGAGCTGCGTGGGACTGTGGTGACCTGGAGAGATAGGTCGCTGTCTAAAGGAGACGAGGTTACCCTACGCCAGCCAATTGCTGCCGCATGGAATACCAAGTACATATCTTTTAAAAGTCTTATGATTTTTAAATATGGGCAATCAGATATTGAAAAGACGCAGCCCAGCTGGACTTGGTGACTTTCTTCAAAAGAGTAGAGTATGGAAAGGGGAAACAGTAACTTTGCAGTGGAGAAACCTGGCAGACATGACCTTAGCCAGTTGATCAAGGCAAGCATCACAAGAGAGGTCCTGTGGGTGTCATGTGTCCTTGAAATGTGTGACAAGAAGGACTCTGCACCTCCACGGTATTCTTTCCAAAGATCCATAACCACAGTCTACTCAGGAGAAAGACATCAGGCAAACCCAAATTGAGAGGAGTTCTCCAAAATACCTGACCAGTACTCCGCAAAAGTGTCAAAGTGGTAAAAAAACAAGACCGGAGAAACCCTCAGAATGGGAGAAAATATTTGCAAATGAAGCAACCGACATGGGATTAATCTCCAAAATATACAAACCGCTCATGCAGCTCAATATAAAAAAAAAAAAACAACCCAATTCAAAAATGGGTGGAAGATCTAAATAGACATTTCTCCAAAGAAGATATACAGATGGCTAAAAAGCACATTAAAAGATGCTCAACATTACTAATTATTAGAGAAATGCAAATCAAAACTACAGTGAGGTACCACCTCACACCAGTCAGAATGGCCATCATCAAGAAATCTACAAACAGTAAATGCTGGAGAGGGTGTGGAGAAAAGGGGACCCTCATGCACTGTTGGTGGGAACGTAAACTGGTACAGCCACTATGGAGAAGAGCATGGAGGTTCCTTAAAAAACTAAAAATAGAGCTACCATATAATCCAGCAATCCCACTCCTGGGCATATATCTGGAGAAAACTATAATTCGAAAAGATACATGCACCCCAATGTTCATTGCAGTACTATTTACAATAGCCAGGACATGGAAGCAACCTAAATGTCCATCGACAGAGGAATGGATAAAGAAGATGTGGTACATATACACAATAGAATATTACTCAGCCATAAAGAAGAATGAAATAATGCCATTTGCAGCAACATGGATGGACCTAGAGATTGTCATACTGAGTAAAGTAAGTCAGACAGAGAAAGACAAATATCATATGATATCACTTATATGTGGAATCTAAAAAAAGGTACAAATGAACTTATCTACAAAACAGAAAGAGTTACAGATGTAGAAAACAAACTTATGGTTACCAAGGGGTAAGGGGGAGGGATAAACTGGAAGATTGGGATTGACATATACACACTACTATATATAAAACAGAAAACTAATAAGGACCTACTGTATAGCACAGGGAACTCTACTCAATACTCTGTAATGGCCTATATGGGAAAAAAATCAAAAAAAGAGTGGGGTAAAAAAAACAAGACAGGGGAGACTAAAGAGACATGATGATTAAGTGCAATGTGCTGTCTTGTGCTGGATCTGGGACAGAAAAAGATCATGGATGCAGAAACTGATAAAATCCAAATACAGTCTGAAGAATAGTTAATAGTAATGTTAGTGTTGGTTTCTTAGTTTTGACAAGTGTACCTTGGTAATATAGGAACTGAAACTGGGTGAGAGATATATGGGAATTCTCGGCATTATTTTTGCAACTTCTCTGTAAATCTAATATTACTCCAAAATAAAAAGTTTATCTAAAAGAATGCAGCCCAGGCCAGAAAGAACCCATTTGCAAGCTGGACTCAGCCAACAGTAAGTAAATCTTGCACCATCTCAGGAAACCAAGTGTGGAGGCACCTGGTAGCACACACCTTCTCTGGGGACCAGCCAGCCTCATGTCCTAGAGGCTGAACACTGCCCTTTGACAGCTTCCCCCCAGTCTGAAAATAAGGAGCATTCTAGGGAGGGAGGGCCAGTCATTTACAAGTTTTACTGAACTTTGCCCCATGACACCAGTGAAACACTTAAGAGCTGATAAGAGTTGCGCTCATCTGCACTAAACCTTTATGAGAACATCAATATTTGATTTAGAGCAGCACTTAATGCAAAAAGTCGCCAGGAAATATCGACCAGAAAATTACCAACTCTTTGGAAAAGAGAAAATTCCTTTGTTTTCCGGGTAAAATGATGCTCCTGCCCACGACCAGGGGCTGCAAGTAGCGAATCCCTGGGGTTCTCTTTGCAGACATCCTGTTCTCTACCAGCTTTTACTCAATCTGAATAAAATATGTCCTCCCCAAATGGCATTTGGGCACAGGTATATGATAAATGATCCCAGCTAGCCTTCCCTGAGCACATTAGATGGGGTGGGACAAAGATATAGGATGTCACTGAGGAAGAAGGCAATGGCCTTGTCTCCTCCCTCCTGGGCTGCTTCCTGGATGGCAAGAAGCTGAAGTCAAGACTCGCTAATTCACAGAGTTTAGAAATGGAAATGCATAGATGGAAGGTCTGGGGACACCCACAAGCTGATTTTTCTCCCCGGTGTGGGCTCAGCTTAATACAGTGTCCTTGAATGTCAATCCTGCTATCAGAGGGAAGAACAGATCAGGAAGCCTTACTGGTGAGCTGGGACACAGAAACCAACCTCAGCAGAAAAGCAGTCACCTCTCCAGCCTGTATTCATGTGAAGACTGCAAGCCATATAGAAAGGACTTCCACCAGACTGTGAGCTTTCCCAGGCCCTGTATCCCAGCACAGGCTGCCTGGCACAGAGGAGGCATTCAGTAAATATTTACTGAGCCCAATGCAGCAGACCATGCCTTAAGCCGATGCCCCTGTGTTGCAGGGTCCATCTGAGGCACCTCGAGGGAGGCCTTATCTGGCCCCTCCTCAAGTCAGGCCTGGACAGCAGCCAGCTCTCTGACACCACCCCTAGCCCGTGGTTTGGGCCACAGAGGAATTCTTCCTGCTCCTAATCCAAAGGAAGCAACTTCATTCTAGCAACAATGAATGATGGGAAAATCAGCCAAAGTTTCATTTATTGCCAGAAACGGGTTCCCAAATAGAAGCAGGTGGTAAAAGAAGGGGACAGGGATGACCACCCTAGGAGTTTGCTTATTGCTTTTCCTGCACTGGACTGCTTGCTTTCAGAATGGGGAAGCGCTGTGGGAAAGAGCTTATGTAAAGTGGCTCTATAGCCTCAGCCCCCAGTAGGTGCCTGGCAAATCTCAGCTTCCTCTCTGGATGTGTAATGGTGATGGGGGGAGGGAGACTGTCCAAGGGACCCAGGACACCCTGAAATCTTCAGACTCTAAGACACATCCCTGGGGGGAAAGGTGTCCTCCAGGTCTGCATGACACAGATGCCATTTGAGAGAGCCCTGCACTTCTGAGACATTCACACAGAAGCTCGTGTTTTTAACAGGATGAATTACGTACCCAAAGATCATTTCACAAAAGCAACCTCAACTCAACAAACTTCTCACACAGGACAGAGGCTTTTATGAGGTCTCTGTGGTTTCAAAGGTCTTTTTTTCCCAACAACTGCACTGTCCCTGTGAGGCACTTGCACTTACCAACGGCTAGTCCTGGTGGGCCGCCCACCAAACCACCAACGAAGGCCACGGCCCCTGTGACCAGGGCGCCCCTCCCGGAGTGCCTGACGGCCGCCCTCATTTTCCTCTCCTCGGAGATGGAGCACAGCAGCCTCATGATGTCCTCCAACGCGACGGGCATCGCAGCAGACCTTGAAGGAAGCATTCCAAAGGAGAGTTTTAATGAGTGAAGCGTATTTCTACCCAAATGTTACTCTTCCTAAAGTTTTAAGGAAGGTTCCCCATTTTTGGTACAGAACAGTATCTCTGCTGTATGCACAATGACAGCACCCACCCCAGTCATGTGCCAAGTCCTTTGCCAAAGAGAAAGCAGGACAGCTTTCAGTTAATAAGCAGACTGAATCAGCAGAGTGGATGAAAGGTCTTCTCTGCCCTCTGATTAACTTCTGATTTACAACAGGTTAAGGAGCAACCCTGACCACATGTTCCACCAGTTCATCACAAGTGAGGCAAGTCTGAGCTCTCTTGCATCAGGGCCTTTCAGCTGGCTCAGGCAATCCCCGAGCACAAACCTTGGCCGAGTGCACAAAGTCCCAGCCCCCCGTCGTCTCCTGTGTGACAGGGCATCTCAGCCCACACCAAGCCAGAGAAGGGGAAAGCACAGGACTCTGCAACCACACAGCCTTCACCCACTGGATGACCCTGAGCAGAATGGCAGATTCCTCACCTGTAAGATGGAGATAAACCACCTACAGGCTGGATTCTTGCAAGGTGTAAGTAGAATGGAAGCAAAGTGCCTGGAGCGAGTCTGGAACACTGCAGACTCTCAGACATGATGGCTCTAAATGAACGTTTGGTTCCTAACATACACCACTGGCTTCTATAAGCAACCACTCATCGAGACAATCCAGTTCTACTCATGAGACATCAAAGGCAAGGACAGGATGATGTAGTAAGATGAAACAACCAGAGAATAAAAGAAATCAAAGAATTCCAGGGCGTTGCATATGGATGGACAGATGACAGATGGATGGATGTACTTTGGAACAATGACCTTTAGAACAATTCTCTGGGGTCAGGAAACTGTTTGCCACACTAGCAGGAAAAGGACAGGCAGGGGCAAGAGTGAGGGCAGGGCAGGCTCCGCCCCAAGGTCGGTGGGAATGGAGAGCTTTGGCACTGATGGGCCACCTGGCAGGATAGGAAGTAAAATCAAAGCAGCAATGAGCAGGTGATTCTTCTTCCAGTTTCGGCTAGACCCAAGGCTTGGTGGGCACTTTCCTTTCTCACCAACACTCCCCTTTTCATTTAAGGCTGAGACATGCAAATATTCACTAAATGAACTCGACAGTGGAACTTTGGAGCAGACCCTATTACTCACTATCTTTTGGATATATGAGGTTTTTTTTTTTAAACCCAAGGATAATCTAGAATTAGTCTCTAATGTAAAATTATCCTCCTGATCCCGAGAGAGAATTCTGAGCCCTTAGAACAAATCTGTGGATCTCCTGTATCACCAGTCAGAACGTCTTTGTAGTTCCAGGAGAGGTAAGAGGGATCCTGTGCTCCAGCCCCTGTAAATTTCCCCTCTTTTTCTTTTATATTCTTGACATCAGTGATTCTCCACCGGTGCATAGGAGTCACTGAAGATCTTGTTAAACACGGCCCCTATGGGCAGGGTGAGATTCTGTATTTACATGCACCCCCAGGTGATCTTCTGCCCTCACTTTGGACAGCAAGAGTCTATGAGAGCATGACTCAAGATGTCTGACGTCTGTTACTCAGTCCTTGAGTTCAGAAATGCAAAGAGGCATCCCCCAGATGTGTCTGTTCACCAGGGGTGTGAGAGGCAGTGGAGGGGCAGTCCTGCAGGGTTGCCCAAGGGACTAGAGGAGAATTCAAGTGTGTTTGTCCTTGCTCTGGCTCCCAAGTGTCCTGGATCTGCTAAAATGCCTGCTAGCTTCCAGGCCCCTCTTCTCACCAGCGGTGACCACGTGTAGACAGAGCACATGCCCCCTCCTCCTCCCTGCGAGAGAGCCCCCTTCCACCCTTCCAGAGGTCAAGAATTTTCCAGGCACAAATGTCAAGATAACATTATAGCGTTATTAACAGCGAAGGAACTGCACTCAGAAATGGGGGGAGAGAGAGTAACCTGATTTACACAATAGCCATGGTCCTGTAAAGCTATGCAAACAAAATGTTTAATTTCAAGTACATATTAAGATAACCAAAGGAATTAATTTCATGGTAAAACCTTTCAAAAAGCTAAAAATCCTCCTGTAAAATATCTAGTCACCTTCTAGCTTAGCTCTGGTTTATATCCAGCTTTTTATCTGTCACTTATACTGAAAAAAGGGAGATGAAGCGCAGGTCCCTCGAAGGCCCCTCTGGAGGCTGCAATGAGCCTCCCATTCCCAGAGGCATGAAGACCCTGAGCCTTGCCATGCTTGATCTGCAAGTCTGGCTTCTAGGCCAGTGTACTCTGCCCAGATGCCACTCCTAAAACAGGTTTTCTGCAGAATTATGGATCTGTACTCTTGAAACAGTTTCTGCACAGTAAGAAAAGGTATGTAAAAGAGGCAGGAAATAGACATATACCCACTTCACCCTCTACTGTCTATTAAAAAAAAAAAAAAAAAACCCACAAAACAGAAAACAAAAAAACAGCTTCCAACCTGCTCTGAATGACTTTAAGTCGAAACCCACAGGGGCTAATGAGGCATCACTGTGCAAACGCCACTTCCAACCTCCACCTAGCCCAGTTGGGCCAGCACAAGGCACAAGCCCAGAGCTCTGTACGACTGGAGAGCCAGCAGGTGTCATGGTGTGTGGGAGAGGAGGCAAGGAAGTGGCCTGATTCCAGCTGGGTTCAATGGTTCCACACCATGGGTAGAGAGGTGGCATTGTGGCTGCCTCCATCCAAGGGAATGCTGGTTTAATTTCCTTGTAAGAATCGTTTTAGAAGTTAGAGCATCAATAGACTCTTGTTGTGGAAGAAAGGTTTGCAGCCCCATCTCCTGAGCCCTTGCTAAAAAGCTCAGCCTCCCAACTTCTCCAGGCCTGCCAGATTGAGGAGGGAAGCCAGTCCTGCTTCTCCTTCTCCCACTCCAGCTGCCTTTGTCTGTAAGCGGTAGAGAAGTGGGTGAGGAGGGAGGAGACAGGAGCACTCTGATGGGGACAGACCTCAATGGGGCGGGAGTGTGCCTCCCCCCATATCACACCTATTTCAGAATCAGATTTGTCTACGAAACAGGCTCCGGTCACAGGAAGCCCATCTGCCAGCCACAGGGAAGGCAAATGCCAACGTGAAGCCCTGGTTTCTTGTGAGCACCCAGGCTGGTCTGCCGATTACCGCAGGGATCTGGGGGAGAGGGAGATGAGTCCGTCCCTGGGACTGCAGCCTGGCTTTCTGAGGTGGACCAGATTGTGAGAGATGAGGAGAGGAAGGCTGCAGAGCTAACACAGACCTCCATGCACACACCTCTTTTTAAAAATTAGAAAAGCAGGGCCTCTTAAGAATCACCTGCAATCCTCAGTACTTTCTACTTTGCTGGTGAAATTTACAAAGCTCCAGCGTGTCCACTGGCTCCTATAAACCGTGTCTTTCCACCTCTCTATGCCCCAGGGCAAAGACTGGATCCCATCAGCAAACATTGTCAGATTAGCCCACAGACTTTTTAAAAACGAATTAGTTGCCAGAGTTTAAAATCAAGAGATTTCACATACACCTCAGACTTCTGATTTCTCCTGAAAAATCAAAAGCACAAGCCACACTGGGGCCGCCATCTGCAGCAACCCAGGCCAGAGCCGAGCAGGACCCTAGCGGAGCACACCTTACCTACCTACCTGGCCCACGAGCAGGTCTCTTCACACCCTCTCAAAATATTCCTATTTCTTTTTGTTTGTTTGTTTTAAAGCCTAAAGAAGCTACCAGTCCCCACAAAGCTAATCTCCCCCAGCCCCTAAATCAGTAACATCCCTTCCTGATCATCTCTAAACTAGCGTCCAGATTCTCTTCCCAGAGGGCAAGGCCAAGGGTGCTCCGCCCTGCGGATATAACACCAGCCACACGCACCGCGGTTCCTGCGGGAAGTGACACGCGCGGGCACACGCACACACAGGAGTTCCTGCGGGAGGGGACACGCACACACAGCCCTCCGTGTCCCCCCGTTTCTCCATATGGAAAATAAATGCACGAAGAGCGTGCGCCCGGCACGGGAGGGCCACGCCCGCGGCCAGCCAGCACGCCAGCCGCTCCGGGCGCCCCTCCCCCTCCCGGCTCCAGCAGCTCGGAGCCCTTTACCTGCGGAGGCGGCGCCGCGAGGTCACAGGCCGGCAGGCGCGGGGACACCAGGCCGCCCCGCCCGGCGCGCAGGCCCCACCCTCACGCCTTCCGGCTCTTCAGCGCTGGGCCTTCCGGGGCACCACCCACCTGGTCGCGCAGCCGCTGCCGCCGCGCTCCCGGCCCAGACCCGGCTCCGGGAGCGGTCCTCCCGGATGCGGTACCTGGAGTGGGGTCGCTGGGCCCCGAGGCCGCGCGCACCCCGGCCCTCCACCCCGCCCACACCCGTTTTAGGTCGGGGTTCCCTTGGACCTTGCTCAAGCCCGGGCTCCTCCTGGGAGACCCTTTCTCTCTTTGGCCCTTCGCTCAGGACCTAGGGACCCCTCCCTTCCCCCCACTTCCGGCGCGGGAGAGAGCACGGCAGCCTTGGCAAGTAAAGGCGCTGAATTAATATTCGGTGAATATTCGGGGCAGAGTCAAACATCAGCTGGCCGCAGTGCGGGCACCGGCGGCATCTGGGCCTGGGTTTTTTTTTTTTTTTTCCATTTTTTTTTTTTTTAAACATCTTTATTGAAGTATAATTGCCTTACAATGGTGTGTTAGCTTCTGCTTTATAACAAAGTGAATCAGTTATACATATACAATATGTTCCCATTTCTCTTCTCTCTTGCATCTCCCTCCCTCGCACCCTCCCCATCCCACCCTTCTAGGTGGTCACAAAGCACCGAGCTGATCTCCCTGTGCTATGCGGCTGCTTCCCACTAGTTATCTATTTTACATTTGGTAGTGTATATATGTCCATGACACTCTCTTAGCCTGTCACATCTCACCCCACCCCCTCCCCATATCCTCAAGTCCATTCTCTAGTAGGTCTGTGTCTTTATTCCCGTCTTGTCACTAGTTTCTTCATGGCCTTTTTTTTTTTTTTTTTCCCTTAGATTCCGTATATATGTGTTAGCATACTGTATTTGTTTTTCTCTTTCTGACTTACATGCAGCTCAATAACAAGAAAACGAACAACCCAATCCAAAAATGGGCAGAAGACCTAAATAGACATTTCTCCAAAGAAGATATACAGATGGCCTACAGACACATGAAAGAATGCTCAACATCATTAATCATTAGAGAAATGCAAATCAAAACTACAATGAGATATCATCTCACACCGGTCAGAATGGCCATCATCAAAAAATCTAGAAACAATAAATGCTGGAGAGGGTGTGGAGGAAAGGGAACACTCTTGCACTGTTGGTGGGAATGTAAATTGATACAGCCACTATGGAGAACAGTATGGAGGTTCCTTAAAAAACTACAAATAGAACTACCATACGACCCAGCAATCCCAATACTGGGCATATACCCTGAGAAAACCATAGGTCAAAAAGAGTCATGTACCAAAATGTTCATTGCAGCTCTATTTACACTAGCCAGGACATGGAAGCAACCTAAATGTCCATCGACAGATGAATGGATAAAGAAGATGTGGCACATATATACAATGGAATATTACTCAGCCATAAAAAGAAATGAAATGGAGGTATTTGTAATGAGGTGGATGGAGTTAGAGTCTGTCATACAGAGTGAAGTAGGCCTGGGGGTTTGAAAAGGCCTAGCGCCACCTTTGCTCCTGGGGTTCCAAGGGAAGAGGAGGCGCAGTTTCGGGGCAAAGCTGAGGTTGGGGAGGCTCTTGGGAGGGTGCAAAGGCTGAGAGTGGTGGGTAACAGAAGGGCCAGGGAATACTTTAGGGGGCATATGGAGAAGGCTTCCCCCCATCTCCTCCGAGCCCCCCACACAAGATCTGGCCTGGAACCATCTCAAATCTGAAAAAGACTTCTGGGGGCTTTCCGTGCACTGTCTCACTCAATCCTGACAGCAATCCTGCAACGTAGGCATGGTTGCCATTGCCATATTACAGACAGGAGAAGGGAGGCAGCAAGGCGCAGAGAGATTGGTCTACCCAAGGCCACCAAGATAGGGAGTGTCAGGGTCCAGACTCCATCTTGGGTCCACCTGCCTCAAAGCCCCTGCTTGTAACCAGCACTCTGCCTTGTTTCCCCGGGTGCTGTGGGCATCCAGAGGGTGAGCCTCTTTCACACTACCAGAACAATTTTGTTACTTTTCTTTTTTTTTTTAAATGGGAAAGTACTTTGGGTATGTTTGTGAACTATAGATATATAGATACATATCTTACTTTACTGAGGTGTGATTGACATACAAAAAGCTATACGTATTCAATGTATACAAAACCTGATGAGTTTAGGGATGAGTTTATACCCGTGAAACCATCACCACCATCAAGGCCATAAATACAGACATCGCCTCTGGACGTTTCGTCTGGCCCCCTTTATTATTATTATTATGATTTGTGTTTGGGGATGTGGTAAGAATACTTAACATAAGATCTACTCTCTTAGCAAACTTTAGTGTACAGTACGGTATTGTTAGCTATAGATACTATTCTGTATAGTAGATCTCTAGAACTTATTTGTCTTAGTTAACTGAAACTTTGTATTCTTTATCATCATTTTGTCACTTCTGTTTCCCCTCTGTCCCCATTGTGAGAAAGGGCCTAAAGCATTAACCAGAGTTCCCCTGGCCACAGTGAAATAACCCCATCCGTTTCTGAATAGGACCTTTTGTATGAGTTTGGGTAATTTTCAAGAGTGAAAATTAACCAAAGTTAAGAATAGCCCAACTCCCTGGGGTGTCTCCAGGCATGGGCCTGGGTGAGATTCTCCTGTTTCTCTGCAGGCAGCTCCCTCTGGCGGCCCATTAAGGAATTGGGCCTGCTCACTTCCCCAGAGATGGGGAGGAGAGGACAGTAGGGAAGGAAAGATGCTGGAAGGGAAAGAAACTTCAAGGTTGGGACCCTCTAGAGAAGGTTAGCTATAAGAAGTCAGGCAAACATACAACCCATCAGCAACTTGGGAACTTCATTCTGATATGAATAAAGTCATAAAATGCACACACCAAAGCCCATAAATACAACACATGGTACCACATTCTCGTAATAGCAGCTGGACCTCCTGCGAAGTGGGTCCCATGAATGAGGTGCACAGTGGGGCCTCCATCATGGTGTGGTGACTGTGCACTGACCCAGCATCCAGCTAGTGCTTTCATAATGCTTATGGTCTTAAGGTCTGGCTGGATGACCTTGGGAAACTTCTCTGTGCCTCAGTTTCCTCATTTGGGAAATGACAGTAATAATAGTACCTGTCTCAGAGGATTGTTCTGAAGATTAAAGGAGGTAATGTGTAGGAATCTAGGTCATTCTTGTTTACATCATAGGTTATGAAAATGAACCTCCAAATTCCCAAATGTGAGCCTCATATGCCCAGAGTGGCAGGAAATTCAATTCCACCCCAGCCTTCATAATGCACCCTCTTCCTGATAGGCCCAACAATCTCCCAGGGTGCTAGGTTTTGTTTAAAGAGCCAGATGGAGCCAGAACTCAGGTGGGGTCCCCTGAGGCCAGCGCCCTCATCCTCCCCTTTTCCAGAGGATGAGTGAGGCAGCTCCCAACTTACACAGCTCTTTCAGGATAACCCTGCCCAGACCCAGGGCTGGATGATCCATGCACAGGACACACACATAAACCCCTGCAATGTCTTTTTTTTTTTTTAATTAATTAATTAATTTATTTATTTATTTATGGCTGCATTGGGTCTTCGTTTCTGTGCGAGGGCTTTCTCTTGTTGCGGCAAGTGGGGGCCACTCTTCATCGCGGTGTGCGGGCCTCTCACTATCGTGGCCTCTCTTGTTGTGGAGCACAGGCTCCAGACGCGCAGGCTCAATAGTTGTGGCTCACGGGCCTAGGTGCTCCGCGGCATGTGGGATCTTCCCAGACCAGGGCTCGAACCCGTGTCCCCTGCATTGGCAGGCAGATTCTCAACCACTGCGCCACCAGGGAAGCCCCCCCTGCAATCTCTTAATAAGAGCATACAAGTAAAGCAGATGTCATTTTCAAAACTAAAACGTGTTCTTTTTATTTTAAATTACCTCTAAGGAAGCACCATAGTCTGTCTGGTGCTTAAGGATTCCTGGGGATCTTGATCTAGCCTCTCAGACAGTCATTTGTCCCAAGGCACTCACAGAGCCAAGGTTTTGGGTCAGGAGAGGTTTCAGCCCCACTGAGTCCTTAGCCCTGGAGGCAAAGAAGGTCTCCTCACCTCCCAGTCCTTCCCCCAGGATGCATTCCATTCCTTTCACCTGTGAAGTGTTCAGCACACTTTTTGGCACATATCAGGTGTATTAGTTTGCTGGGGCTCCATAACAAAGTACCACAAACTGGGTGGCTCAAAAGGGAAATTTATTGTCTAACAATAATATACATCTTTGTTTACTAAATAATTAGCTCTGTTATGTAAACCATAAAAATCACGATTCTCAGATCATTATATCAGAGGAACAAGAATGTTTCTGAATTCTTATAATCTGAATTTTGATTGAGGATCATACGATGGATTGAAAGGCTTTACTTAGACTATATGTGAACTTAACATTTGTTAATTAATAAAAATGAATGGTTTTTAATGTGTTAAAAAAAAAAAAAAGAAGTCCAAGGAGTTGGCAGGGCATGCTCCCTCTGAAACCTGTAGAGGAGGATCCTTCCTTGACTGTTCTAGCCTCTGGTCGTGGCCACCAATCCTTGGTGTTCCATGGCTTGCAGCTGCATCTCTGCCTTTTTTGTCACATGATGTTCTCCCTGTGTGTCTGTGTGAGTGTCCAAATTTCCCTCTTAGTATATGACACCAGTCATATTGGAGTAAGGGCCCACCCTACTGACCTCATCTTAACTTGATTACATCTGCAAAGACCCGATTTCCAAATAAGGTCATATTCATAAGTACCAGGGGTTAGGACTTGAACATATATTTGGGGGTGACACAATTCAATCCATAACACCAGTTATTCAGCAAATGCCAGCTACGATGATGATCATCCAAGCATGCACAGCATGCACATGGTACCTGCAAGCATGCTACAAATACCAGTCTCAGCCATGCCTTGTGTCGAGGCTGTTGTATACAGGGGACCATCCAGCCGCTGCCTTTAGTCTTGGGAGAGCTTAATTCCGAAAGGGTTGTTGAGGGACAAGGTGGCTTTGGGACTGGTAATGAGCTCCTCCTGGGCTTCATCATTGTTCTTCTAAATAAGTAATTCATCTTCTTCCTTGCTGTTTACATCCTTCACATATTTGTAGACGGTTATCCTGTCCCTTTAGTCATCACTTAGCACCACTCTACATATTTGCCATGGTGTTGAGTGTGTGCTGTCCTCATTGTCATGATTAGTATTATTATTTCCTCCTGGCCCACTCCCTGGGTCCCTCAGCCACCATCACCACTGTGTGAATCTCCTTCAGGTCCCCAGCCTTTCAAGTGCCAAGTTCCTTGGCATGGAACATTAGAAGTCAGCAGTGGTGACAAGGGATGCTTGCAGGCCCTCTGGCCCCCTGCTCCTCTGTCATTTTTGTCAGTTTCCCCAAAGCCACATCAAATAAATAGACAAGCTAAGTAAAAACAGTATGCTTACAGTGCAAATACTGTTTCCAGACAAATCTCCCTGTCCCTGCTTTCATCCAGATAATCTCAATTTCTTCAACTATAAAATAAGGATAAGAATTCCCGTTCTCAGCAAACTGGGATTACTGTGAGGACTACATGAGGAAGAGAGTGGAAAAGTGCTTTGTAAACCACAAAGCAGGGGGAGTGGCAGTACCAGCAATGCTTTCAACATACGATTAGATTTCTGCAGAAAGTTCCAGGGGTCAGCTGTTCTAAAAAGCTAGAAATTCTAAGTTAGAATTTACAAAATGAACTCGATAGAACTGAGATTCACCCTAAAATCTGTTTGTTGAAAGAATATAGAGATGCCCTACTTCAAAATCTACTATTAGATTTTAGTATTCCAAAAAAAGTGTGGAACTCAGAGCCGGATGGGCCCTTGGAGACATGTTACAGATGGCCCTGAGAAGGCTTTGGAAGGTTATGCTGCTATAAAAGATTTTTTTTTTTTAAATCCACTTTGTCTTCCATTTCAGATCTCACTGAAGGGTTCTTCTGTACCCGGAAGACTTACTTTCAGTCTGAGAAGAATGATTTTCAATGGTTTTGTTGAACATGCAATTCTCATGCAAGTATTTCTATAATTACCCTGTTTCAGTTATAATACAGTTTCTGGAACAATAGGACTTTTATTGTATTGCCATATCTGTTATAATAGATGTTTTATTACAGAAAATTATGGTAGAGTCACTATTATGATTCTGAAGTTTTTATTTCAAATTGTTCATAGGATGGAAATTCTTTCTCCCAAGTAGTTTTTACTTTAATAGTGCTTTGGATTTTTTTTTTTTTTAACTTTTTTTGGGATTTTGTTCAATGGCAGAATGTGTTCTTTTGCTACAGTACATACTGTGGATGAAAAGTTACCCCTGGTGTTTATTTGTTTGTTCTTAGCATGTGGTGCACAGAATTTTTTTTTTAAATGCCATCTAGATTGTTCTATATATATCTGCATACATTAGCCTGCTCAGGCTGCCATAGCAAATACCGTAAACTGAGTGGCTCAAACAACAGAAATTTATTTCTCACAGTCTGGACGCTAGAAGTCCAAGAGCAAGGTGCTGGCAAAGATAGGTTTCATTCTGAGGCCTCTTTTCTTGGCTTGCAGGCAGCTGCCATCTTGCTGTGTGCTCATATGACCTCTTCTATGTACGCAGGGAGAGAGAACAAGCTCTCTGCTGTCTCTTCTTATGAGGTCACTAATCCTATCAGATCAGGGCCCCACCTTTATGACCTCATTTAACCTTGATTACCTCCTTATGGGCCCCATCTCCAAACACAGTCACATTGGGGGTTTGGACTTCAACACATGAATTTGGGGACACACAATTCAGTCCACAGCACTGCATAACTTTTATTATTATAAATAAAAAGAAATTCCCAGAGCCCTTGTATTAAATAAAGTTAATAAACTATATTTGAGAAGGAATAAATAATTTTAGTGAGAATGACAACAGAGAAGTTGAGACTTCAAGCACAGAGTAGGTAATAGCCTATTTCAGATGGTAGCCCCACTGGGGGAGAAGAATGGGGGCTAGAGTTTTTCTTGATAAATTCACTGGCCTCAGACCCCCAGCTGGGGTCTGGAAGCATGTTTGTTGGCTCCAATTTGATGGTTTTGGCCCATAGGAAGATCCCACCTCAGGGGAAAAGGTGATTCTGAAATCTCAGACGTCAGGTCAAGCTCTAGACTCAGTGGATCTGTCCACATGGTAGGATTTAAGAACTATGAAAAGTCCCAAAATATCTGTGCACAGGTCCAGCACCATCAGGACCTGCCTCTGAGTTTAGCCATCATTTCCACGTGCCCCTGGTAGAGCATACTCCCCGGCTTAGAGTCCAGAACTATTGATGGAGGGACAAGTCCTGGGCCCTGGGGAAAACAGAGGATCTCCAGTCATGGTCTTTAACTAGACAGACCTTAATTCATCTAGGCTCCTGGGTTTCCAGATGATTTCTTAGGCTCCCCAAGAAAGAGAGAGGAAGGGATTTCCCATGGTTACGGCATTAGTAACAGAATCATAACAAAGGTCCAAACCTCTTGGTTTCCCAGCCTCTGTTCTTCCCACAGCACACGCTCCAACAGGGAAGGGAGGAGACCCTGGAGGGTACTGGGGGTGGGGGTGCTGAGCATTGGGTGCTGAATGCCTTTGAAGCCTGGAGGGTGGGTAAACACACACACACACACACACACACACACACACACACACACACACACACACACACAGTAAACGTGGAGAAAATCAGAGAGGAGACCGTTAGGGAAGTAGAAAACAATCAGGTAGTTTGGAGCTCCCAGAAGAGAGGGACTTTGGAATTCAAAGCATTCTTTTGAGGCTCAGAGGCACTGGGAGGTGGGGTCTCTGGGGTCTTACCTCCTCTCCTCCCCCCACTCCCATCCCACAGTGTGGTTGCCCACTGCAAAATGTCAACTGCCTTGTGGGAACAAAATCCTGACTTCAGGATGGAAACCGGTGAGGAAAGGGAACTGCTTTGCACACATTTGGCCCCTATTTCTGTTAAGCAAGCAGAGACTCGTCCTGTGTTCCCATCGATGCTTATCCGCTTGCGGACCTCAGGTAAATGATGCTTCATTCACCTCAATGTTCAAGCCCTGATAAGGCAGACTTTGGGGCGATGGTTTGGGGAGATAAACATATATTATCTCTGGCAGTTTCTGTAAGTTAGGATTTCAAGCATGCGGAGAGGGCACCCAGTAGTCATTTCTACCAGGGACCCCCTCCCCTGCCCGAGGCTCAGGCAGGTGCCAGGTCCTAGGCCCTCGCCTCTCCTTGGTCGAAATCCCCACAGTAGGATTGCCTTCCTCAGTTGCCATCACGCTTTGCTGTCGCGGCTCAAGGCGGGAGACAGCCACGTTGGCTGGGATCACATGCCCACGCCTTGGTGAAGGCCCTGCCGGTGCCAGCGGCTAGTGGAGAGTGATCCGAGCGAGCCAAGAGATTCCACCCAAGTAAGCTCCTCAAAGTATCTCCTGAAACCTCAGAGATTACACCGCCCACACAACGCGAGCAAAGCGGCTTCCGATAATGCGGCAGACAGCGGGGCGCGGGGCCGCGGCAGGGATGATGGGCGCCCGCACTCGCGCGGGCCCAGGTCGGCTGCACGCCGGCTCACCCAGTGCCTTGCTCCTCCCCGAAAACAAAGGCCCGGGGCCAGTCTTTGGGGGGCGGGGAGGGCCGTACTGGCTCCGCTTGAGCGACAAACAGAGCAAGCAGACAAAGGGCGCGGCCCGCGGGTGTGCGCGGTGGGGAAGCAGTGCAGCTCGGTTGGAATACCATGTGTGGATTGGAGACCAATGGGAAGCGCTCCCAACAATGCCCGTTGTTTTCACCGAGCTGATTTTTGCTCAGTTTCATGAAGTAATTTGCATGTCATTTAAATAAAACAAATGAATTATGGCCGAATTTTTGTTTTATTTATATTAAATAATGGCTTCCTGTCCTTTATTATTGAGATAGTTCGTCCTGAGCAGGGTGCACAGTGGGCAAAGGGAAGCTCTCCCGCTGGCCAGATCCCAGCTTCCTGTCTGCTGAGCCGGATAGTCAACTCCCAGGACGCCCTTCGTTTGTTCTGGCTGTCCCGCGTGGCAGTGGGAATAAACTAGAACATCAGCCCTCTCTTTTCTTAAGCCTCCCTTTCTTGAGGTGGAAGCTCCAGAATCTCCATGTAGGAGGGGCTCAGAGTCGACAATGTAGTCAGAAAGAGCTGGATGGTTAAAGGGTTTCTCTTAAAGTGGTATTTGCAAACTAAGCACACTGTTTACTAGGGTTTATGTTGCAACTTTTAAAAAAGAGAATATTTTCTAAAATTCCTTTTCTAAAATTTTCATAAGACTGAGGAAGTGTCAATAGTTGGATTAAGGAACAGCATAACATCACTATATTTGTTATTATTGCTGCGTAACAAATTGCTTCAAAACTTAGTGGCTTAAGACAACAACAAACATCTAATATCTCTCACAAAATTCTGGAGTGCTTTATCTGGGCAGTTCTAGCTTGCGTTCTCTCATGAGGGTGCAGTCATTTGAAGGCTTGATTGGGGCAGGAGGGTCCATTTCCAAGGCCTCAGTTCCTTGACACCTGGGCCTATCCACAGGGCAGCTTGGGCATCCTCACGACTAAGCAGTGGGCTTCCTTCAGAGCCAATGATCCAAGAAACAAAGCAGAAGCCACAATATCTTTATGATCTAGCTTTGAAAGTTACACACCATCACTTTCTCAACATCCTATTGGTTAAGCAGTCCAGCATTTGTCCATATGGGAGGGGATTACCCAAAGGTACAAATACAAGCACTGGAGGATCATTGAGGGCCATCTTAGAGACTGGTTACCACAAGTGATTATCACTGATATTGTTCGGCAGGGGTTTTTTGAGGGTCTGGAGGAGAATACTATATACCTAAAGCCAACATTTCTTATTTGTCTTTCTAGTCAATGCAAACTTAAAGGGTCCATCACCTTTAATGCTCTTCCATGTCAGCCCAGCCAGTTTATTGTGTTTATTGCACAGCCAGTTTATCTGTGCAATAAACATGGACTCAGGGTCCTCTCAGTGCCGGCCTCACCTCCAGATTGGGGAATAGAGCAGTAGTCAAGGGAGACAAGAGCCCCCTCTTGGCTGCCTGACGTTCTGGAGAGAGGAGACACAAGGAGACAAACACATGGCAATTAGGGCTATAATGCTATACGCAGCGCTGTCACATGGGGGATTCAGGAAGAACACTAAGCCCTGAATGCCATGGTGGGCGGTCTGTGTACCTTGGTCCTCCCCAAATTGGAAATCTCCAATGACCCAGGCATTGTATTCAGGTGGCTGCAAGCCAAACCTTTTAGTAGAATAACAGCCTAGATAAAATGGACTTTTGATATCATCACAGCCCTCATGGACCACCCCTCATGTATACAACACTCTCCCTCCCAGAATGTGAGATCCACAGGAGAGGAAATATGTCTTATTTACTCCTGGGTCTTTAGTGCCTAAAGAATGACTAGTATGTAATTGGTATTCACTAATGACTACTGTTAGTAATAATTATTTAATAGTTATCAGCCTATTGGTTCCCCAAGTCTTTCAGTCTTAATGGAAGTCACCCATTAATAAATAAAAGTGACTCAAGCTCTCAATCCACTTACAGTAGAACAGCAGCACTGAATCCTAAAGACTGCTGATAGGTGTGGGGAAAACAAACTCCATTTCTCCTGAGCAGAAGTCCCTGGAGCCTGACTCTTCCTGGCTCCTCTCCTAGCCTCCCTTCCCAGCTCCTGCGTCGGCAGCCCTCTTCCTGCTTAGCTTCCTGGGACTGAATGAACGGGGAATTCCAGAGCTTCCCAGGAACTTCCCCAAAGCATCTCTAACGCAAGGTGCTCTGTGCTGCAGACTTTGACTAAGGGCTTGCAGCCTCCAGAGAGAGTTACATGAAACAGCATGGTCCATCAGGGGGCCTGAGAGGGAATACTGAGTCATCCAGATTCTTTAAAGTTACTGGGGCCCAGCCAGGCTCTCCTCAGCTTATTGGGTCTCTTACTACTCTCTTCCCAATGGACCAGCCTCAACTCACTTCCACACTCCTCCTGGACTCCCGTTCCCATAGCCAATGTCAGTAACATGCTCATCCAGGCCTCAGTAGTTAGGGGTCCAAAGCTCTGAACTAAGGCCTTACCTTTAGCATTGTCAACATTTTAGGCTTCATACCCAGCATTCTTCTAAATGGAGGGAAGCCATGGGTATAAAGATTTACTCTGTTCCCATAATGAATTACACCCCCCCTTCTCTTTAGAAGACACAAAATTTCTGGTTTTTTTAACAGCAATTTTTCATTCTGGTTATACTTAGATATACATACATACCCACAAGACTGCTGATTACAGTTTTTCGAGATCTTCTGGTGTACTGTCACTTTGCAAAACAATTTGTTGTCCATGCAGTGACTTTAGGGGCTTTCTAAGATTGTCTGTTCTCAAAGACTATTTATCAGAGAGGTGGCACAACTGAGTGAATCCCAGCCATTCTGTAGACAGGAGGACTGAGGACAAAGTTCAAAGGGCATTCTGGAGTGATTTGCAACGTCTCAGACAGAAGTATAACATCTTCTTTCATCCTCTGCAGAGTCTGGAGTGAAATTCACACCTTTTTTTTTCTTCCCGTCACTTAAAATCAAATTCTCGCCCTTAATACTTCCTTTCAGAACTGCGCCCAAAATGATGATGTCTTCTCATGCATATGAATTACCCGAAGTGTATGAGAATCAACCCCACTGGAGTGTGCTAAAGCCTTAACTCAACTCCCTTGAAAGCTGCTAAGCCCTGATTAAGGCAAAGGTGTCTTTTTATTTTATAAGACATTTAGGATAGTTCACATCACCGTGCACAGATGCACTGAAATCGATTGTGGGGGGAACTATAAAGAGAGCATATGCTCCCTGTATCTGTTCGTGAGCCAGGTAGGATGCTGAATTCTGATGAGGGATTGAGGCAGACAGCGGCATCTGTCTCCTTGCAAACACCTGTTTGGACACTGGTCTGACACCCTTCCTCATGTTCATCCTGGGAAGGTGGTGCATTTTCAGTTGAAACCTCACGATCTGGCATGGTGTCTTCTACAGACCACACGGGCACTCAACAATTAATTGCCGGAGAAGCAAAGCATAAAACATGACTTTTTTCTTTTTTGGCTGCGTTGGGTCTTCGTTGCGGTGCGCGGGCTTCTCATTGCGGTGGCTTCTCTTGTTGCGGAGCACGGGCTCTAGGCACACGGGCTTCAGCAGTTGTGGCTCGCGGGCTCTAGAGCACAGGCTCAGTAGTTTTGGCGCACGGGCTTAGTTGCTCCGCGGCACGTAGGATCTTCCCGGACCAGGGATCAAACCCGTGTCTGCTGCATTGGCAGGCGGATTCTTAACCACTGTGCCACCAGGGAAGCCTGACATTTTACTTTAAATAAAGAGGTGGAACACATTTATCCTCCAAAGATTCAAACACCTGATGATCTCTCCTTAGAGAAAAAGCAATGAGAAGTAGCCTCTCCTGCAACAAATTCCCACTCACACGGCTTTTGCCGAAGTCAAACTTCGGTGGTGAGCTCAGGACATGAATTGAAGATACCACTAGGGGGTGCTAGAGATCAGGCAATCCAGGAACCACTGGCTCTGGGGAGAGCTCAAACACAGCCGGGTTTAATCTAACAAACTAAGCATTTCACTTCGTGAGAACTGTACATTGAAAACGACCTATGTCTTCACTGTTTATGTTATGATGAAATTTTTCTATATGTTCTCAATTTGATAAATTTGTGTACCCTGTGATTACCTGGAATTTCAAGACTGGCTGCAAGTTACAGAACCCAGGTCTCTATGATAAACACCAAGTATTTTAAGTACTTCATGTTTTTATCCTTTTAAGCCTGACACAGACAGAAATCCCACTCATGGACTTCAGTTCTTTTCCAGGGGAAGTCAGAGTTTGGAGACACTGTCTTTACCTGGGTCCTTCCCAAAAGCAGAACCTGAAAAAAAAAAGACTTGGAGGAAGATAGCTTATTTGAGAGGTGATCCCAGGAACAGGGATGAGGAACCAGAGGAAATGACAGGGAAGGGGGAGATGCATTATTAAGGTTAGTTGGTCACTGCTGTGGGCAACCAGGACTGGATCCTGTGGGGACATATAAAAGGCCTCTCAGAAATCTCTGCTTGCCCTCCATTGGTTGACAATTCCCAGGGAATGTTAATTTCCTGTACTTCCAGGCTGCACATGTGGTGTGCAGGCTAATGGGGTCTTTCCGCCATCGCATGCCACAGCATAAGGAAACCCTGGGGCCAAAAGCAAAAACACACTTGGGGCAAGGTGAAGTCAGGACCAGGTAAGCTGAAACTTGCCCAAGACCATCCACCACAGTCGTAGCTGTAGCAGAATTGAAGCCATGAGGATGTGGAGCAGAGCACAAAGATATGTCTGATACAGTCCATCCCTTGTACCAGTCAGATCCATTCATGCCCTGCATTAAATCCAATCTGTCACCAAGTCTTCAAGGCAAGGGCCAACCAGAATCTCTACTGTAAATGGTCCCGGAGCTGTAACCGATAGTCATTATCTCCCTTCCACAGCAGGCATCCTAGACTTCCCTCACTCTTGGCCAGCCTTCAGCTTGTCTAAATTGTGTGCCCGGTGAGGTGACCACACCTCCACCACTGAGAGTTCTAAGTCCTTAGCTGATCTGTCTTGGGGCCCATGGCTGCTGTGATGCCCATTTACCTTTATTGCAGGACACAGACTCACCGAGATGCCCAGTGGATCCCCTGAGACCAGATGTACCCGGTCTTCCCTCCCTGTAGAGCAACAACTCTATCTCTTTATGATAAGCAGGATCACACTGTAATCACAGCCTTTATTTTTATTGTGGTAAAATATACACCACAAAAAAATTTGCCGTTTTAACCATGTTAAAGTGTACAATTCAGTGGCATTAATTACATTTACAATGTTGTGCAACCATCACTATTTCTAAAAGATTTTAATCACCCCAAACAGAAACTCTGTACCCATTAAGCAACAATTCCCCATTCCCCCTTCCCCACAATCCCTGGTAAATGTTAACCTATGTTCTGTCTCTATGAATTTGCCTATTCTAGATATTTCATATAAGTAGAATCAGACAATATTTGTCCTTTTGTGACTGGCTTACTTTACTCAGCATAATGTTTTCAAGGTTCATCCACGTTGTAGTGTGTATTAGAACTTCATTCCTTTTATGGCTGAATATTCCACTGTGTGTCTATACTACATTTTGTTTATCCATTCATCTGTTGATGGATACTGGGTTGTTCCCACCTTTTGGCTATTGTGAATAATTCTGCAAAGAACATTGGCATACGAGTATCTGTTTGAGTCCCTGCTTTCAATCCTTTGGGGTGTATACCTGGGAATGGAATGGCTAGGTTGTACAGTAATTCTATTTTTAACTTTCTGAGGAACCACCATACTTCATTTCCAATAGCAGCTCCACAGTTGTGCATCACCACCAACAGTGCACAAGGGTTCCAGTGTCTCCACATCCTTGCCAACACTTGTTCTTTTTTTTTTTTTTAATGGTAGCCATTCTAACAAGTGAGAAGTGGTATCTCATTATGGTTTGATTTGCATTTCCCTTGTGATTAGTGATGTTGAGCATCTTTTCATGTGCTTTGGACATTTGTTTATCTTATTCAAAGACATGTCCATTCAAGTCCTTTGCCTATTTTTCAGTTGAATTGTTTGTCTTTGTTGTTGATTTATAAGAGTTCTTTATATATTCTGGATATTAAACTCTTATTAACTGTATGATTTGCAAATTTTTTCTCCCTTCCATAGGTTATATTTTTAAGTTCTTGATAATGTCCTTTAATGCTCAAATTTTAAAATTTTGATGAAGTCCAGTTTATCTTTTCCTTTGTTGCTCATGCTTTTGGCATTATATCTAAGAATTCATTGCCAAATCCAAGGTCATAAAGATTTACCCTTATGTTTTCTTCTAAGAGTTTTATGGTTTTAACCCTTATGTTCAAGCCATTGATCCATTTTGAGTCAAATTTTGTATATTGTGGCTCACTTACATGAGAAGCTCAAGGTGACCAGGCAGTAGTTATGTTTTTAAGTTCAGTGGAATCTGTGATGTCCCCTAGTGGAAGAGTCCACCTTCCTTCCACTCCCTCCACTCCCATCAAGAACCAAGACTGCACATTTGCCAGGGCTCAAACCACGGTGGGGACATGAAGCACACATTTCTCCAGTGGGTCACTGAGAGCGATGGGGAGGGGAGCCAATCTAACTCCCATCCCTTGGTTCCCAGACCCATATGTTTCAGCTGTTGGAAACATAGGGCCAATGTGTGGTAGAGCATACATGCTACAGTCTAGAGGATAGCACCCCAACTATAAGGGTACTGTTCCTAAGCTTTCACCTTCACACAGCCCTGAAATAGGTCATTCTGATGTTCTATTAGGCCAGCTGCTTCTGGATGAAACTTGTCATGAACCCATTGTCTACTTCCTTTGCTGTGAAGCAAAACAGATCCCTTGGCTTGAGGCAATGTTGCTTGAATCCCATGCCAATGACCAGGCGTGTGTAAGTCCTTGGGTGGTTATGCTGGTGGATGCACTATGGTAGGGAAGGAAATCCTTATCTAGAGTAGGTGGTGAGAACTAATCACTGTCTCCTCTATGGTAGAGGGATCTGATGTCATTAACTTCTCACCAGTGGCTGCCTGGTCTCCTTAAGAAATGGTGTCATATTGAGGACTCAGTATTGGTCTATGTTGATGGCAGGTAAGGCATTCAGCAGTGGCAATAGCCAGATCATCCTTAATAAGAGAGAATTCATGATGTTGGTCCCATGCATAGCCCGATCTTTGTCACCATGGCCACACCATTCATGGAACTATTTATTGCCCAAGCATGAGGTTGCTGATGCTGAATCCATAGGACGAATTATCTTGTCTACCTACTTGCTGAATGCCTCCTCTGCAGAAGATGCTTTCTAGGGGGCCTTTGCATAAGTCCAAAGACTGGTGCACTGGTGCCCATTTCCACAGATCAGTATCACTGATTTTCCTTTTGCCTCAGGCTCCAGTGTGGCTCAGCACAGCACTGTTACTGATCCTGTCTTTACTTAAAACTTTGATATTTTGCTCATCATGGATTTTTTTGCATTATTTTTGACTTTTTAAATATTATATTAACATATTATTTATCTTGACTACTGATGAATCTTTCACCCAAGATGAGTGCCACCCTTGTTCCAGCCCTGAGGGCAGCAGTTACTCTTAGTTCCGCTGGGCATGGGGACACCTCTCCCGCTCCCCTGTCATACGCTCTTAAGGCCATATTTTAGTCCTTTCAGGCTGTTATAAGTGGGTGGTTTATAAACAACAAACATTTATTTCTCATGTTTCTGGAGGTTGGGGAGTCCAGGATCATGACACCAGTGGATTCAGTGTCTGGTGACAGCCCTCTTCAGGGTTGCAGACTGCCAACTTCTCCCTGTGTTGTCACATGGTGGAAAGGTCTGGGGCGGGGGTCTCTTTTATAAAAAGATCACTAATCCCGTGGTAGAGGGCTCCACCCTCATGATTTAATCACCTGCCTAAGGCCCCACCTGCAAATTACCATCACCTTTAGGGGGTAGGATTTCAGTGTATGAATCTGGGGGGAACACAAACATTCAGATCATAGCAGGCTACAGCATGAGCTGAGGGGGAAGTGTTACTGCATCAGAGATAAATGATTATGGGGGTCTAGGCCACCTGTTCACGTAACTTGTATGTATGTTCCCCTTGGACTTCCTTGGGCCTGATCCTAAATGCATCATCTTGCATGATGGATTGCAGTTGTGCCCTCTCGGTCTGTGACTCGATGGGCCTGACAATGCCCAGCTCACTATGGTCAGTTCCAATAGCAGTCACTACTCTCCTAGGGGTAGGCACTAAGTCTCTACCAGGACCCGGTCGCACGCACACCACAGGCTGGTTTTCAAGCTGTGAGTAGTGCTCTGCAGTAGAAGGAATGGCCTTACTCCAGAATGCTAAAGGTCTACACTGTGACTCTCCTCATGGGGCCTGCCAGAGCCGCAATGTGGCATCTTTATCCATCATAGTGGATATGGAGTCTGTCGCCATCAGTTCTGCCAGATCGTAAACCTGAGTGGAAAAGCAGATTGTTATTGAGCCTTCTCTGGCTCTGGGCTCCCTCAGAACTCTGATAAGTGGGTTGGAGAAATATTACCAAGTGTGCATCTCCTAAAGTTCCAGGGGGTGGGTGCACCTAGCACTGTGTTTCTTTCTTGGTAGTAGATGACACGATATTTCTGCTACATGTGCTTTACCTTAGAAGGTATGTCTGGCCTGTCCCAAACCAGTGGGACCTCTGGAAACCTTGCCAATGTGGCAGCGCCCTGAATAGTTCTAAGTTTACCTCCTACCATTGGCATGTAAGTGACTTCTCACTAGGACATCAGTGTTTGCCGCTCTGCTTGCAGGGTCCTCTTGGCAGAATGTCATAATGGGGTACCCCCGTGCTGTTCAGGCTACATTGTGATGGAGAACCCTGAGGTATTATTTTATTCACGATAGTTTGATTCTTAGTTTAAAAAGTCATTTTAAGGACAGGGTCTATGTAAGAATCCTTTCTGGCCACCCCCCCTACACACACATACACAGAGTCCCTGGCACATGGCAAGGGGTCAGTAAATGTTGGTTGGATGGATAGATGAATATAGGAATGGATTTTTTTCCATCTCCTTGGAACTTCTCCCAAAACACCAGTCAAGTTGCCCATGTAAAGTAGGTTCCCACAGGGTAAAAACAGCGACTTATGGTGAAATTTGAATAAGATCCATAGATTAGATTACAGTACCAAATCAGTGGTTATTTCCTGATTTTGATAATTGAACTGTGGTTGTATAAAATAATGTCCTTGTTTTTAGGAAATACACACAGAAATTTTTAAGAAGAAAGGGAATTACATCTGCAACTTATTCTCAAGTGTTTCAGGAAGGAAATTATCTCTCTATCTATCAAGAGAGAATGATAAAACAAATGCGGTAGTATGAAAACATTTGGAGTATCTGAGTGAAGGATATATAGGAATTCTTTGTTTTATTTTTTCAACTTTTGTGTAAGTTTGAGATAATTTCAAAATAAAAGTTAGAAATGAATGCATTAATAATTTTAATTAGCAAATCATTTATAAATTAGTTTCATTAAAATCAAAAGCAAAAAACAAACAACATATCCTTGAGAAGAATATGTTCTCTCTTGGATATGGATATCTCTTGGATATCCATATCCAAGAGATGTTCCATATGGTGGATATGGAACATCTTTGTTCGCTGGGAACTAGAAGTGGACACAAAGCCCCAAAAGAATCCACTTAAAATAAATACAAAACATGATTTGGTTATTATCTTCAAAATTGAACTTATCAACTATTGAAAATAAGTTTATTTTCAATATTTTACTTAAACTAAGATCTAGATTATACCTCCACTGTGCTCTCTAAATTTTAGGGCAAAGAATGAATCAACTATTTTTATTTCTTATTTATAACTTTTATATTTTGTCTTATATATATATTTTATTCTATTTTATTTACAACTTTTATATTTTTATTTATAACTGTTTTAGGGGTAGAATGCTTTTCTGGCAAAGTATAAGATGACACGATATCGCATCCTTTACTTTTGACTACCACAGGACAATCGCAAAAAGATCATTTTTCTAAAGATACGTGAGGCTTCGACTGTTTGACATTCAAATAATTCTCTTTTGAATTCCTATCACATCAACATCTTTGTCGATTTTCTTTCTTTTGGTACTTATCTGGTCTAACTTAGTCAAATGCTCAAAGGCTTTCGTATGTTTCCAGAAACTCTCTACCATCATTTTCATCAACTTCATGAAATCCTTCATCTTTGTCAAGATTTTCAACCTTCCCTCGTAAATTATTTGCATCCCATGTTCATTTTATTGGTGTACATTTAGACCAAGATGCTGGCATGTGACAGGGAGAGACTCTGGTGTTATGAAAAAAAAGAAGTTTGAGTGGTGTGTGTGTGTGTGTGTGCTGTTCCCTTGTGTATCTGTGGACCTCTGTGGTCAGGAGGGCTCCTCTCTCTAAGCAGATTGAGCCTCAGGGTTGTGGAACAGTGGAGGAGACTTTTCTCCTGAGGAGCTGGTAGGAAGTTTAGCATTCACCCAGTTTCCTTGTAATTCTAACTGGAATCAGGGACCCTTAGGTCTGATGGCCTCTGTTTTCTGCTGGAGGGTGATAGGAGAGAGAAGCGGAGACTTTCATAAAAGGCGAGTGGCTTCTCTCATCTAAAGGTTCGAATTATGTAGTCAAAATCCTCCTACTTGGTTCCTGGGAGTTCCTCAGTTCTTAACACTCAAAACAAGGAGTGTTAAATGAAGGTTGGGGCTTTTTAAAAAGTGGTTTTTAAAAGGGGGGCAGGGGAGGGATGAATAGGCAGAGCACAGAGGATTTTGAGGACAGTGAAAATACTCTGTATGATACTCTAATGGTAGATACATGTCACTATACACTTATCAAAACCCATAGCGTGTACAAGACCAAGAGTGAACCCTAATGGAAACTATGGACTTTAGGTGATAAGGATGTCAGTGTAGGTTCATCAATTTTAACAAATGGGCCACGCTGGGGGTAATGCTGATGATGGGGAGACTATGCACATGCAGGGGCAGGGGGTAAAGGAGATATCTCTACCTTCGATCAATTTTGTTGTGAGCCTAAAACTGCTCTAAAAGAATTGTCTTTAAAAATGGAAGAATTTTTTAAAAGTTATGTCAGTACTTGAAATTGGAGATGATCATGAGAGCCACCACTTACTGTGCGTTGCCAGCTCTGGGCTGTCAGCTTTGTGTCTGTGATTACTTCTCTATGGCATCTCATCTCATGAATGTACAAAGTAAAATTACTTCATTTTACCAAGTACTGCCTTCAGCCATTTGATGCTGAGTTTCTCCTTTCAATCCCTTGGGGCGTCTCTATAGTGGACAATATATCAACATCACCTTGGCCCCTTCTATACCTAAAGACTCCCTCTGAGGGGTAATCTAGGATCCCTTCTGCCCCACAAGGGCTGTCTTCTACCTACGCATCCATCCCACGCCCCCCTGCCCCTCCTCATCCTCCATGTCCCTTTCCCTGGTGCCTGAGGACCTGATGAGATCCCCATTCTCAGAGGGCTGCAGGGAACTAGGGTGGGCGTGTGCCCCCATCTTTCTTCGCAGACTTGCTCCACTTCTCAGGACACTCCAACGTCTTCCACCTTTAGACAAAGATTGTACTCCATCGCTGGGTCCACAGAAGCTCCTGGCTCCCAGGAACACATACCAAGCCCTTGGAAGGGTTCTTCAGCTCGCTTCCTCTGCTGGGCCTGCAGGTCCTGAATTCAGCAAACACCTCGGTGGGAATGAGGTGCCGGCCCCCTTTGCCTGCTGGCACCCTGATCTCCCCTTCCTTCCTTCCTTCCTTCCTTCCTTCCTTCCTTCCTTCTTTCTTTCTTTCTTGCTTGCTTGCTTTCTCTCTCTCTTTCTTTCTTTCTTTCTTTCTTTCTTTCTTTCTTTCTTTCTTTCTTCCTTTCTTTCTTTCTTTCTTCCTTTCTTTCTTTTCTTTCTCTCTTTCTTTGCCATGTGAAGACACAGCAAGTAGGTGGCATCTGCAAGTCAGGAAGAGAGTCCTCACCAGAATGCTGGTGAGGCGCGCTGATAAATCATGATGGCGCCCTGCTCTCAGACTTCCAGCCGCCAGAAATTGTGAGAAATACATTTCTATTGTTTAAGCTGCCTGGCCTGTGGTATGTTGTTGTGGTAGCCTGAGCTGATAGAGACAGGAGACTGGCTAGGGGTCTGGTCGAGTGAGAGATGAGGGAGGCTTAGGGCACCGTGGCAGCAGGGTGGGGAGGAGAGCAAACAAGGTATAAGACACATGCTGTAGGGTGCACCCACCTGGTGATGGTTTGGACGAGGAGATGGGAGGAAAGGGGCATCAGGAGTGACTCCTGGGTCTGGGCTGGAGCCATAGGGGAGGTGGACATGCCGTGTTCTGGGGAGGACAGCAGGGGCCGTGGAATCTGTCGTGTAGGGTTTGGCTCTAGAGCAAGGAGGGTCCTGAGAGGCCGGGGGCCGTTGGGAGGGTGGGGAGTCACTGAGGCTGACACGCAGAGGATCTCCAGGAGAAGGCAGCAGTCAATCACCATGGTAAGGCCTTGCTTCTCCGCCTGTTTGTTCAGTGCATTTACCCCACCTACCTTCCCCCCGACCCGCGTTGCTGCTCAAGCAGCCTATGCTCTGGGCCAAGGGACCCTCTTGGCTTTCCCCGTCTGTGAGGAGGGTCCCTCAGTTTTGAACCATCACTCCCAACTCCACAGACCCATGCTGCCTCCTTGAGGCTTTCCTCAGTGTCCCCAGTTCTTTCCTCTGCACTCCCCAGCCCCTCCGTGACCCTCTTCTGTCTGTGTCCCCAGGACGTAAGCTTCTCACAAACAAGGGTCCATGCTCTGAACAGAGGGTTTTGCTTCTGAGCAAAGGGTCAGGCACCTGGTAAACGAGTGAGGAAAGTTTGCTGAATGACTATGTGAATGCATGCCATCAGCACACGAGATTGGCAGACTGGGCTAAGTCACCCGAAACATGGCTTGCCAGTCAGAACAGCCCCACGGTGCAGTGCTTTCTGCCCTTCTGTAGTGAGCAGCCCATCCCTGGAGGTGTCTAAGCAGAGGATGCGTGGACACTGTCCAGGGCTGGGAAATGAGTGAGGAGATTCCTGCAATGGGGGGAGGTCAGACTGCACAGGCCTTCCCACTCTGGGGACCTCCCAGCATAAGAACAAAGCAAGAATAATGATCATGGAAAGCTGAAGGATTCACTGACATAATTCCAGAGTTTGGCACTTAGCTTAATCTGAAAATATTTGCCAACCTATTATGAATAACAATATTTGCAGCTTAAAATGCTTAACCTCCATACTCCAGAGTGTGAAGATGAGCCTCTACCCAGACAAAGATGTGCTCGCTGCCATCGGTGCAGATTGATAAGGGGAACCTGTGGGCCTGATTGGTGGTGTCTCAGGCACACTGCTTCCCCCGGGGCCACGCTGAAAACCTGGCTGACAAAGACAGTAGGATGCAGGTAGGGGAAGGTTCATAGGCCAGAGGGCTTGGTGGGCCTGGGTGTGGGGTGCTTTCTAGCCCCCCAACTCCTCCTCATGCCCACACGCATCCTTTTCATTGTCACGAGGTCTCTGGACTGTTTTCCCTTGGGCATCTATAGGGTTCAGGACATCCTCACAGCCATGTCCAGGGTCTGGCAAGGCTCTGTGGGTGTGAGCTCATGGCTGCTGGCTAAAATGGGCGGCCAAGGTCACCGAAGTTCTTAAGTAAAATCACTCCGCACAGCTGTAGAGGTGGGGGGTTCTCTCCCCTCTGGGGAATGGCCAAAGGACCACGGAGCTCTGTGTCTACAGGACACGTCTGCACAGGGCATGGGACGAGGGGAGGTACGTCTCCACCTGGGGCTTTCGGCAGCACGTGGCAGAACGTGCACCCCAAGCCGGCTTGAGCATGGAAGGAAGCTCATTGTCCATCGCAGCTGAAGCCCAAGGCTGGGCCGCCTGAGGGCCTCGTGCCTTCTGCTGGCACCCTCCTCCCATGCCACAGCCCCACTCTGCCGCCAACACCCAGCACGGCCAAGGCCAGAGCCCCTTCCTGTGGCTCCAGCTCAAATCCTGGGGTCCTCCCTCCCATGGGCCCAGTTTGTGGCACCTCAAAACCTTCACTGTGGCCTGGGAGGGGGTGTGGAATATGACAACTGATCCCCAGGGCATGGTCTGGGAGTGGAAAGAGGGTTTCCTTCCCCAGGAAAGCTGGGGAGCTCTCACCAGAAAGAGAGGAACAGAGGCCAGGCAGGAAACGTGTTCAATTAGGGGAGGAGAAGAAAGAGAAGGAAGAGAAGGCTGGCTGCTTCGGCCAGTGCAACCAACTGGCTGGGAGACCAGGGCTGGCCGACATGTCAAAGGACGGGCGCAGGCGGCCACGTGGACAAAGACGTGGAGCAAGAGAGACCTGAGCACTCAGAGACCAGAGAACTAGAGAAGTAAGGCAACCACAATGAAAGCAAGTCTTAAAAACTACCCTCGGGGTTTCCCTGGTGGCGCAGTGGTTGAGAATCTGCCTGCCAGTGCAGGGGACACGGGTTCGAGCCCTGATCTGGGAAGATCCCACATGCCACGGAGCAACTAGGCCTGTGAGCCACAACTACTGAGCCTGCGCGTCTGGAGCCTGTGCCCCGCAAGAGAGGCTGCGCTAGTGAGAGGCCCGCGCAGCGCGATGAAGAGTGACCCCCGCTTGCCGCAACTAGAGAAAGCCCTCACACAGAAAGGAGGACCCAACACAGCCAAAAATAAATAAATAAATTAATTAATTAAAAAAACACAAAAAACTACCCTCCACTCAACACTTATCCTTCAGTTAACTAGATTTTTTTCAGGGAGGAATTATCAGCGTAATTTGGAAAAGCATCTCTTTTGGGGGGACCAGGGGAGGGAAGTCATCTGTGTAACGGTCCAGGTCCCACGGCCTGGAGCCTCGGTTTCCTGGCTCAGCTGCGGGCTCGGCATGGCTGGCCCCTGGAGCGAGAGTTTCCTTCATCCTGCTCATTCCACAGACGGCTACCAGGTCCCTGCTGTGGGTGCTGGGCCCCGTGCTCACCAATGTTCTGAGCAGAGACGACAGAGAAACGTCCCTGCTGTCACAGAGCCCAGGTTCTGCTCAAGAGAGGAGATGGCAGGAATAGAGAAGAATAATTCAGATGATGATACAGGCAGGGAAGAAAAGAAAATAAGGTGAGAGAGCAAGGCACTTTGGGGCAGGATGTCCAGGAGGGCCTCCCTGAGGAGGTGATACCTGTACTAAGCACCAAATGACAACAAGGAGCCGTGCAAGGAGGATCTGGATAGAGCGTCCAGGCAGAGGGAACAGCCAGAGCGATGGCACCGAGGACAGAGGCACTGGGCTGGAAGGTGGGGCTTTCTGGGGAGGCCCCTGCTGGGTCTCTCTCGAGGGGCTCTCTGGCCCTCGGCTGACCGTCCCTGACAGTGGCTCCCTGAGCACACGGGGGCACCTGGACCCACACGCGGGGAGCCAGAGATAGAGGCTAGGCCGGCTCCCCCAGTACTGTCCTGAGAACACACAATCCGTTCTGTTGTTGTTCCTCAAACAAGAAAGTAGACGTGTAAGGCAGACAGACAGTAAACCACCCAGAGCTGTCAAGTTGGCAAAGCTCGTCATTTCTTGCCCAGAATATCCCCTTTAAATCCTCAGCAGGACAGGGCAGGACCCTGGGCGTCTTGTCAATTCTCTGACTTTAGGAAAGAATCTGACCAGCCCAGGCACGCTAACAGGCTTGAAAGTGGCCTCTGGTCAGGCCAAGGGTCAGGTGGGTGGTGGAGTGGGACCCTAACAATGTCTTCTCTTTGTTGTTGGTGGCTGTAACCCGCCTGGTGTTTTGATGCCCACACTTACAGAACAAAAGCTGCTGAACAGCACAACCATGATTCCTGAGAGAGAGGAATACTGGAGAGATGAGAGAGGAAGGGAGAGAGAGAGAGGGAAATTGGAAGCTGTCTTCTGAAAACGACCAGGCCTCCACCAGGTGGTACCATGATGGTACAGGCTGGAGGGTGGATTTTAAAACATGGGCAGGCAGGCAGGGAAGGGCCTGGGGGTCACAGAGCCTTGTCCAGGCCACTGGCATCCCCCTCCAGGCCACCGGCATCCACCTCCAGGCCTCTGCTCACCGTCTTAACACTGAAGGTCATGCCCACTGACAAGCCTGACTCCAACTGCAGTGAAGGCTTGGGCTGTGCTCTCAGGGCCCTCCCAGCGTGCTCACCTGCTCAGGAAGCCAGCTGTTCTGTTGCCCTAAGGAGTCACCAGGCACAGGACCCCAAGGCTCTGGAACATCGGCAGAGATGGCGGCAATAAAGGTAGAAGATGTACAGGGACGCAGCAGGTTGCCGAGCCTTGTCCCAGGCCACCAGGAAGAGATGTGGTGGCGGGCCCCGGGCAGCAGCATCTGTGGCCCTCAGGGCAGGGCTGGGCAGCTGGGCCAGGGCCGCTTTGCAGGTGGTCCTGCACAGCTCTTAGCATGCCCTTGCTTGCCCATCTGTGAAGCGGGCATGCCACTCTGCGCCCTGCCTGCCTCACTGGGTCTGTCCATCACTCAACATTCAACAAAGAACACCTACCACATGACCACCCTCTAGGTCATGGGAGAAATGGGTGGATGAATGCTTCAAAGAAGTTGATAGCGGCTGGCTTGTGACACAATGTTCCCACCTTGTCACTGTTGGTCTGTTCATCTCCCTCAGGACATGGACCCCACTTTAGGGGCAGGGACTGAGCACAGTTTGGAAAAGGTGTGTCATCTCCAAGCCAGCACAGGGCCTATCACATGCTTAACTATTTATTTCTTTTATAAAGGATGTGTCAGTGTTTCTGGAATGTGAATGCGTGCGGAGCAGGCGCAGGGCCTGCGTTCCTAGGGGAGACCCAGGGGTTCAGGAGGAAACTGAGGCTCTGATGTGCCACTCAGTTCTTCATGAACAGATGGGCTGGGTCAACATGTGGGCCCAGCAAATAGGTCACCTCTGATCACCAGCCTCAGGGCCTCTGCTGAGCAGGGCCTCGGGAGAATAGGACCTCAGGACCTCACAGGTCTTTCTGGAGTCCAAAGATACCCCAAGACTCACCTGCCCTTTCTTATCTAGAAAGGCTCGTTCTGGATGGTGATGGCTCAGCCTTGCCCACTCCCTCCCAGGTAAGCTCCAGGCCACAGTCATCCACGTAGCTCTCAGCCCCGTCCCCATGGACAGAGTTCCCATTTCCTAGAAGGTCACTGATCTCTGGCCTCTAGTCCCAGCTCACTGCCCCTCAAGCAAGGACAGAGAAAGAGCAGTGAAGGCAGCGAGCCTGTGCCTGGGGTGGTGTCTGCCCCTGCGGCCTCCTCCTGGTGGGTTTGGGCAGCCTGGGTCAGGGAGGGGCAGTGAGCTCACCTGGTCTCTCTGTGTGGGCAGAGGGGCCTGCCTTGCACACTTTGGTCAGGGGGCCCTCTGATTTCTGTTCTGTATTTTTACATCCTGATTATTTCATATACAGCCTTCTGATGGACTCATTTACTGGGAAGCTAAAGATACTCTTAAATGCCTAAAAATAAACCTGAACTACTAAAAATTCAGCATTTCTCTCCCTCGCCTCCACCAGCTGGGCCTGTCTGCTTTCACTCCAACACCATCAGGAGCTACAAACAAGATTTACAAAAGTGAACAAGTTTACATGGGCCTGATTAGCAGATTCTATTTTATCTTCAATTTGCCAAAACATTTTGGGGATCTTATTACTGAGACATACTCACTCTTTCTTTTTCTCTTTCTTTTCCTTCCTTTCTTCCCTCCCTCCTTCCTTCCTTCCTTCCTTCCTTCCTTCCTTCCTTCCTTCCTTCCTTCCTTCCTTCCTTCCTCCCTCCCTCCCTCCCTCCCTCCCTCCCTCCCTTCCTTCCTTCCTTCCTTCCTTCCTTCCTTCCTTTCTCTCTTTCTTTCTTTCCCCTTCCTTACTTCCTTTTTTCCCCTAATCACTTCAGTTTTGTGACTTGTGCTCTTTTTATTTTAGTGTTTAGGAAAAGTTTTTTCTAAATGCATGCTTCCAAAATTCTCCCCATCTGGTCAGCTGCACCTCCTTTACTTACTTCAATTATTTTAAGAGACTCTTGGTTTCTATGAATACCGTGCCAATTGCCTGAAGGCCAGTTAAGAATAAACCTGCTAAACCAATAAATTACACTCACCCTTATTTCCAGAGGAACCCTTTTACATAAATAACTGCCATAGAAATAAATCAGATAAATTAATAAGAACTCCCTCCTCCCCTCAAACCAAACAGTGAACAGTAATGGTTATCAGACCAGTTAAAAGAATAAACCTATTAAATAAATAAATTTGCTCTACACCAATTTATGTCACCAATGTACTTAAGGGGAAACCTTTTAAAGGAGTAGATTTACAGTGCACACACACAGATCTCCACTGGCTATGTGTAATTACGCATAAGAAAGGCATTACTTTTAAAGTGGATGAATGGGCCATACTTTTTTTGATTTACTGTTAGAAACAGAAAAATGGTAATGGCATGAAATAAGCGTTTGCAAACCCATTTCGGAAGACAGGAAATGCTTGATTTACCTAGGGCACCCATCATGTTCTGTATTTCAGATCGAAGTAGATAAATGGCAAGGCAAATGGATATATGGGGGGAAATCTATAGCCTTTCTGTCAACTCAGCAAGTTAAATGTTTGGAATAAAAATGCAGAGAGTGTCTATGTGTGAGGAAGAAGTCATGATTTATCAGCAATCTGGCAGATGGAAAGCAGGCAGTGCTTACCTGGAAAGGTGAGAATTTCACACACGGGAGGGGCCCCAGGCCCTTTCCGCCATCCCCGATGTCTTTAGCTATGAAAGCTGGTATCCAACTTATCCTGCTTTCCTTCCAGGCCACCTAAATGGTGCCCCCAATGCTCTTCTTGTTCTGATCTCTTTCTTGCACTTATAAACCCTGCCTGCGCCTCCACCCCATCAAAAGAAGAGATGGATGCCCTATGACGTGGTTGGGCATTGTTTTCAGGGAGGCCACATGGAGCTATGGGCCTTAGTGTCACTCACTGATCAGTACTATGTACAAGCCTTTATTGAATGCCAACTGTGTGCATGCACCTGTGTCAGTGGCTGCTTACAGATGCCTATATGATTTCTGCACTTCATATAACTCAGTATTTCCCAAGGCAGAAATCAATATCTAGAAATTGGCCCAGTATCTCAGGAGCCATGTCTACACTCAAATAGAGGGTTGAAACTAGAGTCCAAACCCTAAATATTTCCTAAATAGCAGCCCTCCCTTCCTGAATTACCCAAGTCATTTCAGGAACTATTTCCTCTGTTTGTTTTACCCTTTTGCACACAGCCACAGAGGAAGACCTTCAAGCTGGGCAGGATGGAGGCCCTCATTTCAATCCCAGCTCGGCTAGTCACTAGCTGGTCACAGTCTCTCTGAGCCTCAGTTTCCGCATCTCCAAAATGAGTAGAACCCTCCCATAGCCTCTGATGGTTAAATGGAATCAGGATTAGATGAATTTACCATGTTGGGCAGGCAGTAAATAGTGACAATACCTGTTTGTTGGTAATTGTCTATTTGTTGGTTTTCATCATCGGAGAGACAAACAAAAAGTATGACCAGGTGACAGGCTGCGTGCCCAGCTCTGTCCCAGGTGCTCTGAGGGCCGAGAGATCTAAACCCCAGGCCCTGCCTCAAGGAGGTTACGCTGGTTCTCTGGTTCTCGTGCATGAGAAAGAAGGAGGAAATATTCAGTGGTATCATTAGTGCTCGGGCAGCTCAGAGAGAGAGGAGGGAGACGAGTGAGCACAGGCAGAGGGAGGAGGGCGTTCTGGGCAATGGGCACAGCCAGGCAAAGGCGGTGTCTGGGGGATGGAAGGACGATGTCTGGAGGTGAAGCACGGGGGTGTCGGGGAGCCACAGGGCTGCTGCTCAGGAGGCACTCTGGTAAGAGCCGACGTGAGCTCTCTCTCAGCCGCAGGGGGAAGCCTGGCTTCTTCCACGCCGTTCCATCAAGCAGTCGGATCCAGCTGGCCTGTCCCCTGCTCTCCCAGACCCCTCCGTGTGGAGGTTTCCCCTGACTGGGCCGGAGCCTGCCCTGGTTCTGCCTGCAGGACTCAGCCACCAGGCAGGTGCCCCATTCCTGCTGAGCGTGGGGTGTCCTGCCTGCCCGTGTGCATATGGGAGGGCACACCGAGAGCAGGAGGGGGCTCCGGAGCTGGCAGATTTACACAGTCAGACGTGCTAAGAACTTTTGACCGGCTTAAGAATAAATATGGCCCAACAAATTGTCGTTTTTATGGATATTTACAACCAAGGCACTTTGTAAACCTAAGAACTAATATTTCCCAGAGGAAATCTGGCTCTCAATTCTTGATAAATTACTGGAAATTCAAACAAGCCCCAGCCCAGGGGTTTCTCTCTCTATTTTTTTTGGCTCCAGAGGTGAGGCCTAAGACCAACTAAGGCTTGTCTGGGGCTGAACCACAGGAGGGCATGAGCAGCCTCGAGACACCTAAATGGTAACACCAGGGATAATATAATCACAGCAATCACAGATAATCTCTTGTAGCAATTACTATGCCCCGGCATTCTTCTAAGTCCTTCCAAGTATTAACTCATTTAATTGTCCCAACAAACTACGTTGTAGGCGCTGCTATCATCCCCCTTTCACAGATGAGGAAACTGAGGCAGGTTACAGTAAGATTCAGGCAGAGCATAGGAATCCAATCCGGTGTATTGCTGGGTATGTGTTCTGTTGCAAGTTAGAAAGCCCAAATAAAACTGACATTTAAGCAAATTAAAAAAAAAAAAAGAAAAGAAAGAAAGAAACATATTAGCTCTTGTAACTAACTTCTGGGGAAGTTCTGGCTTCAGGCAGTTTTGGGCAGACACTCCACCAATGTCATCAAGTTTCCTAATACCTCCTGGCTTCGCTCTGCTTGCCTGGCCATTCTCACACAGGCTGCCTGTCTTGCTGCAGGGGCCCCAGAATTTAAAATCCCCTCCCATTCAAATGGAGAAGGAAGAGAAAGTGAAGCTCTTGTGTGAGGGTGGCATGGACCCTGGGGCTGCCCATACCAGCAGATGTCCACTTGCTGGGGACAAAGGGCCCAGAGTGGAGTCACTATCCCAGGAGGCCTGCCATCGTCCCAGCAGTGCAGTCACCTCCAGCATAGGGACAGGGCTTGGGTGCTGTGACCCTGCATGTCTGCCCCCTTCCCCAGGTTGGGGGTCAGCAGTCTTCCCAGTCTTAGCTCTCCCGCCTACTAACAGCAGAGGGGGGCCAGGCCAGCCTCCCCGTTTACTTCCTGGGCTCCTGGGGAGGGCAAGGCAGGCACTCCTGAGGCCAAGACGCTCCAGCGGCCAGCGTGCCCCACAGCCCTGTGCGGAAGGAGTTTGTGGGGCCGCTGGGACAGGCAGGAAGCAGTGTATCCTCTCAGCTCTGCGGCCACCTGGCCGTGGGGCCTTGAGCAAAGAGATTATTACCACATTTCTCTGGTTATAAACTCTTTCCCACCCCCTTAAATGTTGATATCAGTGTGTATCTTAGGATCGATGTGTGCCTGGTTCTCCCAAATCTGGTGTTGTCAGTGGTGTGTTTTACAGCTGATGACACAAAGTGTCACTTTAAGCCCAGGTGCCACACGGAGTCGGGAGATGGATGCAAGTGGAGCCAGAAAGAGAGCAGTGATGAGGCGATGCCCACATGGTGGGGCTTTGCCTGCAGGAGGCCGGGGCCACTCGGAAGCCAAGCACTGCGGGCTCTGCTCGGGCCTGCGCGTCACACCCCGTCACCAGGCCCAGGCTGGGGGCCATGCACGGGCACCCGGTCCCTCAAGCCCGGGGGGTGTGCTCCATGGGCACAGCGAAGGCAGCCAGCCCTGGCAGCGCCGGCCGCCCCGCGGCTCACTGCCCGCCATCCCGGCCGTGCAGGGCAGGCGCTTCCTCCCCTTCAGTGTTGCTCCAGAGAACAACAATGCAAAACAAACACCCAAGCTCAGCAAACATACTTTTTTGACAGCTTGAACATTAAAAAGAAAAAAAAAAGCCAACAAACGTTTCATCAAAGCAAAGCCCTCTCCCCACGGCGTTCAGGGTGCAGACGCCCTCTGTCCCTGGCGGGGGCCGTGGGACCCTCAGTCCTTTGAGGCCCTGCCTGCGCAGTGGCCCCCCAGCAGGCCTGGCTCCTGGGGGGTCTGAAACCTGGGCCCCGCACACCCCAGGTGGGCCTGGGTCTGTGGCCCTGACAAGAGGGCCTGGAAGAGCCATCCTTGCTCGGGTTCTGGCGGGCAGAGGAGGAGATAGGCAGGGAAGCGAGGCCATGGCACCTTGCCTGGGATGGTGGCAACTGGCAGGTGAGCCACAGCCCCGCAGTGCCCGGAGGACCAGAGTCGGGGCTGCCCAACGCCGGACCTCTTCCTGCTCCAACTGAGAGGCAGCAAGGGCTGGACTGGGGGCCGGGGCTTGCTGGGGTCCTGGGACCGGTCCTGACGTGACCCAGAAGGCAACGTGCACAGACGCAGGGACCGACTGGAGGAGAGGAACAGCGTGGAGAAGAGGATGCTGCCCGGGGCTCTGGGCACAGAACACGACAGGAGCAAATTCCCAGACCCAGTCCTGCCTGGTGACGAGGACATATTGGGGGGCCAGCCCCACATTCAGGGTAACGTGGTTGGGGGCGGGCTGAGGCTGTACAAGAACGTGGGCTGGGCAGTGCCCGGTGGTGGGTCTCCCTCTCTGAAACAAGGGAAGTTTCTCCACACAGGTCTGTCCCTGGGCTGGCTTAGGGCTGAATTGTGTCCCCTCCAAAATCCATATGTTTAAGTCTTCACCCCCAGTACCTCAGAATGTGACTGTATTTGGAGATAGAGTTGCTTTCAAGAGGTAATTAAGTTAAAATGAGGTCATTAGGGGACCAGAACCCAGTATGACTGGTGTCTTCATAAGAAGAGGATGTTAGGACACTGACACACAGAGGGGGACAACCGTATGAAGACTCAGGCCATCTCCATGCCAAGGTGAGAGGCTTCAGGAGAAACCAACACTGTTGACTCCTTGATCTTGGATTTCCAGCCTCCAGAATTGGAAGAAAATAAATTGCTGTTGCTTAAGCCACCCAGCCTGTGGCACTTTGTTATGGCAGCCCTAGCAAACAAATTCAGAGGCTCCACCAAGGGGGCCTGGAGGTATGTACTCCCTCCACATACCCCCTTCCTTCCTCTCACCACCCCCTCGCCTGGTAGCAAGGCCAGAGCTCTGCGAAGGCCCCAGGCTGTCTCAGCTAACGCCAAAGGAGCTCCTCATTTCCCATTCACTGTGCTCCCCTCTGTGCAAGGGGTAGGGCAGGGGGCAAGCAGGCTTCCAGCATCCCTCAGTCCTCATCCATAAGGTCAACACCATCAGGACCTGAATACCCTTTGTGCCAGAATTCAGCCATGCTTTGAGGAACCCAGCAGGGAGAAGGCTTTCACCTCCCTTGTCTCAGACACTGTGCTTCTATTAATGCAACCAAATTGAGCGCTGGCTCTCTTGTCGGTCCTTGTTCTGTAGCCCCACATTGGCTGCTGTGACTGAACACCCCGCACTCCACTTTACACATGCCTCTGTGTCGAAGCATGTCCTCCACTCTGTGTCACACACTTGGGTTTGGGGCCCAGTTGTTGGGCTTTACATTTTGTCCTAAAGTTTGTTCGTGTGACCTTACATCCAAGGATGTGAAGCTCATCTTTACAGCTGTGAGCTTCAGCATGGGGGGAGGGGAGGGCAGGCACTAGAAGGCCCTTGCGCACATGTCTCATGCAAAGCTGCATCTGCAGGGTCAGTCAGTGTCTCTTGTACAACCTCAGCGGCCCCCACTGGGGCTGGCCCCTCAGTGTGTCTTCATCAGTAGGAGGGCCTGGGCTTCTTGAGCTTATTTGCTTTGTGAAGCTGAATTTGCTCCTGTTATGTCAAAAATTACTTGGTTCCCCTGAGGTCCAGTTTGGAGAGGAAAGGTAGAATAATGCTGCATCCATTCACTTTGCCAGTTTTCAAAATAATGATTTAGTTAGACTGCATCTGGCAAAGGCAGGGGTGACCATATAATTTATCGTGACTTTATTGTGCAAACTAGGATATCAAGTAAAAGGGCAATGGGTGTAAATCAGGACACTCAGGGCAAACCTTAATGCACGTTCAACCTATCCAACGGTGACCGTGAGGCTTCGTTTTGTTTTAAGTGTCATTATAAAGTCACAGATTTAAGAATAGTTCATTGGTTTCAATTCACTGCAGTCATTATTCTTACTGATACTCACATTGCACCGTCTTTGGCCAGTAGGAAATCAACACTTCTAAACTCCCATCCTCTCCCTAGGATACGAGTGAAACCATAGGCCTGATGTGCTATTATGCAAAGCACTTGGAACTATCAGAATAAGCCTTGTTCCCCCTGCACTGCCAAAACTTAGCTACTCGTCACCCTGGGGGATCACTGAAGGAATCAGGGACCTCTGTGAGGTCAGGAGCCGATTTGAGGGGTGAGCTGGGGGCTGCACAGCCTTAAAGACCCCACAGGCAGTCAGGGAGGAGGGAGTCACTTATTCTCTAGGACCCGGGCAGGCTGCTGGGGGGTGGGGTCAGGGGAAGGGTTTCAGCTCCATTCTGACAGCATGCTGAGCTAGTCAGCGCTGGGCCATGAGGGAACCAGCTGTCTCCATGACTCCCCATCACTGTAGCTGTGCAGACAATATGGCCTCAAAGACAGCCTTCCTCTGGCCAGCCTCCCAGGGCGAGGATTCTACCTGGCCAGGGGGATGTGTCCACCCAAAGCCTGGCCCCTTCTTGACCACACCCTGGGACTCCCTGCCCAGATGGCGCTTGGCCTGAGTGGGCCTCAGGGCTGCACGCTTCTAGGTCAGTGGTTCCCAAGGGGGTGGGAGGAGTGATTTTGCCCCCCCCGGGGACATTTGGCAATGTCCACAGGCATTTTTTGATTTTCACAACTGAAGGATTTTCACATCTGGTGGTTAAAGGCTGAGAGTGTAAGGTGCTTACATCCTACAATGCACAGGATTGCTCCACAGCAAACAATTATCCGGCCCAGAATGTCAGTAGGGTCCAGGCTGAGAAGCTCTGCCCTCGGCCCCAGGGATGTTTGTGGGAGAGACAGTCAGCACTGGGACACCCAGACTCCCCAGCCCTCGCACACGTAAGTGGGAGAACACAGGGTAGAGTGGAGGGTGGGAAGGGGAGGGTGGGTGAGAGGCAGGTCAGGGTCGCTCTCCCAGCTGCCATGCTCCAGTGTGAAGCCCCAAAGCCTGAGATTTCTAAAGTGGAACCTGGGCTTCCAGGTCTTTGTGAAGCTATACTCATTAAGGCAGAGGGGTAGAACACACCTTATTTTAGCATTTTTTCATCTTGGCTTATAACGTAAATATTTAGATATGCGGTATATGGCTTCTGCTTATACTCTTGCTCTGGGTGAGGACCTGTGAAACACTCGTTCTCAAAATCTGCTCTGTCAGGGACCCAGGGAGAGTGAAGAATGGGCCCTGCAGCGGGCCCCATGGTCTCTTTGGGCAGGAGTTTGGCTGGGATGACTTTGAGATTCATCACTCCCCAGGATTCATCACTTGAACCCCAATTGTGTGCAGGCAACTTGCTGGATGCAGGGGCAGCTTACAGTCAGTCTAGGACAAAAGCCCACCAATGATGGTTGTCATCAGGTACGTGAAGGAGATGGTGGGACACTGTCAGATCCCAGGACTGGGGCCTGCAGCTCTGGGGAGCTCCAGGCTGCCTCCTGCTGAGTCCTTACCTCAGGGCAAGTGGGCCTTCACATGGCCACTCTGCCCTGCTGTACCCACAGATGGAGTCTCCCCCCTTTCAGACCAGACTTGGGCCCTGCCAGAATCACCCTAGAGAGAGGTGTCCACTGAAATCTGAGTCCAGACGCACAAAGCAGTGAGTGACCTCTGAGATCACCAGTGTGCCCATTTCACAGATAAGGAAACCAAGGCTCCAACTCGTACAAGGCCATGCACAGTGGGAGTGATAGGGGCCTGGTTTAGCCAGATTAGCCGGTTCGCATAGCACTCTACTGCCTGCTACATCCCTTCCCACCTGGGCTGCCCCCAGGACATGGGTGGGAAGGGCTTTCCCAAACATCAGCATTCTTGAATCTCCAAGGGCTGGTCCTGGTTCTGCTTCACTAGACTAAAGAGCCACCGTTAATGTCCCCCTGTCCTAGCCTGGCCTATTACCTACCACTGGCCCCATGAGGGATGGCCCTAACCCACAGAGGGCACAGGGGATGGGCTTGTCGGGGGCTTTACTCCCCAGTGGGCAGCCTGGGGAGAGTAGGGGGAAGTGTTCACCTCTCCACCAGGCCCTTCTCTCCCCACTGGAAGGCCCTTCTTTGCCTGATGCCCACCTACCCCAGGTCCCAGCTCTCCTGGAGCTGAGGTCAGCTGTGTTACCACCGCTGACCATCAGAGGGCACCCAGCCCAGAGGCTCCTAAAGAGGGTGGCGGGCTCAGGGAGGGCCCTTATTCCAAGAAGAGCCCATGGCATCTTCAAAAAGAAGACAACTAAGACTTGACCCTAGACCTCTGAATGGAGCCACCCCCAACCCACGCCCTCACACACGGTGGCCTGCTGGGAGCTGGCAGTTCTGTTTGCCAGGCTTTCTGCCATCACTCCTGTTAGGTGTCAAACCTCCCTGACCAGGTCCCCACCTTGATCACCATTTTGCAAAAAATTAAAACTAGATTCCTCACAGAGAGTCCCATTTCAAACCATGAAGATTCACGGAGCCCCTGCTCTGTCCCTGGGCCCAGTCTGGGAGTCAAGGAAGAGGCAAGAGTTGCACCCCTGCCCCTGGGATAAGAATGTGAGCTGACTATGGATGGGGGGCCCAGGAAAGGGAGGGTCTTTTTGGCCGGGGGTGAGAAGCTGGGAGCAGAGAGGAGCAGCTGAGCTTTGCTGTAGGAGTTAGAGACTGACTGTGGACCCCTCTGTGTGGACTCAAATGCCAGTTCCCAGCTGTGTGGCCCGGGCAGGTTACTTAACCTCTCTATGCCTCATTTTCCCTTCTGTAAAGTGGGGGCAATTGGAGTGCCTCTTGGGGGATTCAGCAGGGCCAAGCAGGGAAGTGCTGAGCATGGATGTCGGCATGTAAAAAATCTTAGTTCTATTCATCATTATATATGGGCGTATGTATCATCGTTATATTTGGGCTGAGCCTTAATAAAGGGGTACTAGAGGGACTTCCCTGGTGGTCCAGTGGTTAGGACTCCGCGCTTCCACCGCAGGGGGCACGGGTTTGATCCCTGGTCAGGGAACTAAGATCCTGAAAGCCGAGCGACGCTGCCAAAAAATAAAAAAATAAAAATAAAATAAAAGGGTACTAGAATCCGCCAGCCAGAAGGAAGGAGGCACAGCCTGGGTAAAGGCACAAAGGTAGGCTGAGTGTCTCTGAGCCAAATGGCAAGGGCATTAGCGTCGGAGATGGGGCTGCTTTTCAGCATCCTGGGCGCAAGAGGAGGCAGCAAGGGGCTTCCCAGCACACCCACCCTGGCTGGCTGCTGCTGCTTCTCCTTCTTCAGAAAAAAAAGCTCATCTTGCTACAGTATGCAGCAGCCAGTAAAAGCACGTTAATCTTTAACGTGTTAGCAAAACAGCCTCCAGTCTGAATATTGGCTCTTCCTCCCATCTGTGGCAGTTTGCACAGATTTTTTTTAGAGTGGCAGAATGCCTCATCTATGTGCCAGCCGGCTGCAGACGTCCTCCACTGTCACAGAGTAAACCAACCCTCGCCTGGAAGGTGAGGACCAGACCTCTCGTCCCAGCCCCAGCCCCATCCACTGCCTCTGCAGAGTGTGAATCTGGCAGAGGGGCTCAGCACCCACCTCAACTTTGCACAAGTGGCCAGATTCGTGGATTCTACAGACCAGTAAAATTAACCCCCCAAACCAACTGGAAAATTCATGATTTTGCCAAGGAAAGCTATTTGAGAGACAGAGAAAAGAAAACTACAATCCAAGATCTCCTTCAATTCAGCAAAGAAAGGAAAATTTGACATCGAAAGGAAAGAAGGACAGAATTAAGACTAAAAGGTTTTTGAGCAGATTTAGCTTTATGAAGACCCACCACATTGCCTTCATTTTTCTCCTTTGGGGATTAGAAATAACCCTGGAGAATCTATAGCCAGCGAACCCAGTGGGGGTTGGTAAGTCCAGCACCATAGGGGTGCCCAGTGGCCTGAACCTGAGCCATCTTGGCTGACCCCTCCCAGCCCACTGTCCCCACCAGAGAAACACAATCAAAATTTAGTCCTTGGGAAACATAAGTTGCTCCAGCGCTTGTCAAGTGGCAAAGAATCAAAGAAGGAATAAATAGCAATATTTTATAAGTTTTAAAATGTTATTTTAACACAAATACCAGAGCAACTCTAGCATAAATCAACAGAGACACACAAAAGTATGTTTGTACAAGAAATGTAATAAGCTGGTATGAAAAACAGTGTCAACTGGTGCAGATGGCAGAAAAAGCCAATATTCAAATGTATGCTGTTTTACTAACACATTAAAGATCAACATTTTGCTACCTGCTGCTCATGATAGCAGGATTAAAAAAACACACAACACTCACATATACTCACGCGCGATATTCTAACCCAGAGAATGAAAGATCCTTAAAGAAATTGTCAAGTACTTTCTATCCTTCATCTGGTGGTTTTAAAGCTTCCGTGGTTCAGAGAAAAATTTGCATCTGAGAATGCAGCTTTCTTCATATCTGCCTGATGTTTGAGAAAATTAGGCAAGGAGGATGAGAAAATATCTGTGCTGCAACCCTTAACGCCCTTCTGGATTAGTAACAGGAATAGCGAGGACAGAGCTACCCTAAATGCAAGCTGACTCTGCTTCCCTCTCCATGTACAGCGCAGGCTATTTTCAAGGTGTTTCCTTAGGCACTGTAGCTCTGGGAGCCTCCAAAGAATTCTATGAAGTGGGCAAGCTTGGGAACATTAGCCCCACACTGCAGCTGGGCAAACTAAGGCTCAGAGATGGTGAATAGATGGACAAGGGATCACAGAGCCTAGAGGAAGTAGATTAGGGATGCAGATGGAGCACATTACTCAGCAAGGAAGTTGCCAAGGAATTCTCAACTGTCTTGTGGTGTTTGCTCTGAAACCCAAGGATCTGAGAATCAGGCAGCCTGAGTTCAAATCCCAGCTCCACCTGACCTGACCTTGGACCTGACCTTGGATGCTCACATTTGAGCATCCACTGCTTACTCTGAGAAATGAAAACAATAAAACTGTCCCTGTAGGGGTGGTGTCAGGTCAGCAGGGGCCTAGGCTTAGCCTGACCGGGATAAGCGGGGTCTACAGCGTAAAGCTCTATCTAGAACAGAAAGAGCACAGCAACCATCTGGGAGACAGAGCCAGCCCACAGAGGGTTTGTTTGGTGTTTTTAAAAGTTATGAAACCATGTAAAACAATCTAGCCTTTTCACTTAAAGACCTAGAGTGCTCCTTATCTTGACGAATCCCCACCTGGCAACAAGCAGCCCGGGCTGTGAGGGAGATGGTTGCCCTGCTTCCCTGGGTCAGCTGACCTGGGCAGGAAGTGTTGAGGGCTGGGCAGCTGCTTCCTTGAGCTCTCAGCCCCACTGCCGGGCACAGGCAGGGCAGGATATGCCCCATGGCGGGCTTCACAGCCCTAGTGGGCGCTGTGCTGGGTTGAATGATGGCTCCCCTAGAAGACAGAGAACCTGTGAACACAACCTTGTTTGTTAAAAGAGTCTTTGCAGATGTAATTATGTTAAGGCTCCCCAGATAAGGAGGTATCTTGGATTAACCAGACAGGCCCTAAATCCAATGGAAAGTGTCCTTATAAGAGACAGAAGAGGGGACGACATGGGGAGGAGACCACATGACGACAGAGGCAGAGACTGGAGCGATTCTCCCCTAGAACCATCGGAGGGAATGCAGTCCTGCTGACACCTGGCTTTCCAACTTCCAACCTCCAGAACTGAGAGACTACGTTTCAATTATTTTAAGCCACCAAGTGTGTGATAATTTGTTAGGCAGCCTCAGGAAACTCACATGGGCATGGCCAGCAGCTCAGACACTCAGGGGCGAGTGGCCCCGACCTGTGCCCCTCTGGCTTCATCTGTGCCTGACCCCATTGGCTCAGACTCTTAAGAGGCTCCGGGGGCTCCCAGCACAGCCTGCCAGCCCCTCAGGACCTGGGCACTTGCTGCTCCTGTATGTCTGTGCTTCCTAAGCTCCTGCCCTACTCACGAGTCGCAGCGCTCCAGGGCACCGGGCTCCACTACCTCCCAGCCCTGGCCTGGAACACGCTCCTTTCCCCACCCCCACCTCAGGGAAGTGGGCCCTGACTCTGACCCTGGCCTCTGTGCTGACCCGCCTCCAGCAAGAACTGTTTCTGCTTTCTAGGTGTCATAGCCCCAGAACCCAGCAGAGAGCCTAAAATGTATGGGTGTAGAGCTGATTAACGTGCAAATAAACCACTGTGCAAGCACTAGCTGAGCAGAAAAGAAAGGGGGAAAGAATGTGATACAATGCTTTACCCATTAAATTGACGAAAATGTAAATGTATGATAGTATCAGGTCTTGGAGAGGATGCGGGAAAATACTCTCACATGTCAATGGTGGGAGTATAAATTGGTACCTCTCTGATGCAATTTGTGGAACATTTTAAACACACATGCTCTATGACCCAGCAATTTCACTCCTTTTTTTTTTTTTAATTATTTATTTATTTTTATTTATTTATTTATGGCTGTGCTGGGTCTTCATTTCCGTGCGAGGGCTTTCTCTAGTTGCGGCAAGCGGGGGCCACTCTTCATCGCGGTGCGCGGGCCTCTCACTATCACGGCCTCTCTTGTTGCGGAGCACAGGCTCCAGACGCGCAGGCTCAGTAATTGTGGCTCACGGGCCCAGTTGCTCTGCGGCATGTGGGATCTTCCCAGACCAGGGCTCAAACCCGTGTCCCCTGCATTGGCAGGCAGATTCTCAACCACTGCGCCACGAGGGAAGCCCCAGCAATTTCACTCTTCATAGCTACCCTGGAGAAATCTTAAACAGAGACCCATGCAATAACCTCACTGCAGCCCTATTATAAAAGTGAATGATTGGAAAGAGCCTAGATGTCGAGAGCGGATTAGTTAAATAGCCAGTGCGAGGTCCCTGTGAGGGAACAGGATGCAGCAGCGAAGAAGCATGAGGTATACCTCTCTGTACTGACACACCACTGGGCTGGGAAACAGTTGAAAAATGACATGCACATTACAAGACTGTGTTTTTTTATTAATTTTTTTTAAACAAAACCATCCCACAAAGTAATACTACCAATCATCTGGGCAGTGGTTCTATGACAATGTGATTTATAATAAGAAATATATATTTGATCTCTCCCCTTGTCTGGCACAGAGCTCCTAAAATTTTCTAAGTGTGGAGAGCTATAAAGCTGTCTTTTATTGTGTTAATGAATGACTTTTGGAAGGCCCCTAGGTCACTAGAGGGTGAGTGCTGATGGCCAAGGGAACCAGCCAAGTGATTAGAGGGTTGGAACTTTCAGTCCCACCCCCTGACCTCCAGGGAGGGGAGAGGGGCTGGAGGTTGAATTAGTCGCCAATGGCCAATGATTTAATCAATCTTACCTTTGTAAATGAAGCCTCCATAAAAACCCTAAAAGGATGGGTTTGGGATCAGAGAGCCTCCGGGTTGGTGAACACGTGGAGATGCAGGGAGAATGGCTCCCTCAGAGGGAAACTCCGCACCCTTTCCCCAGACCTTCCTCTATGCATCTCTTCCATTTGGCTGTTCCTGAGTTATATCGTTTTATAATAAACTGGTAATGTAGTAAGTAAAATGTTTCTCTGAGTTCTGTGAGCCGCTCTAGCAAATTAATCAAACCCAGAGAGGAGGTCGTGGGAACGTTGGATCTATAGCCAGTCAGTCAGAAGCACAGGTGACAGCCTGGACTTGTGATTGGCATCCTAAGTGGTGGGTGGGCGGGGGTAGGGGGCAGGAGGAAGGGGGGTGGTTGTGGGATGGAACCCTTACCCTGTGGGATCTGATGCTATCTCCGGGTAGATGGTGTCAGAATTGAGTTAAATTGTAGGACACCCAGCTGGTGTCAGAGCACTGCTTGTAGGTGTGCAAACCACTCCCCACCCCTAACCTCTAGACATTGGGAATTGGGCAAAGAACTTTTTATGTCCACAAGGGGGAGCAATTTTGCCCCCGAAGGAACATGTGGCAATGTCTGGAGATATTTTTGGTTGTCACAACAGGGCAGGAGCTGTTACTGGCACCTAGCAGGTGGAGGCCAAGGTTGCTGCTAAACATCCTACAAAGCACAGGATGGCCTCCAGAACACAGAATCATCGGCCCCAAATGCCAATAGTGCCAGGTTGAGAAACCCTGCTCTAAATGCGGGGAAATGTCTGGAAGGACACAAGTCAAACTGATGACAGGGGTACCCTGGGGGGTTTGGGTGCTGGTCAAAGAGAACTTTAATCCTGTGGGTAATATGTTCACTTTATTTCCTAGAAGAATACATTTGTGTACTGTTGTGTAAGTGAAAAGACAGAGAGAGAGGAATAAAGGAGGGTCAGAGTAGACCAGAGTGGACCTGGGTCTGTCTTGTCCCCCCGTGTCTCCAGGGCAGCAGTGGGGTTCAGGGTGGGGGGGAGTGCCAGGGGCTCATTTTGTCACCACTGTCCCACACTCCTGTCCAAAGGGCCTCGGCCTGGGGCAGGCTGGAAGAACCCACTCTGCCCCATGCAGTGACACCCCAGGGAGTGCCAGTACTGCAGCAACACCAGCCACATATTAGGTTTTCACTTTCCCATAATGAATGTGACTTTCAGCAACTTTCCTGAGTGTTTTTAAAAACAGCCTCTTTCACCAAAGCATCTTTACCAGCAAATTTCTAACAGCTTCCAAACAAACTTCATATAATCACCTACAGCTCATGGTAACAAAGCTCCTCCATCTTCACAGGCAGCTACAGAATTCTCCTGACAATTAGCTGAGAAGGAGTGACATTTGTGGTGTCATTTGAATGCTCAGCACAGACTTCTGTTTCCAGCAGCTACCAAGACCTGGGGCTGGGGATGGGCCAGGGTGTTATTATTGTTTAAGCACCTGGTTGATACCTGAACTTGGCAGTGAAGCTAAGATCCCTTCAACCCCATTGTACCCCAGAAGTCTCTGCTATTACTCAGTTTGGGGTGTCACTACCAGACCTTTATCCTATGCATTTACATAGATAAATAGATAGATAGATAGATAGATAGATAGATAGATAGATAGATAGATAGATAGATAGATAGACAGACAGACAGATAAAGTAGATAGATTTGCAGTCACAGAAATTGTTTTCTGGGGCTTTTTTCCAGCTATAAATGGCTCCATATTGTACATACTGTTCCTCAAGTTGCCTTTTTCCCCCATCTTGTGCCTTGGAGGTCCTTCTTTGCCTGCCATGTACTATTATCACATTGTGTCCTGAAGCAAGGGGCGAGTGAGGGCTAAAATCAGCCTTGCTCACTAGCCAGACCTGGCTGTGTCAGCGCAGAGGCAGGGATGCCTCTTTGTAATTCACCTGCCGAGAAGGGGCGCCTTTCTGGGCTCCACACAGGTACCTCAGGGGCTGGCAGATCTTTGAGTGCTGCCCAGTGCCCAACAGCAAGTGGGGATCCCACTTTGAGCAGCTGAACATTTAGGGGGTTTCCATTTGTTGGTTGTGCACAAATCTACCACAAGCATCCTTGCCCTTGCCTCCTTGGGCATACGTGTCTCCAGGCAGACATTCTGGGCTTGCCAAAGCAGCCACAGAGTGGGTCTTTTTTGAGTCTCCCCCATCCTGTGAGGAAGGCAGCTTGGGGTACTGTAACTTGTGGACAACAAAGGGGACCTTGGGACTTCGCTGAAGTCAGCTGGTGAGCGAGCAACAGGGCTGGGACCAAGCCCCAAGCATTAAGCTCGCTAAGGGCTGGAGCACAGCTTCTGAACAGCGGTCCTTGTTGTCCATCACAGTCCCAAGCCTGGGACCCCTGCACTTGGCTGCCACGGCCACTCTCTCAACCTAGCTCACCCCACAACCCCATCCATCTTTCTCTCTCTCCCTCTCTCTCTCTGTCAGTGTACCCATCCACAATCCACCAACCATTCATCCACCCACCCACCCATCCGTCCATCCATCCACCCACCCACCCATCCATCCATCCATTATGCATAATTCACTGAATAAATAATTATCAAGTACCTACAATGTACAAGGCATTATTCTAGGCACTGGGGACAGAGCAGTGAACAAAACAGTCCAAGATCCCTGAATGGAGCTGAACTTCTAAGGGTAGGGAGGCCACAATAAACAAGATCCTTTTGTAAAGCACTAAGTCCTATGAAGACAACACAAGTGATGTAACAGATAGGGAGGGGAGGGAAGTTAGGGAAGGGCTTTCTGGGAGTGATACCTCCTGAATGTGGAGAAAGGACCAGTCGTGTGACGATCTGGAGGAAGGGTGTTCCAGGCAGGGGAACAGCAAGCGCAAAGGTCTGGGGTTGGAAGACGCTCAGCGTAGGCTGGGAATGGCATGAAAGCCCGGTGGCTGAGGTGTGGTGCGGGGAGAGGACATAGAGAGGTCAGTGGGTCGGCTGGCCCAGCCGCAGCCGTGCCTGGAGCTAAACTGGGTGACAGTGGCATCAAGCATCTCGTCTTCGGGGCCATCCTGCAGCCTCCCCCACTCTGGAGTCCTAGATCGCTCTCCGCCCCACCCCGCAAGTGGTGCAGCAGATGGAGGAGTGTAACATGTCCCAGCCCCTGGGGGCTCCAGTTGGCCTAGAAAAGGCAGAACCCCCCCTCACCCCCATCCACCCTCTCTCCCATCCACTGGGCCACTGCTCTGAAAACACAACAGCAACAACAGGAGGTCTATGAACAGGGCCCCAAAGGCTCCCTTGTCTTCACCATTTACACATCCTGTGTATGGAGAGGGGAAAGCTCCTTAGGATGAGTCCTGGGTCTCAATCCCATATTCATAAATTCTTTCTGAAGAAGGGTGTAGCCTTCCACCCCAACCAAAAGTCCCCTTGAGTCCCCAGGCCCTGGACTTGAATTCTTCCCCCAGTGAGAAAAACTGGGTCAAGGCTGCATCTGCTTGAAACATGTTTGTTTGTTTTAAAACAATGGTTTAAAAGAATTTGAAAGAGCTGACAATGTTTAAAAATGGGGAGAAATTATGTTAAAAATTAAAGATTCCCTGCTTATCTGAGAAAATGAAAAGATGTGGTAATGCTGGGCTGGGCCAAGCCCACAAGCCCCCTCTGGACATCTGGTGGTTACTGAGGGGCGGCAGGGAAGCGTGCCCTCTGCAGTCTGTTGCGGGCCCCACCACTCCCCGCCGCCCCCGATGTCGGGAGCTGTGCTGCGGGACCACTCATTCCCCACGTGCACAGAGGTCGGGGAGCAAACTCGGGGCTCAGCTTCCAGACCCATGGACCTCAGGGAGGGGAGGGGCAAATGGGCCTCAGCCCTGCTGCTCTGGAGCCCCCAAAAGCCCGTGCCCAAGAGAGTGGTGGAGAACCCCAAGGCCAGCAGGAGGCATCTCGGCATAACTAGAGGGGACCCCCAAATGTTCATGTAAGATACCAAACACTTTACATGATGCTGGGGGATAGAGAGCCCTCAAAGGACAGAAAATTTCTCACAGGCAGGTGGGATGGGTAACCAGAGTCACATTGCACAAAGTTAAATTAAATTCAAAGAAAATAAAGCAATGTATATCCCAGTTGAGACAAAAGGGTCATGTCTGGTGATAATCAAGGCATTTGCCCTGTTCTTTAGAGCAGCTCCTGTAACTACAGGCAGCAGGGGGTGGAGGTGGTGGTGAAGGAGCAAAGGCCACACACTGACCATCCCCACACACATACACACCAACCCAACACATACAACTAACACCTCTGTTCCAGGCTGAACTGGACCCTCAGAATTCATGTTGGAGCCCTAACCCCGGTACTTTAGAATGTGACTGTATTTGGAGATAGGGCCTTTAATAAAGATGCGATTAAGTTAAATTAAGGGGTGGGGGGTCTGATCCAATCTGACTGGTGTCCTTATAAGAAGAGGAGATTAGGACACCGAGAGATACCAGGGATGCATGCGCACTGAGGAAAGACCATGTGAAGACACAGGGAGAAGGCGGCATCTACAAGCCAAAGACTGAGGCCTCAGGAAAAACCCTGACAACACCCTGACTTTCGACCTCCAGCCTCCAGAGCTGTGAGAAATCAATGTGTGTTGTTTAAGCCCCCCGGTCTGTGGCATTTCGTTGTGGCAGCCGAGCAGACTAATACAACTGCCATATGTACAAGCACCAACCCCCCAAAACTGGCCTCATGTACACACACCCACACACATCCCCTAAGCTCTCATCAGCCCTTCGACACATACAAATGTACAGGAGCACACGTGACCCCCACACACACCCACGGCCCGTTCCCCATTTCACCTGAATGCCAGGATTGGGCCATTTCGGTTAATGCTCTTTTTTTTTTTATATTGGAGTATAGTTGATTTACAATGTTGTGTTAGTTTCAGGTGAACAGCAAAGTGAATCAGTTATACATATACGTATATCCATTCTTTTTCAGATTCTTTTCCCATATAGGTTATTACAGAATATTGAGTAGAGTTCCCTGTGCCATACAGTAGGTCCTTGTAGATTATCTATTTTATATATAGTTATGTGTATATATTAATCCCATATGATGCTCTTGATTCTTATTTGTAGTTGGATTAATTGACTCCTCACAACCTAATCAATGTGTGTTTCCATTTGTCAAATAGGAACCTAAGGCTCTTTCAAGTAACCAGCCACAATTTGTACCCTTGGAGCATAGGTAACACCGAGAGTGCCCTTCTCTTCCCACCTTGCTGCCCACGTCTGCCTGAACAGCTGGTGGCTCTGAGGTACGACATAGCCACTGGATTGTATGACCATTTTCAGAAACACTAGTGATGTAAGTAGTAGATTCCTGAATGTATATGGAACTCTTTAAATGTTTTGTCGATAACTCAGAAGATGCCCCACCAGCCTGCAGATTCCTGGGGTCACAAGTCTATCCTCATGGTACTGTGGACGGGCACACATGCTGGTGAACCGGGAGTCCTGGTTATTGGAGTATCAGAGGAGGTGTCTTTCCCTGCACTTTACACAACTAGATTAAACTAGCTGATAGCCCAGGGAACTCTAGAGATGAGGTATTCTTGATTCAAATATCTATACAATATCTTTTCTGTAGCTGGGACGGAAAGTGTCGAAGTCATGAAAACTCACATCGACATGGCTGATAGTTGTGAAATATTCCTTCAGCATCAGGTGGACACTTCCTCAGGGCAACCACCGGAGAAGGCCACGTACCTTCCAGGCTGACCGTCCCTGCAGATGACAATCCGAATATTCTGGAGCAGAAGACTGTGAGGCTCTTTCCAAGCTGTGGCAGCTCAGAAGCCAAGAGGGGTGGACCCCCCTTTCTCATATCAGACTGTAGGTCTTGCACTTCCCGTCCCTTGGGTGGCCTCTACTCAGGGGCAGGGACACAAAAGCTGCAAGATCAAGTTCAGCCTGGTTGAGAAAAACGGAGACCAACCTCCAAGGCACACTGTATGTGCCATGGCTGCCTGGGCCTGCCCCCATCCCCTCTTCAAACCCCTCCTTCATGCATCTGCGGCTCAAGACCCTGTGGTGGGGAGATCTGGAACTCAAGGCTGTTTCTGGAGCCCTTGGATATGAGAGAAGGGAGAGCCTGAACTGAAGTCGCCGTGGCTAGTGGAGATTATGGTTTTTCTTTTAAATTATTTATAAAGACATTCTCCAGGTAGAATAATAAAAATATCATAGATAAGGCTAAAGGCCCTGCTCTTCCTTTCCCTCACCCCGATGCTGGTATCTTTGGGGATGTCTGTCCCAGCACTGCTCCCGTGTACCTACGTACATGTATCTAGGCACACAGACTCATACTTGCACTAAGTCCCAGGCCAGGAGGCGTGAACCTGCTCCTTCTTACCCCGCAGTGGGGGCCCCGAGTCCGCCTGCCCTGCCTCTACTGTCCATGTGCATGAGCCTGCCACGTGAGCATCCTTGGCGCCTCCTGGCATGTGTGGGAGAGTTCCCCTCCATGCGGGCACCGAGAGGTGCAAATGCTACCTCACAGGTGCATGCTTTTTCAATTTTACTACATTCTGCTCAATTAGGTTTCAATAGCAACAAAATGGCTTCACTCAGTAAACACTGAGGCTGACCCATCTCCTCCCTGGACCACACGGAAGGTTTCTGGATGGGGAATGTGGTGGGTTGAATTGTGTTTCCTAAAAAGATGTGTTGAGGTCCTAACCCCCACTATCGATGAATATGAACTTGCTTGGAACAGGGTCTTTGCAGATGTCATCAGGTAAAGCTGAGGTCATACTGGATGAGAGTGGGCCCTAAATCTAAGGAGAGGGAGATTTGTATAGAGAGACACAGACACACACACAGGCAAGTAGGCCGTGTAAAGACAGAGGCAGAAATTGGGAAGATGCCGCTACAAACCAAGGAATGCCAGGATTTGGGGGAGCCACCAGATGCCAGGAAGAGGCAAGGAAGGATTCTCCCCAAGAGCCTTCAGACGGAGCATGGCCCTGCTGACACCTTGATTTTGGACTGATAGCCTCCAGAAGTGTGATGGAATAAATGTCTGTTGTTCTAAGGTGATTTGTTAAGGCAGCCCTAGGAGACTCATACAGGGAACGTGCCCAGAATTGACCACAAGTCTCACTCCACTATTGGAGCACAGGCTGAAGCCTTTCTTCTCTTTCCCCAGATGAAATACCCTTGCACCCAGAGGGCCTATGCAGCTCTCAGCACAAGGATTCCAGCCAGTGATGGTCCGGGACAGGGGCCACATGACCCTGATTAAGTAACTTGCTCTGTGTCCCGCACAAGGGGTAGCCTCTCTGCTCAGGCTTCCAAAGGGAGCCCCACAGAGGTAACTCTTGGTGCTGACCCTCTGTATGGTCCCCTGTGCAATCTGCCCCTTGCAGCTTTGCCCACCTGCTGGGCCCTTCTCCTTGAGGCAGCCCAGGCTTCCCCCCAGGTCAATACAATCTCAGCACCACTGTTCCCTTTCATTCCCCCTCCCTATCCTCCTCTTCTATTTTAGAAAAATTTTAATTCACCTACACACACATTTCAGCCCTGTGATTCCCCTAGGCCTCTGAGGCCTGAGTAAGGATGGCACAGTGAGATTACTTCCCCGTTTGATGGCTATGGAAGCCACACCCCTGGGAGTGGGTGGTGGGGTGGAGTGGTGGAGTGTGTCTTCTGTGGAAAGAGGAAGTGCTGTCTCAGCTCTGCTAAGGGCCCCTTGTCCTGGACCCCTCATGGAGAGCCCAGCTGCCTGGCACCTTTGATTCCGGTGACTGTAAGAGGAAAGGTGGCTGAGAGTTGTAAGGATGGGGAGGGCCAAAGAAGATAGTAAAAGGAACCTTTTGGTCAGTGGTCTTGGAGTGTGATCATGGTCCCTAGAAGAACACTCAGGGCCATAGCAGTCTTGGCTCATCTCCTTGAAGGCTGAAGTTCAGAAGAGTCTTCCCACAGCAGCCATGGACAGACAGGAGCCAGAAAGGCAAATCCGATCCCCCACCCACCAAAGTACACGCATACTTTAAACCGGTGGGGCCTGCCCAGAGACCTTTCACTAGAGTACAAGGCCCTGTGGGGTCTAGACCACCCACCTCTCAGTCTTTCCTTGTTCCCATCTCCGTGCTCCACACCCCAGGCACACCAGTCTTTATGTGCTCATACCTGCCTCAGGGCCTTTGCACATCCCGTTCTCGCTGTTGTCTGGAATCCTCTTCACTCCCTCTTCAGGGTAATTCCTGCACATTCTTCAGGTCTCAGCTCAAAGCTCACTTCCATAGGAAGCCTTCCCTGACATTCTCCCTTTTCCCCAGAGCAGCTCAGATCTCCCCTTAAGGGCTGTCATCACACCCCACCTTTCTCCATAGCAACACTTATCACAACTGCGATTACAGACAGTGCTAATAAAAGCTCTTGTTGGTCTTAGTTTGCATCACATGACCATCACAGAGCTGACCTTATATCCAGGGGAAAGGAAATCTGTGACTGGCAGGGCCTACATCACAGGTTCATCTTGAAACTGGGGAGGGCCATGGAGACAGCCCCACTTGAACCACTTAGATTAAAAGAAGTATGTTTCTCAAATGAGAATTACCCCAGGAAGGGGCAACTGCTACCAGCTAAGCAAGAACAACTTCCACCCCTAGTGAAGGCTGAGGCACCCTGCCTCTGCATCCACATCTCTGCAGGCCTGTCCAGACAGGCAGGGAGAGCCCAGCTCTTGCTCAGGTTGGAGCTGCTAGATGACACCATGGGCTCCACCAGGAGGCAGTAAGCGAGTGGTACAGGAGGGAAACAGCAGAGGCTCTAGACTGCCCCATCAGAGGTGCCAGAGCCCTGTCCCTGCCCGGCGCAGTTCTCTCCACACAGGGGACAGCTGCTGAGCCAGGGGTACAAGGGTGCACCCACCCCTGCTGTCACAGAGGCCACGTCTGGCTGCAAGGGTACAATGGTCAACACCTAAATAAAGCTTGGAAAGCAGGTGGAAAAAAATGGTCTGATGAGAATAAAGCAGAGTGAGGGGAGGGAGGCGAGGCAGCTCTTTTAAATCAGGAAGGGCTCTTATGAGGAGAAAGAGTCGGGCATGCCAGTATCTGGAGGATGAGCTCTTCCAACAGGAAACAGCAAATGTAAAGGCCCTTTGGTAGAAATGAGTGTGGCCTGTTCTAGAAGAAGGTTCTCATGTCTGGAGCACGGGAGTCCACGAGAGTGGAGGGAGGGGGCAGCAGGAGTCCTGGAAAGGAGCTGGGTATTACCCCAAGACCTGTGAGAAGCTGTTGGAGGACGTTCAGTGGGAGAGAAAGCACTTTAAGCCTGAGATTCCAGGACTCTGTGGTGGGAGAGGGGGTGTCTGCTGGGAAGCACCCCAAAGTCTGCAGCCTTTATAAACACACAGGGCTCCTCCCAGGCTCCCGCTGCCATAGAGCAAAGTTCTGACGCTACTTCTGCGTGAGGCAATGGAGACATCTGCTGCATTGTAGACACAATTGGATACTTTTCAACATGTTGCTCAGGCTGTAATTTCCAACAGCTCCATCCAATTCAGAGGGGCGGGTGGCACTGGGGGCAGCTTCCGCAGCAGAAGCAGGGATGGGGGAGGTGATGCTATGTCCTCCTGTGGCTCCCAGGTACGGCTGGGGTGCTGGGGGGGCTTCCCCCAGAGAACCTTCACCTCTCTGGCTTGGGGCATTTGATTGGTAATGTGGAGGGCTCATCTGGACGTGAACCGGTGAAAGCTGCGAGTCTAGTACCTGCTTCCTGAAGGAAGGGACAGGTGCGTGTGAGGGGCTGGCATTGTCCCACATCCTGACAAAACCTTGCTCCTGCCCCTGTCCTGGGGACCTTGAGGCTGGGAGAGGGAAGTACTTGCATGAGCTCACACTGAGCTGTAAGTGGCAGAGCCATCACCTGAAGCCACCTTGGCTGGGCCTAGGGGGCCTGAGCCTCAGCACCCCACACTCTGTGGTCATTCCCTGGGCACCTACAGCAAGGGCATCACCAATGTTCGAGGGACCCAGAACACTGCTCCTGCCACTCGCTCCCCAGAAATGGGTCAGAGAACAGGGGGATGAGGACCCATGGCACCAAAGTGTCCCTGTGTCACAGTCCCCACACCCACAGTGGGCAAACCTCACAGGCCCGCAGCCCATAGCCCAGCTGGCCCTGCCACATGCTTTGCTCCAGCCTGACTCTTGAATGGATGGCCCTGAGAATTTTCGAGAAGATTCTGTGGGCTCTTTCTAATGGTTTGTTTTGGCCTGTGCCCATCTGAAGGGGCGGGAGGGGAAGCTGGGGGCTGCAGCAGTCTCTCTGGGTGGGAGAGGAGGGGCTGTGTTTCTGAGGCCACACTCTTCTACATCTTTTGACCCGCTTTTCCTCCAGACCCCTCTCAGGATCCCGGGCTGCCCACAATATGTGGGTAAGCACGACACCCTGAACCACAAGAGGGCATTGCTTAGCCCCTTACATGTCCGATGACAGGACCTCAGCAGAGGAGAGATTTCTGAGCCAGGGCCCAGCCTGAGGGACCAGGACTGCCTCATCTTTCCGTTTTCATAAGTCTCCAAGGCCAGCCTCCTCAGCAAGGGAAGGAAGCAAGGCCCTTGCAGGCTCTCATATCCTTACCTCTCACAAAAGGACCAAATCCCTTGTTCCAGCTGCAGTTTCAAAATAGCCCAGGGAATAGCTCTGAGTGACCTGGCTTGGGTGGTGTGACCACCTGGGACCAATCAGCTGCTGCAGGGGTGGGGTGGGGACAGGCAAGATGATTGTGGCCTCTGCCAGACCCATGAGGCTGGAGTGAGGAAGCAGCAATTCCCCAGAAAGAGCATGTGTGTGTATGTGTGGGGGGTTCTGTTTCCAGAAGGGAGTCAGGGGACAACAGGCAAAGCACAACAGGAAAAGCTTAGAGGAGGAGGTGGCATTTGCATGGGCTTCGAAGGGTGGGGAGCACTCAGGTGCACAGGAAGAGGACAGGAGAGCCACAGCAGGAGGAATGGTGTAGACACAGGCCCTGTGGTATATCTGGGGCAGGGGTCCTCGGGTGCAGCTGCACCGTGGGGACTATAGTCAGGGGACCAGACACCAGAACCACGTCTCTGCTAGCTGGCTTGGTGCTCTTGGGAAAAGGTGCCCTCCTGGGCTAGCTCAGTCCCGGCGCAGATGGCATGGTGAACGAGTGCAGAATGGGTTCTGGCCAGATGGTGTTGCGTACAGTGCGTGCAACCACGGGCGGCGGCCCCGACCAGGATGTCGGGATTGGACTAGGCAGACCCTGTCAGCCCGTGGAGGCCTCCTCTCTGAAGGAGAGCCTCTCTGTGTCCTGCAGAGCCTGACCAGGATGCAGCCCTCCTGCAGCAACGACATGAAAATGGGAGCAAGGATGGCAGCCCCCCAGCTGACGGGTGAGAAGCCCCAGCTGATGGGCAGGCAGGTCTTTGCAGCCTCCTCGAAGCAGGCACAGGGCAGAGCCCCAAGAAGCAATTCATCAGCCACGTGGGCCTGCACGGACTCCCACTCTGTTCGGGGGCCTTAGGACTTCTGCCGCCCAGTGAATAGGCCTCTGATTCCTTCCCAGCCCACCAAGAGGCCAGAGGCAGCACCGCACGCCAATTACAGGAGCCAATTAGTTCGCACTTAACGGGGATATTTTCTTTTAGTGCGCAGAACCGAGGGGCATAAAACCCTGATTCCTCTTCTGTGGTTCAATCCTGCTCTCCGTGTGCTCATAGCATTTAATAACTCCTGCCGCAGACTGAGGGCCAAATCTGCTCAGGGCGCAGGGAAGCCAAGAGGGCAAATCCCCATCAACAATCTGGTGAGGAGGCCACTGCCGTCTGCGCTGTTCCTTTTCCCCTCTGCAGCTCCCAGAAGTTTCCATAAAAACAGATGTAAGTAATCAAAGACTTCTCAGCCCCCGAACAGCTCTGCTCCTGAAGGCTTCCATGAAGCCTGCTCCCTCTGCCGGGGTTTGTGGCTCCGAAAGACTCTTAAACCAGCCCTCAAATCTCTCCCTAGGAAGGAAGACTCCTCCTTGCCTGCAGATCTGTGATCATTTGTCGAGTACTTTATGGTCAATAATAATAGTAATAACAACTCGGCTGTCCTGATGTCTTTTCTAATGATGCTCAGAGCACGTGGTGTGGGACCCTTACAGCATCACAGTGGCTGATGAGCAAGGGGTCTCATCCGCACTTTGGGGATGGAAAGAAGGCGGTACACTGACGGGGCCAGCCTCAGCGCCATCTCCCCCAGGGTCTAAATGCTCCAGGACAAAGGTGGGAGTTGTCTTCTTCCTTGGCAGGCCTGCTGCTGGCCTTTTCCCGCATTCCTTGTGCAGTGTACCTTACCACGTGCCCCGGAGCCTGGAGCTCAGCGATGGGGGCGGATAGAGCCAGGACGCCGAGTGTGACGCTGATTAATCATCCTGACTTCAGGCAATCTTACTGTTCCGAAGGCCTGGCCCTACCCACACGTTTTACAGGTGGGACTCTCAGGGCTAACGCCAGGACGCCTGGCCAGCCCCTGGAGGTCCCAAGCCCCAGGCTTCCCCGCCCACACTCCCTGCATTTCACCACATTAGTGCCAGCATGAGCTGAGTGGTGAACAAAAAAGTGACTTTTAAATCAAACAGCCCAGACTGTACATGCGTGGGGTTGGTTCTCCAGTCTGTAGTTGTTCCTGAAAGTTGCCCTTTTAGGGGACTTTCCTTGTGGGTATAGTCTTAGCAAGAGGGCCATCCCCTTGGCCTGCCTGTTGCTGCCTCACACTATGGAGACCAAGGTGGGCTCACCTGATTCTACCCACCCCTGGTGTACACAGATGGCTTGAGCTAGACTTGCAGACCACATGCCTGTTTTCAGGACTGTGAGTCTTTTTTTTCCTTTTTTTAAAATAAATTTATTCATTTGTTTTTGGCTGCGTTGGGTCTTTGTTGCTGTGCGTGGGCTTTCGCTAGTTGCGGTGATAGGGGGCTACTCTTCGCTGCCGTGCGCGGGCTTCTCATTGCAGTGGCTTCTCTCATTGTGGACCACGGGCTCTAGGCATGCAGGCTCAGCAGTTGTGGCGCACGGGCTTAGTTGTTCTACGGCATGTGGGATCTTCCTGGACCAGGGCTCGAACCCGTGTCCCCTGCATTGGCAGGCAGATTCTTAACCACTGCGCCACCAGGGAAGTCCAGGGCTGTGAGTCTTGAGAGAGATACAACAAGGAAGGGAGTGTCTGTTTGGGAAGTCAGATTTCTCCAGGGATGCCTTTTTTGGTTTGAAAAGGCTGGAATCAGTTCCTGCAACCAAACCCCAGACCAACATGGCCCCGTGATCAGTCATACCTGATGATGATCATAGCTAATGCATATGGAGCACCTGCTATGTGCCAGATGCCCTCTTTGTTACTTTAGTCTTGACAACAGCCCTATATTACTATCCCCACTTCATTGATGAGGATCCTGAGGCACAGAGAGGTTAAGGAACCCATTCAAGGTCACACAGCTAGCAACTCAGGCCACCTATGCCCAGATTCTGTGTTCTTGATGAGCACACTGGTCTGACTTGGAAAAGCACAGTGGTTTCTTGGCATCTTAGGGGCAGAAGTAGGATGGGGGCTCTGGGTGTACACTTTAATGGGGAGATGGATGAAGTGAACTTCCCCATATTAAACCTCCTCTTCCATGTGAATATGAGGGCTCTGTGACAGGATCCTGGTCCCCGGTCGGGTAGGAGCATGTTATGTTTCCAGGGCCACCCTCCCCCACCCCGGCAGGGTGTGTGTGCAATGCCCAGAGGCTGCTCTGGCCCAGGCCCCCACCACGGGCGAGGGGGCTGGGGAGGATCTTCAGGGTCAGCAGCAGAGGGAGCCAGAGCAGACAGATGGAATGCCGGGGGAGGCAGGGACTGCACATGTGGTCTCCGGAGCCCGAGCCCAAGGGGAAGAGGGCAGTAAGCAGAAGGGGCGCCTCCAACTCCAGCCAAAGCAGCACCCCTTGTTCTCCTTTACCTCCTGGACTCCCAAAAGGAATCTCATTTGAGCAAAGGCCTCTCCTCAGCTGACAGGAGGTTAAGTCTGGAGCTGCTGATGGCATCTCTGCCACCACTTGGGGACCACCTACGTGAGAATGACGCCAACACAGAGGAAAGCAGAGACACAGAAGAAAGAGTCCTGTCAATAGTAATCAAGCCCCTGGAACCAGCCATGCCTGAAGTTCCTAGACTTTTTGATAGCAAGAGCCAATAATTTGTTGATGTTCTTTCCGTTTTCAGTTGAGCCTGTTGACTCAGGGTTCTGTCACTTTTATCTGAATGAATCTTGACGAATATGGGTCTATACTAGAATAAGCTCCAAGCTTTCCCCTGCCTTGAAGACTCTCCTGCCATCACAATAGAGAGAGCAGTTCTAACACCCTGGAGGGACTGTCCTTCCTTGAGTTCCATCAAGAGGAAGAGGAGGCAGCTGGCATGAAGCCACCCACACACCCCCGAGGGTGCCTTGAGGGCCAAGGTTAAGAACCAGCGGTCCGGGCTTCCCTGGTGGTGCAGTGGTTGAGAATCCGCCTGCCAATGCAGGGGACACGGGTTCGAGCCCTGGTCTAGGAAGATCCCACATGCCGTGGGGCAACTGGGCCCGTGAGCCACAACTACTGAGCCTGCGCGTCTGGAGCCTGTGCCCCGCAACAAGGAAGGCCGCGATAGTGAGAGGCCCGCGCACTGCAATGAAGAGTGGCCCCCGCTTGCCGCAACTAGAGAAAGCCCTCGCACAGAAACGAAGACCCAACACAGCCAAAAATTAATTAATTAATTAATTAATTTTAAAAAAAAAGAAAAAAAAAAAAAGACCCAGCGGTCCAGTGAGGGGCCTGTGGTTCTCACAGCCAGAGGGACCCTCTCCCACCACAGCACCCTCTACGGTCAATTTTCCACCCAGCAGCTTGAGGAAGCTTCTAACAGAAACCGGCCATGTCTCTCCCTTGCTCAAAACCATCCAGTTCTCACGCATTTACATTGTAACCAGCCCGGTGCCGTGACCCCAGCCTGGTCTCTCCACTCCCCTCCCCTCCCTGGGCTCCAGCACCTCTGGCCTGTTCTCTCATCTAGAACCAGCCCGCCTGCTCCACCTCCAGGCCTCACTCTCCCAGTTGCTTAGCACAGTGGGAATGCCTCTCACCCCACATGGCTGCCGCCTCCCCTGGGGCCTTCCGTGACCAGCCCCTTCCAGCCACTCTGTGATTTCCTTCCTCTGCAGCAGCCATGGCTTCTTCCCATGCCCCTTGTGAATCTCCTGCTTCTCCCCTGGAACAGAAGACATTAGCGTTGCTGTGACCACAGGGCCTGGACAAGGGGCACTAAACAAACACTTGTGGAAGGAAGGAGGGAAGGAAGAAAGGAAGGGAGGGACGGAGGGAGGGGGGAGGGAAGAAAGAACATAGGGTGAACACAGCCTCCAATGCCTTGCCAACGACACCCACGTCTCCTGCTCACCCACCCTCATCCTTCATCTTCACTTGCACCACATCAGAGCAACTCAACCCTCATTCTCCACCCTTCTTCCAGAGAAGGCTTGGCACCCATGATGAGGGGTCTATCTTCTCTCGCCAAAGTCCTCTCACCAACTCATGGCTGGCCCCCTGACAACTCCCGGAATGAACACCTCCTGAGATGCCGCTGGCCACAGCTGCTCTGGGGGACCTTGCCTCAGCCCATCCGGGCAGTCCCAGAGGGAGATGGGGGCTCCAGCAGGCCCTGCTCCAGGGAGCAGTGGCTCCGGATAGTGGTGGGGGGGTTTTTTCCATATGAGGAAAAAATTAGCTTTCCTTACCAGACAAGAATGACAATTTACAGAAAATTATGCTCTGAATTCATAATCTGGAATGAGCGGAAATGGTATTCTATAGTAATCCATCCCAACTGACTCGCTATTGTATACGCACCTGCTAACATTTTTTAAGCCGGGACTTTATGGAAAGGACATTTTGATCGCTTCTGAAGTTTGCTGAGCGATTCCCCCCTCTCTCAGGCATACGGTCTTTGTGCTGGAAATTTCCCTCGTGGCTTCCTGCAAGCACCGGCAGACGGGCACGTGGGTTTGCAGGCGGGCACGCACACATCCAGCCGCAGCCCCCTCTCGTTGGCATGACTCTAATGGGGGGCTTTGCAGGTGCCGAGCTGTGGAAATGGAAGCTGGGAGAGTGAAATAACAGTTGGCACCTGTGCCGAGCTTGCCCGAGGAACTGCAAACAGTGGTGCACACTGGAATTAGAGATGCTTTCCAGCGCGGGATGAAGGGAGGGCAGAGGACAGGGGAGCGGTGGAGGGCTTGGGCTGGGCTGCCCCTGGACCATCCAGGGCTAGAGCTGTGAGAGCTGGGCATCAGGTTGCTGAGATGCTGGGAAGGAGGGGGCCAGGCGACCATCGACCCCTCGTGCGCCTAGCCTCTGTGGTCCCAGAGAAATCATTCACTCCAGGCCCGTTGGTCCTTGTCTTCGCCTCCAGCCCAGCACTGACACAAAGGCATAGTGAACTGGGAGCCCCATGGACAGAATGAGGCTGCCAAGATGTCTCATTGCCTTGCCTGGGCCTGGCACGTAGTGGGTACGAGAAAAGTACCTCCAACCTGAGTCAAGACCTAGTCAGAGGACCCCTCCTCTGGAGAATGGGCCCTTCACACTGGTGCTCTCCTGCAGCTCCTGGATCTCCAAGTCCTGTTCTTTCAGGGGCTCACTGACACCAAGGCTCAGAGAACAGGTGGGCTGTGGGCAGGGACAGCAGGGAAGGGGCCTTCTTTCCATTGGGATCATCAGGAAAATGACAGTCACGCCAACCTATGAGCCAGCAATGACACGGGAACATGAAGAGTTCGCTGAAGCTCTCTCTGTAAGAACAAGTATTTAGGAACCTCCTAAATTGTCATCAGGAGGGGAGAAGCTAGGTAAGCTGTGGAAGCTCAGGCTACAGTAGCAGTGGGAGAGAAACACGTGACATGCGCTCCTGTAGAGGAAGCTTCCGGAAATGCTATTTCCGAAAATGAAAGTACATTTAAGATAAAGTAAGGTGCAAACAACACACACATGTGATTCCACTTATTGTTTTAATCTTACAAAACGGTGCCATACACTGTGATCAGGTGCAAGTATGCACACACACATGCACACACACACACACACAAATATGTCAAATGTGCAGAGAGCTGTGGAAAGGAACACTCCACACCATCAACCATATCTACCTCTGGGGTGAGGGGGTTTCTGGAGCTGGTGAGAAAGGGGTGCTTTAGCCTTATCTGTAGTGTTTGCATTATACTTCTTACTATGAGAATGTATTCATGCCTGTTTCTGTAATTAAAAATTAAAAATTATTTTAAAAGAATTGCCTGAGATGGGACAGTCCACCCAACCTGAACCATTATGAAGCCCTGCTTGTTTTTCCCATTCATTCATTCATTCATACATTCATTCACTCATTCACTCATTCAATAGGTTACCCTTCTCCTGTCATTTTCTCATTTAACAAGTGTTAACTGAGCACCTACTCCAGGTTCTAGGCTGCAACAGTGAACAAACTGACAAGTCCCTGTGCCAGGACTTCACATTTGTGTGTGTGTGTGTGTGCGCACACGTGCATGTGTGGCTCCTCCACAACCCCACTGGGTGCCTGGAGAGAGGTGGGGAGTAACAACAGACAGTTGTTTTCCTTCGTCCTGAGTTGAGGGGGTGGGGAAGAGGAGGACAATAAAACGGCTGCCCCTGAGTGTATGAAAATCACACATTGGCCAGGAAATGTGATGACAGGAGGCCACTGCCTCTCCTTGCGAAACCTCTATCCTGGGCCTGTGGACTCTACTCAGCCTTCGGGCCCAGTTCAAGTGCCCCTTCTTATTGAAAGCCCTGCCTAGTGTCCCCACTCCTGCCCTAACCACATGGGCTCTCCACCCCCTCCCCCCCCCCCCAGTGGAGCTTCTTGCCAGGAGCTCCAGGACAGAGTCACAGACTGGTAGCCAGCTGGCAATTAGCAGGCTGAGGGGTATTTTGTGGTATCAGCCTGGTGGGTTGAGAGTCTTCATACCTGTGCAGGCACCAGGCCTGGCTGTCCTACATCTAGCCTACTTCACTTCCTGCTGGCACCTGAGTTTGTAGTCCCCACCTCACAGTACATCTGGGTGTGCATTTGTCTTGTTCCTCCACCCTGCCTGATGTGTCACATTAACCTAAGGCCCGGCCATTCCGTGCCCAGTGGATGGATGGATGGATAGACGGATGGGTGGATGTCTGGATGGGTGGACAAGTGGATAAACAGATGAACCAAATGAAATAGAAGGGGCAGACTGATGCCTAGCTACTCGGCATCAGGAACCTTGGGGATGAAGGAAGAATAAGAGGAAGTGTTGTCAATGGAATCAGCCAGCAGATAGCTGCTGCACTGCTGCGTGCCACCTGCTGCGTGGCAGGGGGCGAGGCACAGGAGAAAGGGGAGGAGACAAAGAAAGGGCAGAGCAGGGAGAGGGGAGGAGAAAGAGAAGGCGAGGCCCAAGACTGTAGAGACAGGACGAGGTTGGGGGAGACTGTGTGCAGCCTAGAAGGTCAGCTAGAGGGAGAGCAGTGCCCAGGAAAGCTCAGGCCTTCCTACTGGCACCTGCAGGTGCTTCTGCACTGGCATTATTGGTGGTTTTGCTGAGAATTAGGTCTTGAGATGCCCAACCTGGAATGAGCTATTTCTTGTCTCTCTAGAATAGCATCTGCCACCCAAGGGCTTGCGCTCTGGAGTAGACAGTGCTCCCCAGTTTGGGGGGTGGGGATCACCAACCTTACTGGAACTTCCCCCAGTTTGGTACCGGCCCCCTGTACCTGGGAATCATGACAATTTCCCCCAAAGGTGTGTCAAATGCCTCACCCGGCGTTCATTCATTTAATGAGTATTTATTTGGGCCCCTTTGGTGTGGGGTGCTGTGCAAGTACTGGATAAGGCAGGTACTGAAATCTGCTCTCATGGAGCTGACAAAGTCATGGGTGTAGGGGGTTGGGAGAGAGACAATTAAAAAACAGGGGAAACAACAGCTGGGCTGAGTGCTAGGGAGAAAATAAAACCAGTACTATGATAAGGTGACTGAAGGGCAACAGGTCTGAGGATGGGCAGGGAAGGCCATGTGGAGAGGTGGCATTTAAGCTGAGGGCTGACAGGGCCTAGGAAGGAAGCTTGAAACTCTGTTTCCCCACAGCAGGCAGGGCCCACCCAGGTTCCTCACTCCGTCAGATTCTCAGATCTGTCAAGCAGACACTGTCCAGGTGTCATTGCTGGGCCTGGCACCAGCCTGGGCACTGGGGAGGTGGACGGGAAGAAGAACCTTCAGGGAGTGCTGGGGCCAGAAAGTGTGACCCCCACAGTCAGCCTAGTTCAGAGGGGTGAATAGCTCTGGGCACCCAGCAGAGGGCACTCTTAACTGCTCAGGAAAGTCCCGGAGGCCTTCCTGGAGGAGGTGATGGCTGAGCTAGGTTTGAAGAGGAAGAGTTTGCCAGTCAGACAAGCTGGGAAAGGGCATCCCAGGCAGAGGCATGGGGCATCCTGAGGTGGTTTGAAGGCACTGTTGCATAAGTCCCAGAGGGAGGAAGGAGCAGAGACAGATGAGGCTGGAGGGGCACAGGGCCAGATTACCAAGAGCTAGACATGCTTTCTTAAGAAGAATGGACTTCATCCCAGGACAATGAGGAGCCATCAAGGGTTTTAAGCAGGATGCAATATTTTAGGAAAACCACTCGGCTGTTGTAGGGAGAAGGGACAATGGTGGCCCAGGGGAAGGGATGGGACAGGGGCAAGTTCTTGGTGAGAACAAGGAACAAGTGCGAGAAACAGCCAGGAGGGAGGTAAATAAGTGCAGACCCCTGAATGGGGCACTGAGAGGGAGGAAGGAGTCAGGGAGGATCACCTCCAGGGTGCTCCTGTTGTTTTGCCTGCCAATGGCTGGGATTTCCCTTGGGAAGCACCCCTCCTCCCACTCTTGGTCCACGGCAACACCCCCAATCCTAAGGTGAGCATATAATTTGAGCCAGATCAATGGACACCAAGTCTGGGGCTTCTGCTGGGATAGCTAAGCTGGCCATCTCTGCCACCACCCAAGGAGAACGTGCCAGACACCAGGACCAAGAAATGGACACAGTATTGATGAATGGGGTCCTGGAGCCAGCTATACTTGAAGCCCCCAGCCTTTCAGTAACATGAATCAGTAAATCCTTTTCCTTAGGCCAATTTGCACTAAGATTCTGTAACTGGCAACCAAAATAATTCCAACCAAATCAATAAAGAAGGCAGAGGTGAGTGGGACCAGGGTCCTATCCTCCAGGAGAACCTTGCTATCTGTTAGGACCAGAAGTTACAGGCCACCTAGAGCACAGACCACTAGGAGTCAAAACGAGGTGCAGATGTCCTGCCACACAGGACATTCAGAGGAGAGCAAAGAGAGGCTGGCTCCCGGGAGGAGGGTGGCATTTGAACTGGCCTTGAATGTGATGTTGACAGTTGAAGACAGACAGATGCACAGATCAGGAAAGAAAGCAGCGGGAGAAAAGAAGAGGAGGATAGACTCTCAGAGGCATCTGGCTCGCAAGTAGCAGAGTTGGTGCAGTGGTGGGCTGGGAGACCTGGGCCCTAGGAGGGCCCGACCCTGCCAGGGTAAACATCTGCCTGCTCTAGCCTCAGCTGGTCAGGGGGGAGCAAACACCCAAACACTGCAGCCCAAGGGGAAGAGGCATCTCAGGAAGGCAGCCTAGTCTGATGTAGCACCATCCTGAGGGGAGGGGCCGGACTGCAGTTTGGACAAGCCAGCAGAGGTCCTGCAATCCACATGCTGGACCCAGCTTCCTCAAGCCAGCTGAGCCCTCGGCCTTCAGGGCCAGGCTCATGGGCTGTTTCACCCTGGCCTGGCCACTTTCAGAGATGCCAGGCTCCCCACAGCATGAGCACCTTCTTGGCAAGCAGCAGTGAGGAGCATTGGTAGGCATTCTGTGGGAAAGGGCTCTAGGATGCAGTTTGGAAGATGCGCTCACCTCTATGGGTCACTTGCTCTCAGGAAACTCCTCCTTCTTGCCACCTTCCCCAGTGCCACCCATTACAGCTTGCAGGGCAGCAGCCTCAGCATCCAGCGGGCAGGCCCAGAACCGGCACTGGCTCACTTGCACAACCTTTACCTCTCTGAGGCCTCAGTTTCCCCAACTTAAGAACTTCTGCCCTGGCTACTTCCTGGGGATCTTTTGGGGCATGGAGTGAAATTGTGGTAGGAAAGCGCAGGATCCGGCAAACTACAAAAATAAGAGAGCAGTGCCATCCAGTCCAGCGCGCCATTTGCATCCTCCATGGTCTGGGGCTGAGGAGGGCTAGACCAGTGAGGTGAGGCTGCAGGAGGGGACAGTCAGGTGGGCCTAGAGAAAAGCCTCCATTGTGGAACACTGAAAATGATGTAGAGAAATCAGAACCCTCATACACTGCTGATAGGAGTATAAAATAGTGCAACTGCTTTGGGAAAAGTCTGGTAGGTCCTCAAATGATTAAGCATAGAGTCACCATATGGCCCAGCAATTCTACAACTAGGTATATAATACCCAAGAGAAATGAAAACGTATGTTCCTACAAAAACTTGTACCCAAATGTTTATAGTAGGATTATTTATACTAGCCAAGAGGTAGAAACAACGCAAAACAAAATCTGGTATATCCATACAGTGGAATATTATTCAGTCATAAAAAGGAATGCTACAACATGGATGAACGATGAAAACATTATGCTAAGTGAAAGAAGGCAGACACAAATACCACATACTATATGATTCCAGGCCATGAAAAGCCAGGTTAGGAAAACCTAGAGACAGAAAGTAAATTAGTGGTTGCTTAGGGCTGATGAGAGGGGCTAAGGAGGGTAATAGCTAATGGGTTTCTTTTTGAGGTGATGAAAATTTTATAAAATTGACTGTGGTGGTTGCACATATCTGTGAATATACTAAAAGCCATTGAATCATCCACTTTAAATGGGTGAACTATATGCTATGTGAACTGTATCTCAACAAAGCTCTTTTACAAAGAAAAGGCAAAATATTTGCAATCATCAGACAAATCCAGAGTGCACAATGTCCTACAAGACAGCTGGCCTGGACTTGTCAAAGAGCCAAAGTCATGGGAAGAAAAGGGGTGAGCGTGGGGTAGGGGCTGCTCTGTGTTGAAAGAGACCAAAGAGCAGACCCGACAACTAAACACAGTGCGGGGACTTTGACTGGATCTCGGTTAAAAACAAAATCTGGGGACAACTGGGGCTTTTTGACATGGATTAGGTATCAAATGGTATCATGAGATAATTGTTAATGTTCTTAGATGTGAAAATGCCATTGGGTTTATTGAGAAGAATGTCCTTAATCTTAGGGGTTACAAATATCTAGGGGTGAAGAGTCATGTTGTCTGCAATTGTACAGCAAAAAAAGTGTGTGTGTGTGTGTGTTTGTGTGCAGAAAGAATGAGGAAAGGCAAATGTAGCGAAATATTAACAACCGGTGATTCTAAGTGGGAGTTAGGTGTTCGTTACACTATTCCTTCGGTGTTTTAATATATTTGATATATAAAAGTCAGGAAAAAATGTCATTTTTGACTTTGTGTTACTTCCCAAGATATTGAATGTCCTGGGTTCTCCACCCCAGAGAAGGGTGTCATTAGAGGCCAGATCTGCAGGCCAGAAACACTAGCTCTCTGGACCCTTGCTCCCCGCTGCAAATCCACCCAAGCCAAGTTGATCTTACTCCAAACAGCACTGAATCCAGCTGCTTCCTGCCCGCCCTGCTATACCCAGACCCCAGTGGCCACCATCTCCCTGATGATCAGAGTCGTCTCCAGCACCTAGCTCCCTCAGAAGCTCCTTCTCCACATGGCGGCTCAAGGAGTCTTTCTAGGACACACCTCTGATTGCCTCCCGTGGCTCTCAGTTTGAAGAAGGAAGAACTCACCGTGGCTGGCATCTCAGCCTGAGTACACCAGGGCCCCTGTCGCCTCCCACTCCTGAAACGATCCTTGGTCTTGCCAGCCCCAGGGCCTTTTCCACGTCCTTCTCTCCACCTGGAGCTCCTCCTTTCTCCTCAATTCCTTCTCACCCCTTACCTCTCAGCTCAGGCACCAGCTCCTCAGAGGAGCCATGCTTGACCTCCTCCCTTCTCCTGCCTCCCCAGTCCAGATCAGGTTCCAAATAACTCCATTCCTGCTTTCAGAGCAGGTATCTATGCTCTACTGCATCCTAGCTGGTGACCTTAAGGGCTGCTGTGACCTGATCTGAAGAGAGGCTAACGCTAACACCAGCATCAGGTTGTTGATGGTGTTTGCATTATACCTCGTACTTGCTGAGATGGTGCAACTAATGCACCAAAACAGGAATTTTTGCTGTTACCAGTATTCATGATGTGGTCCTCAGCATGGTCATTTGATTGATGTCTCCCTGCCCCACGAGCCTGTCAACTCCACGAGGGCAGGACAGCCCTGGGCACACTGGGGAGACGCACAGTGCGTGCTTCTGAAGAACTGAATTAGATTGACCAGGGATGTCCAATAGGTCCTGGCTCGATGGAGGAGAAGGGGCATTTGTCTTTGCTCTTTTAGCTGCTGGCATGTAAATGGGGCTCCCCCTGAGTCTGCTGCTCATGGCCTTGGACCTTTGGCTAGTCCTGCTTAAGGAAAATGAAGATGACACTTCAGCACAACCCCAACTGCTGGTTTACAAGTCAGTCACATCTGAGTTAGTGAAGTGTGATGAACGCACAGCTGCACCGCCCAAGACCCCTCTGAAGCAGGTCCTGTTGCCCAGGCTGTTAGCAGTGCTGCGGGCCTTCAGCCTCCAGCCCTAGTCGGCTGGGACTGCCGCAGCCCCACCTGCCAGGCAATCACCGATGGAGGCGGGGATAGCAAGGTCCAGATGCTTTGGCCCAGCACCCGGCAGCTCCAGAGCTCAAAGCCCCCCGCCCACTCCTGCTTCCAGGTGCTGGTCCCCAGGGCACTCCCTCACATGCCTCCCTAACACACCTCTGCACACTAAACTCTGCTTCCGTAGAACCCAAACTGCAGCATGCAGTTTACCTCTATCCTAGAATAAGGCAAAGGGGCACTCACACAACTAAGACGGAAAAGCCTGCGGCTCCGGGCTATGCACGAATGTGGGGTCTTGCTGGTATGGGCAGGACCAGCCTTCCTTCACCAACTGGAGCGCAGTACAGCCAGGCGGGCCCTGAGAAGGGCAGTCTGACACCCCACGGCTAGCTGCAGTCTCTGGAGAAGGATCTTCCAGAGGTGCCCCTGTCACTGTGTGGTCTTAGGCAGTCACTTCCCCTCCCTAGATCTCTACCTGCCAGAAGAATGACAGTGGCCTGTCATCCTTATAGCCTGTCAATCATATGGCCTGTGGTCATATGATTATGACCACAGAGGTGAGGAGACAGGAAAGAAAACTAGGCCTTCCACAGAGAATGACACAGATGGGCACCTTGCCTGCAGAGAGCTGTGTTTTCACAGCACACTCTGCCCAGCTACCGCTGTCTGGCCCTTGTCAGCCTCCAGGGTCCCAAGGCCATGGGTCTGCATTCTCAGCAGGCGATGGGCAGCCGGCCCTCACTCTATTTGCAAACATATCTGACCCCTGTGTCCACTCCACCTGCGCCAACTCTGGTCAGGCTGCCATCTTGCCTGGCTTGGACCACTGGTCCCTGTGCTCCAGGATATGCCTGTTTCCCACGTCCACACTCTCCTCAGCAGCAGAGTGATCTTTCAACATGTAAATCAGATGAACCACTCTCCTACTCAAAACCCTTCAAGGGTTTCTAACAGCATTAGAGTAAAATCCAAATTCCCTCCTACATGCAGCTGGCAAGACCCCACAGCACCCACCTTGCCTTCTCTCCCTCCACCTTCTCTCTCCCCACGCCCCCTCACTCACTATACTCCAGCCTTCTTGCTGTTCCACTAAAGCACTGAATTTGTTCCCACTTCTAGGCCTTTGCACACACTGTTCCCTCCGCCGGGAACACTGGCTCCACAGCTCTACTTGCTGCATTTTTCTTATGCTTCAGGTCTTAGCTCAAACATCTCCTCTTGAGAAAGACCTTCCTGAAGCCACATAGCTGAGATGATATGCCTCTGCTCTGCTCACTCTGTCACGTCACCCAGTCACTTCTTCAGGAACTCTTATAACCGGTGGGAAACACTTTATCTTTTTCACATGTTGGTTTACCTACTTTTGTCCTGATCCTCTCTCCCCACTGAGGACAGATCTCTGCTGTCATGCTTCCTCTATTGCTAGTGAAGGAACAGTGCTTGGCATATGACAGGAGTTCAGTGAAGCTTTGAGGCATGGATGGATGGATGGATGGATGAATGGGTGGATGGATGGATGGATGAAGCCTGGCCAGCCTCAGAGAGGACAGCAGGGCGCTTGCTGAGGGAGTCTTCAGACGAAGGCTGAGTGATGCGCTTCTGTTGTCTTCCATTTCATGTTTTCACCATATGGCTCGCTGCATACTCGGCTGAATTGCAGATGGTCTAACTTGGAGCTTTCTTGCTTTTGTGTGTTAGTAACATAAAGATGAAACACAGCTTACCACACATTTTTTTTTTTATAGTCTCTCTCATGTTACCACACATTTTGTGTTTGCTATCTATATGTACATAAAACAGACTTTGGTGTTACTAGCCAACCCACTTGTGAAGTGGAAGGAAAACAGAGCAATTAGAGAGGAGCAAGGCGAGCACTAGCTAGCGTAGAGCACAACCGAATCTCTGTACTGGATGTGCTTCCCGGGAGGCCATGGGGCAGGTGTGTGTTGGGGGGGGTGGTGGCCACAGAGGTTCTATGGCGCCACGTCCCTCGGATAGAGTCCAGCTGCTTGTGAAGCATGGCACAGAGGGCACTCCTCTGGCTCCTGTTCCTGGGCCCCCCTCAGCCTCAGCGCTCCCCCTTTCCCACCTCACCCTTGACCCCAGACACACCTGACAGCTGTCGCTCCCAGGGTGTGCCCTGATGTCTCTAGCCTCTGGGTCTTCTCCCCAAACGCTCTCCTCTGCCACCCCACCTCTAATACTGTCTGCTCACCCTTCCCGGCCTTCATTTATGAATCTGTCACTCAAATGTGTCAATACTGAGTGCCTCCTACGAGCTTTTGTGCAGCTTACTCCTCAAGGATGAAGGGCCCCAAGCAAGTAAACGAACGCACAATTATAAAATGTCTCAAGTGCTATGAAGAATGAAAATATGGGGCTTAATTAAAAGGAGAGAATTCAGGGCTTCCCTGGTGGCGCAGTGGTTAAGAATCCGCCTGCCGATGCAGGGGACACGGGTTTGAGACTTGGTCTGGGAAGATTCCACATGCCGCAGAGCAACTAAGCCCATGCGCCACAACTACTGAGCCTGTACTCTAGAGCCCGCAAGCCACAACTACTAAGCCCACGTGCCACAGCTACTGAAGCCTGTGAGCCTAGAGCCCGTGCTCTGCAGCGAGAGAAGCCACCATAATGAGAAGCTTGTGCAACGCAATGAAAAGTAGCCCCCGCTCGCCGCAACTAGAGAAAGCCCGCACACAGCAATGAAGACCCAACACAGCCAAAAATAAAATAAATAAAAGTAAATTAATTAATTTAAAAAAAAGGAGAGAATTCAGCATTTATTCCACCATATGAGCTGTATTTCAGGGCAACCAAATAGCCCTAACTGATATGGAAAATGTCTTTACAGAAGACTCCAGTGAGTAAATTCGGAACAGTGATGTACCTCGTGAGGGGCTGGGCAGGTGCACTCTGCCCCTTCGAGGAGAAGCGGTCCATCACTGACATTATTCAGGATGGCAAGGCCACGGTAATGATAAGAGCAGAGGACTTTTAGTCCATTTCATTATTTTTTAAGTTCTTTACAGACAACAGCCCCCGCCCCAGTTGCCTGCCTCAGGGTGGACTGCTCCCACATACTATCTCCTCTGGGTGTGCCTCTAATTTGGAAGAAATGGAAGAAATAGAAAATCACCATTTGGCAAACCCTTATCAAATAACTGATTCAGGAAACACTTATCAGTGGATGAAACTAACAGGTGAAGGGCTGACAGGAAGCTGTACGATGGAGGCAGGAGGCTGTCACCACCTGACCCCACTGGTCAGTCTCAGCATCACGAGAAGTGATAGCAGGGCACGGTGGGCCTCCAGGGGTGATGACACAGCAAGCGCATGGCATCACCTACAGATGTGAACTTAAGTGGGTTTCCACCCACAGGGAATACAGGGAAGAGAGGGACACGTTAGATGGCTCCAAGGAGAAGCAAACAGACAAAACCAGAACATGAAGTGATCCTGCAGGAGGCTGACCTGGCTTCTGTGGCAAATGTGGAAAAGAAGGAGCTGCTCTAGAGTAAAGAGAACAAAGGGCACAGGAACCAGATGCAGCATGTGGATCCTGTTTAGGCTGCGATTCACGCCGACGGTTCAAAGACATATTTGAGATAACTGGGAAACTTGATTTTAGACTGAGTATTGAACGACATCAAAAATTGTCCATTCTGCTATATGTGTGTTACTGGCATTGTGGTTATGTAAGAAAATGTCCATACTTTTAAAAGATGCATGTAAAAGTGAAATGACATAATGTTTAGAATTTGCCTTAAAAGACTTCAGCAAAGAAAAAAAAGCTGAAGGCTTGAAGCAAGTATGACAAAATCTTAATTATTAAATCTGTAGACTAAGTATATGAGGGTTCATTGTACTATTCATCTCTCTACTTGTGTGTATGTGTGAAATTTTTATAATTAAAAAAAACAAAACCTAAAAAGGATGCCAAGAGAAAATTGGCGAGAGGTGAGAAAGAAAATACCTGTTCTGGGAATTCCCTGGCAGTCCAGTAGTTAGGACTCAGCGCTTTCACTCCAGGTGCCCGGGTTCGATCCTTGGTTGGGGAACTAAGATCCCACAAGCCTCACGGCGTGGTCAAAAAATTAAAAAATTAAAAGAATTGAAAGTACCTGTCCCGTGATGGAGACAACCTAATTTCGATGGGGTCGCTGGGCAAGGCCTCCTTGAGGAGGGGATATTGAAGGAGACGGAGTCTGTCACCGAGGGGGAGTGGGGAGTGGGTGGAGAACAGGTGCAGACACACTAAAGAAGCTGAGATCTTGGCGTGGCAGAGAAAGGACGGTGAGCCTGCCAGGCGGGAGCCGAGGCAGAGCTGGGAAGAGGCCCCAGGGCCCCAGGGCGAGAGGGCAGTATCAGGAGCTGAGTCAGGCAGGGCCCAATGCTGCTGCAGTCAGTGGGGAGCTGGCAAACGGTTTTCAGAAGGGGCATGTTTGATCAGGTTTCCGGAAGTGAATTTGAGATGACTAGCTCTTCCATGGAAGAGGCGGTGATGATGGGACAGCAGTTCAGAAGACTCTGCAGCTGTCCAGGAAGCAGACGGTGGCTCAGTCCAGGATGGGGTAGAGAAGGGGAGAAGTAGACAGGTTGGAAATATTTGGGGGGCAGAGAGCTATTGGGGTTTGCTGATGCATGCGATGCAGAGGATGAGAGAAAGGGAAACATCAAAGATGAATACCAGGTTTGTGGCTTAAGCAACCGAGTGAATGGTGGCACCAGGTGGAGGAACAGGTGAGGCGGGGTGGGGGGGCATAACCAGAGTTCATGTTTGAGCACCTTACGCTGAGAGGCTGGGAGACTGGCAGGTGGAGAAGTCCAGTGGGCTGGGCAGAGACGTGAGCTGGAGATGGTAAGACTACCCAGGGAGGGAGAGCAACTCCTTTGCCTGAGTAGAGGAGGAGCAAAGGCACTGAGGAAGAGCGCCAGGGAAGGAGGAAGGACACCAGGAGAGGGCAGTGGTGTTCGCAGGAGGAGGAGGGTGGGCCACCATGCCCAACACTCCTGAGAGGGCTGTGCAACGAAGCCTGGAAAGTGCCCTTTGGAGTTGGCAAGATGGAGGGCATTGCTGACCTTGACAAAGGCAGTGTCAGTGACTCCATTTCCTGCCCCTCTCCTCTCCCTGAGCTGGAGCAGGACCCCTCCTGCCAGGTTCTTCCCTCCCCTGCATTTCTCTTGCTGCTCTGTGATGACAGGTGGGTTGCTCTTCTCCTCCACTGGGGGTGAGCATCTTGAGGGCAGGACGCCTGTTCAACCTACAGGCCCCTAGAACAGAACTCCTCCCTGAAATCAGTCAACGGACGCTTAAACAGCACTAACTGTGGACAAGGCACCTCATGGGCCCAGTACCATGGCACAATCTCCAGTTCCTCTGCTGTCCAGCATCATGAAGGATGTGAAAACAGGGAGTTTGATCAACTAACCGTCCCAGACACTGGAACCAAATTCATAGATCTCCTCACCAAAACTGATCAGAGAGAACCGAGGGGGTCCTTGTGGAAGCCAGGCGACAGAGCCTGCAGGGCGCTCCCCCACACAGTGCCTCGCTGCAGCCTCACGGCCACCCTTTTACCTCCTCTTGGCCGGAGGAGGAAGTTGAGGCAGCAGGAGGTGAAGTGCTTTCCCCGAGATCATGCTGAGCTAGGAACCCCGCAGCTGCAACCCATGTCTCCCCAGCACGGGCACACGCCAGCCTGCAGCCACCCAGGGCCTCCTCCTGCAGGACACGTGAACGCTCGCACTGCAGAGGGGCTGTCCCTCTGCACACCTTCCTATACCCCTGGCCCATTACTTATCCCTTTTCTTCCTCTGACCACGGTTTTACATATGAATTTGAAATAATACTACGTCACATGGTGAGTCACTCTCGTTTCAATTCTCCTTCACATGTTCTGCTTAATCAGGAGAAAGGCTCAGTTTGAAGGAGATGGCTTTGAAACCTCTCTAATGTCTGCTCAGCTCCTTTAAAAAAACGTGGTAAAATACACATAACATACAATTTACCGTCTTATCCATTTTTAAATGTTTAATTTGGTGGCGTTAATTACATTCACAATATTGTGCAACCATCACCACCAGCCATCCTCAGAACTTTTTCATCTTGCAGAACTGAAACCCTGTACCCGTTAAATAATAACTCCCATCTCCCCTCCCCAGTCCTGGCAACTGCCCTCCTACTTTCTGTCTCTATGAATTTGACTACCCTAGTACCTGGTATTAATGGAATCATACCGTCATCTCCTGTTTTAAACAGAAAGAGATCAGGCCGCAGGCTCATGGCCTGCCTCACATTGTCCTGTCTGTGGTTATCAACACTTTGATGCTTCCCTTCTCTTTGTAGCTGGTGATGCTGGTTTTCCATTTAGGGTAGGGACAGTAGGTTTCCCTTTTCATATAAACAGATTTAAGTGGGAAAAATAATTCATAGTGAAAGGTTGAAGGTAGAGAGGCTCTCAGACAGAGAAGAGAGGGTGGGAGGGTGGGAGGTGGGGAAGCTCCAGCCTTGATCGTGGAGGCTACTTGTGCCGAGCCCTCTTTGACCCTGATACCAGCCCCACGTGGGCTGCGGCAAAAGAATGTGCTCCCTATTCCATGCACCCGGCCTCTTCAGCTTCCCGTCACCATCTGGAAAAGGCTTTCTGTACCTCTCACCTTTGCCCCCTATCCATTCATCCATCCACTTATTTATTCAGCAAACCTGGCTGTCCAGACTCTGTGCTGGGCTCTGGGGAATGCTCAGGCCTCTAGGCCTGGGTTCCTCCCAGTCTACCCCCTCCTCCATGCCTTCTTCCTTCTTTCTTTCTTGTTTATTTAATCCTGACCGCTCTCATCCAAGACCCTGCTATGCAGGCTCTGGCTCCGCTCTGAATTCCTAGCAGGGTCTCAAGGTCAGGCAACTATGTGGCCAATGTTGATACCTAAAGGATTATAGACATAGGGTGAAGCTGCCCCACCCAAAGAGGTCAGCAGCGTGCCGTTCCCCTGCACAGATGTGAGCCCAACTTTGCCAAATAATCCTGTTGCTCAACGAGTCGGAAACCCTCATGTGTACAAGAATTCAACTTTTTGTTAATATTCTGTGGCCCACCAGCATCAGTTTGTGACCTCTATCTGGTCATGTTAGGAGTGAGTCCTGTTCAGTTAGTGTCCGCTTGCCCCCAGAGGGTGTGAGGTGCTCTTGGGAGCTCCTAGAGGGCAGAGTCAAGCCAGTCCACCCCAGGCCCACCTGCTCTTGGGGGTCCCGAGGCTGCCAGGCTGATTAACAAGTAGATTTCTAGGTGCCTGATGTCAGCGAGTGACGGAGGGAGATACCATGGAAGTCAAGATTGCTGGGGAATTGAGACCATAGCCCAGGTCTGGCACCGCCAGAACCACATCCCAGCCAGCCAGCCATGCCACTGCAGATTTACAGACCTTATCAAGAAGGGTCTGCATGGGTCTAGGGGACCACCAGAGCCCCTCTGATGGGCACAAGTGACACCCATAACTCTCTCGACTGCAAGTTATGAGAAATCCAAGCCCTACTGTCTAAATAAACATGAAAATAATTGGCTCCAGCATCCAGAAAGTTCCTAGTAATCTGGTCTTGGGCTTGATTGGATCCAGGAGCTCAACAAATCAGAAGGCTGCCTCCCCTCTCCTCTGGCTCTGCTTCCCTGTGCACCCCGCCCCCCCCCCCCCAGAGGACCTCCCTCTAAGGAAGGTCGCCCTGAGTGGCAAGATGGCCTCCTAGTTCCAGACCTCTTCCCATCAGCTTAGCAACTCCAGAGGATTTTCACTGGTCCAGACTGGGTCACGTGCCTACCCCTGAACCAATGACACAGTCAGGAATGCAGTGTCCTGATTGGCCAAGTCCCCCTCCCCCATCAAGTTCACGAGTGTGGTGCTGCAAGGAAAATGTGAGTCCCTGATCAGAAGAGAGATTCCAGGGCTTCCTCTTTCCAAGCCCCTGCTCTGTGTCTTGCAGCTGTGCCTGCCTTCAGAAAACCCAAGATGAGGCGATTTAGCTGAAAGCTGGGAATATGGTGGTCAGACACAGAACAAAGCACTCTTGTGTCTTAGCCCATGCTGGGGGGGTTGCTTGTTGCTGCATAACTGCCCCTCCCCCAGCAACCTGGTCACACACTCCCACTCCTTGAAGTGTCTTCAAATTTGTCTCTGTTCCTGGCAACCCCCAGCTTAGGACAGAATCCATAAATGTCAGCTGCCATCATTATTCTATCATATACTCAGTTTAATGGTTTTAGTTTTCACTGGAGTTTTTTAATTAACCAGAGCCTCTGTCTAAAGTGTTGACTGGACTTGCTTTCCAGTGTAAGAGAGGGTTAGGCCAGGGCTGGACCACCTATTGGTTTGCTAATCTCCCCCCTCGGAATCCACAGCAGCGTGAGCTTGATCTGAACAGTAATCAAGTCTTGGGGAGTGGGCTGGGCCTGGGACTCCGGCTGACCTGGCAGGCTGTGCAGACAGATCCCCAGGGCTGCGGGAGGACAGGAGCCAAGCCTCTGAGGCCTTCCCACACTCAGTTCCTTGGCCCTGGGTCCTGCTCATCCTGCCTGGCCCCGACGCCACAGCCCACACCGGTGCAGTGGTGCAGCCAGTTTGACCCCTCTTCCTCTGGTTTTCCTGTGTGTAGCCTCACAAGACCCCCCAGCTTTGGCTCAGCCAGGCAGCCACAGTTGTCCAGCTCTGCCTGATAGCAAAGCCTGGGCCAGCTCCACTCCCAGTCACAGCCCACACCTTCCCTCATCAACCCTCTCCAGTGCTCCTTAACTTTTGTGAGGTGCCTTTAAGGAGCTGGTAACAGTTATGCACCAGCTGCCCAGGAAAGTGCACCTGATAGGCCGGCACTGTCAGCAAGCAGTTTCCTGGGACCCTGAAGGCTGCCTGGGGGCCCTGGGTTAAGGAATCCTATCTGGGAAGAACTTTCCCCTTGCAACCCCCATGGGATTACTTCTTAACGTTTGTATCCTGGTTCCTTACCCTCCACCATCATCAGGGCCTAAACCACATATGAAGGTAAGCCAATGCCCCTAATTTTTTAATGAATAATAATAATAATAATAATTGTTGATACATACTGAACACTTACTCTATGCTAGATACTAGAGCAAATGCATTATAGGTATTAATACATTTATTTCTTACAGCAACTCTGGAGGTTGGAATAATTAAAATCACACCCATTTTACAGATGAGGAAATTGAGACACCAAGAGGTTAAGGAATTTCCCAAAGTCTCATGGCAGAGGGAAGGTGCTGTCCTCCCTACACAGCAGCTGTTTTACCACCTCTAGTGTAATGCACAGTCTCCCTCAAGGCTGTGTCAATGTTTGGACACAGAATGAAATGAACTCAAAGAGCCAAAGGTGAACTGCTCCAGACGAGTAGCCATCAGTGACTTCTGAAGACTCCAAGTCTTTGTGCAGGCTGTTTCTGCTGCCTCGGACATAACTTTTCTATTGTTCCTGCCAAATTCATTCATCTTTCCAACCTAGAGGCTACTTCCTCCAAGCAGCCTTCTTAGTGTCCAGGAGTAGATTGGATGCCCTTGCCCCCAACTCCACGTGAATTCGTAGCCCCCAGAATTTTCCCATCCTAGCCCTTATCGCTCTGTACTGCAACTGCCAACCTCCATGACTGCCTCCCTTCCAGACTGGAAGTTCCTGAGTAGGCAGGGATTATTAAAGTCTTGCTTTACTTTGTTTTAAATTATTTTTTTAAAAAATAACTATTTTATTCTTTAGGTATTACATATGCTCAGTAAAGTGCAAAAATCAAAAATGTGATTGAACTTTTATATATGTACACAGCCATGTAACCACCACTCAGATCAAGATATAAAACATGTGCATGGTGGTACCCAGAACCCCCACCCCAGAGGGGTCTTATTGCTGTCACCACAGTTTTTGTCTTTTCTTAAACTTCTAATAACTGGCATCACACAGGAATACTGTTTTGTATCTGGTTTCTTGTGCTTACCAATATGTCTGTGAGATTCATCCATATTGCTGTATGTTTCAGTGGTTTGTCCTTTTTATTGTTGTGTAGTATTCCACTGAATGAATATACCAAAATTTACTTATCCATTTTACCACTGACGAAAATATCACCTAGGGTATAGAACATCAGGAATTCTTATTCTTTGCTGGTAGCAGTATAAATTGCTACAACCACTATGGAAAACTGTCTTGTCTATCATTGTTCAACAACTGTAATTTATTGGGTAGTTATTATGTGCCAGGCTCTGTACTCAGCATTTCATCTGCATTATTTCACTTAATCCTTACAATGACCCTAAGAAGCAGATAGATGCCATACATGAAATAAGACAATCATGGTATCAACATCACAGGATTATTGTGAAGTTTAGTTGAGATAATACTTTGAAGGATTTAGGGCAAATCTGCTATTTTGGAAATGTCTGTGATACCTGTTATTGTTACTACCTAAGGGCTGGGAATTCAGGAGCCTGGGTTCCCATGCCTACCTGTGCCAATCCGAGCAAGTCATCTCAGCAGCCTTGACCTCAGAGCCCCTGGAAGGTCAACAATCTGCTAGCAGGGACCTCTGAGGATGACACAAGTCAGGCCCTCCAGTAAGATCTAGTCTCTAACTTCAAGAAGACAGTTATGGAGGGAGGAGGTCCAAGACTGGGACTGTAAATCAGGAAGGGGCTTAGGAGTGTTTAGGAGCCCTCTGCTACATGCTTCTTCTAGAAGTTTAGTACAGTAGGTAATTTCAAGTGATGATTGTTCAATACCTGTCTCTCTCCTTAGCCTGTAAACTCCACAAGGGCTTGGTCATTGTGTTTTTCAAGCATTCCTTCACAAGTAAGATTTAAGTGCCTCCCTTCCTCCAGGGACTTTGCCAAGAGCTGGGGGATACAGCAGTGAACAAGACAGACAAGGTAGGGAGCGGGGCACCAAACATGGACAGGAGCAAGAGACATATGGTGGCAAGGGCTGTGAAGGAACCGCAGCAGGGCAATGAGGTGGACAGGAACTCCTGGGGAGAGGGGTGCTCTAGATTAAGTGGTCACTGAAGACCTTAAAATTCTTGGGAAGGATGAGCAGCCAGAAGGGGCTAGAGCTGGGGACAACAAACTCCAAGGCCCTGACATGAGAAAGGACACAGGGTGGCCAAAAGAGCTGTGAGGGGAGGGGGTTGAAGGAATGGTCTGAGGGGGGGTGAGGGCCAGTCCACGCGGAGTCCTGTAGGACAGGGAGTGTGGATTTGATTTTACGGCCCGTCGATGGAAACACAAGCTAGAGAGGTCTGCGTGAAATCCCAGCATCAGAAAGGTCTTCTGAAGAATTTTTGGGGAAGGGGCACACATGGAAGGTACTCTACTATTAGCTGAATGGACGCAAGCACGCATGGACAGAGGGATGGACGCGCGTCCAGGAGTAACAGCTGTTCCCGAGGGGGGCCCCAGATCAGGCGGCCTGAGGCCCTGGTTCTAGGCTCTGTGACCAGGCGCTGTGACCTTGGGCACATCCCCGCCCCGACTCAGGGCCCGGAACCCTGCGTCTCGGGGGCGGGGAGGACGTGCAAGGAGGGCCAAGCCGCGCGCGCCGGAGGCCGACGGACGTCGGGTCTTCTGGCAGACCCCAGCCGGGGCCCGAACCCCAACCGCCAGCCGTGTTTACATTCCACCCGCGCAGACCACGCGGCTTTTTGCCGCTCCAGCGCCGCTCGGCTCCGCCCCCAGAGCCCGGCGGCCCGCCCCTCTGCCGCGCTCGCGCCAGAGCTCCCCCGCGTCCCGCCTGCGCGGCCCCGCCCCCCCGCGCGCGCGGGCCAGCCCACGAGTCCGGCCCCGCGCGGGCTCTGCAGCTCTAGCCGCGCAGGCCCCGCCCGGCCTCCGGGCCTCGCCGCTCCGGCGCGCAGGCCCTGTCACTTAGCCCCGCCCCGCGCTGGCCCCGCCCCTGGCGGTCCGGAGCGCTGGGGCCGGCCCGCGCCGCGTGGGGCGGTCCTGAGGGCGGTGGCTGGGCGGGCCCGGGCCCTCGGGCGGCCGCTGAGGGGCTCCCAGCCGGCCGGGGCGGGGCGGAGGGTGGCGGGAGGGCGGGAGGGCGCGAGGGCGGGCCGGGGGCCCGTTCCGCGCGCAGGGATTTTTAAATGTCCCGCTCTTAGCCGGGCGCAGGAGCAGCCGGCTCGGCCGCCAGCGCGGTGTAGGGGGCAGGCGCGGATCCCGCCACCGCCGCGCGCTCGGCCCGCCGCAGCCTCCCGCCTCCCGGCTTCCCGCTCGCCTCTGCCTCCTGCCTCCGGCCTCAGCTCGTGCAGCCCGCCTGCCTGCCGCGGAGACGGCTTCGGGTAAGGACCCCGCCGCGGGCTGCCGGACGGCGCGGCAGGCTGGGACTCCTGGAGCACCCGGGTCGGGCCGGGCCGGGGTGGGGGTGGGGCGAGGCCGGGTCGCCGGGTCCCTGGAGGCGTCAGCGCGGGGTGACCCGGTAGGGTGACTCAGGGACAGCTTACGGGGAGGTGTTGAGGGGAAGACTGAGGCAGCCGGGGCCCCGAGGGAGGCGATGGGCCGGCGAGGGTTTCGGGGGGCGTCGAGGCCCCCCCCCCACCCTAGGTTCCGACCCGGCATCGCGGGCCGCTGGCGGCGCCGCGGGTGACAGGCCACCCCGGGCCCATCGGCCATTTTCCCGACCGGCCCGGGAGGCTCCCGCCGCTGCTGCCGCCCGCGCGGGAGGGGGAGGGGTGCCCGGGACGGACCGGCGGGCCCTGGTCCCCTCCGCCGGCCGTCCTCACCCCACTGCCGCTTCGTGCCCCCAGGCCTGAGGTTTGATCCTGCGCCCAGCGCCATGCCGAGGGAAAAGAAGGAGAGGTGAGTGGCCTGGCCGCTGCGGGGAAGGGGAAGGTGTGCAGTGGTGGGGGAGGGGTGGGCCGAGATTTGGGGAGAACTCTTACCTCCGTGCCATCCTGGCTTTTCAGGGATGGGAAGGAACCCGGCACCATGAAAGAGGAAAGCGGCACCGATGTCTCTGTTCGCTCCAGGAAAAGGAAGGCAAATGTGGCCGTTGTGAGTACAAAGGAGACAGGTGGGGGAGGATTCCCCCCCACCCCCCATCTTACCTGGGTACCAGGCTGGGTTCTGACCTCATATTTATTGATAGGGGGTCAAGGGGGGTGCGTTTGGCAGAAATGGTGCTCATAACCTTACCAGCTTTCTTTTTCTTCTCTCTCTCTGTGTTTTTGTCTTTGGGCTGTTTGGTGTGTTTCCTTGGGGTGTGGGTTGTTTTATGTTAGTTTTTGCAGGATCCAGATGAAGAAGTTGCCAAAATTGACAGGACCGTGAGAAGCCAGTGTGGCAGTCAGGTAGGTACATTTTCTGATTGGGTCTAAGTTGAGGGTCTCCTTTTTTGGGGTCACATTAAGTCTCATACTTCCTTGCCTTCCGCTGAAGGCTTTTTCTCTAACTGTGGCCACAGTCCATACGACTGAGCGCTGTGCCTGTCAGTGGGCACTGACCTCTGCCAGCCTTGAGATTCCAGGAAGGTCTGTGTTCCTGACTGACATCCCTGAGATGACAAATATGCACTGATGTCTGGAAGAACCAGAATGGACCTCACATAACTCAGTCCTCTCCTTTTGCCCTTGAGGAAACTGAGACTCAGTTAGAGGAAGAAAGTAACCCAGAGTCCTGTGCAAGCCAGGGGCGGAGCCTGTCCTACAGCCTCTCTGTGGGCTGGTGAACTGCGGGGAGGGCTCCTGACACAGAGCTCTTTGGGTAACTGTGAGAATAGGGGTTTGTGTGTACACATAAGCACACATCCACACTTGTGTTTCTTTGTCATGGTGCTTAAGGACTTCCCTTCCCTGCTCCCACCCCCTTTAGGTCATGTTTCAAACTTTTTCCCCCTTTCTGAAAGTTCTTCTGGCCCATCCAGCAATTACCTACAGTGATCACTGCCACCTGGAGCTTGATCTGGCCTCCACCAGAGTATTAGTAGGACGTTCTGTGTAATGATATGTGCATCTCAACACATTTTTAAAATTGACTAGTCCATTTCTCTTGCCCCTCCTTCATGGAGTTCCCGCCATATTTCTTGCATGCTCATGGTATCATCATAATATCAGACGTTCCTAGCAGAAAAAGCTTGTATTATCTCTCTGCCTCCAGAAATGGCTGGAGCCTGTAGTTATGGCTCTAGTAGGGGAAGCAGCCTATCTCCAAACTAGCTGATTAGGCTTTCTGACGCTATAGCAGATGAAAGCTGAGCAGGAATAGTATTTGAGCTGAGGATACCTGATTCGGTTAGCAGTGGCAGCACATCGCTTTGTAGGGCAGTGAGCAACAGCCATAGCAGCTGGGTTCGGAAGAGTGAAGGGCTTCAAAGCCGAGGGCCCCATTATTTGTAACAAGTTGTTACTGCACATAAGACCCTAGTAATTAGTATTTCTGGGGAGGTTCCACTGAATATTGAACAATGGCTTGATGATTTCCTTGCTGTATTAGAAAAAGAAATACTTCACTCTAGGAAAGGAAATAAGACAGTGCATTCCAAGTTCTTTCCTTTTTTTCCTTTTTTCTCCCTGTAAAGACTTCAAACCAAGCAAGTTAATTTTTGTGGATTTCTACTAAAATGGACCTCTACTTTGTGAAATTCAAGATTGGTTATTTTCCCGCCTGTGGTTTGAATTGAAGTTTTTAACTGAGGATGAAGCAAAGCTGTCCCTGTTGACTTCTTGGAGTTTTAGAGTAGTTTCTGTTCTCAAAGATAACCTGAACTGTGCCTAGGGTGCCTAAGACAGGGCTTTGGTCCTATCCTTGGACTGCAGAGAGTTGATAGATGTGATACATGAATAGCCATATTATTTCCCACTAGAAGGCGTTTTCATGGTTGTTCAGAGATTAATGACAACAGGTTTCTACACATTTTGCCAAGTAGATAGCTTGAAAATTACCCATCATTTATGGAGCAATCAATGTCTTATGTTATTTCTCTGTGTAGATTCATGAAGCTAGAATTTTGGGGTAACAACCTTTTTGCCAATTAATTATACAGAATTTTTCTCTGGAGTTATCATAGTTCAGCCTTGTTTAACAGCTCTGAGCTACTTGCAGCCCTCATGCTCAACTCCATGAAACTGCTTCATCAAGACCACATGGAACCTTTGATTCTTACCTTAGGTTTTTCTCAATGAAGATAATACTCTTTTATCTAAAGTCTATTTAACATATCCATTTTTGTTGTTCAATTTTTTGCATGAGACCCAACTTTTTTACTGAAGTGGAGTCCTGGAATTTCTATTAGTTACTTCTCAGAACATAATTTTGCATAAGGTAGTTTTATTCTTAGTTAAAAGTGGCATAAAGAGTCAGGGGTTGTTGGGAATAATCAAAATTGGTCTCTTGCTGTTACCCCGTTCCTTCCTAAAGTCAGACTGATCTTGCTTTCTTTGAGACATGGTATACACTCAAGTGAAATGATACAGACTTCATTATTCTGCTTCATCCACTGGTTCCTAAAAGGCCAACTTTGGGGACCATTTGTCTGCTTGTGGTTCACCCAATCTGTCTGTGAACTACAGGTAGGGAAATGTTACCATTTTATCTCCAAAAGCCTCCTCTCAGCTATTTCAGCCATGTGGCTACAGAGGGTGACAACCAGCTTCTGCTTTCAAAACTAGAATTCATTGTTGAATGAAGAGCAACCTAAAGCAGTTGTAATGTGACCCTTTTTGAGTCAAGGAAATACTACCAGCACATGATACTAGAACTGGAAGAGGATGTTGCCCTTCTCCAACAGCTGTTGGCAAGAGCTGTCATGGTTAATTTGCATGCCCAATTCTTTGCACATTGGATGGAGAAGAGCTTTATCCTGCTTTGCTCTTCTCAGTACCCTGAAAGTGCTCTGGCTTCCTCTGAAAGTGACCGGTGTGCTGTGATAGCCACCCTGTCCCATATCTTCCAGGCAGCACTTAGAGCCCAAGTTTCCATGTTCATTTATAGTCCTCTCCGTTGTCTCTTTTCTAGTCAATATTAATGATCTCTCTGCTTTAAAAAAAAAAAAAAAAAATGCCAAGAGTCTCAGACTTTTTCACAGAGCTTCCATACTGGCAGGATTGTTAACATTCCCTGTCTTCAATAAAATTACTATTTTATAATTTTAAAAATCAATAATAGTCCTTTAGAGTAAGATAATAGAGTAGCTTTAAAAGGAAAAATGTTAGGGCTTCCCTGGTGGCGCAGTGGTTGAGAATCTGCCTGCCAATGCAGGGGACACGGGTTCGAGCCCTGGTCTGGGACAATCCCACATGCGGCGGAGCGACTAGGCCCGTGAGCCACAACTACTGAGCCTGTGCGTCTGGAGCCTGTGCTCCACAACGGGAGAGGCCGCGATAGTGAGAGGCCCGTGCACCGCGATGAAGAGTGGCCCCCGCTTGCCACAACTAGAGAAAGCCCTCGCACAGAAACGAAGACCCAACACAACCAAAAATAAATAAATAAATAAATAAATAAAAAATTAAAAAAAAAAAAGTTTCCACCTTTGAATAAATAAAAAGCACAGTCAAGGACTCTGATATCTTCAACTGTATTCAAAGACTATGTAATTAACCTCTTAAAAAAAAAAAAAAAGGAAAAATGTTAAATGGCAAAATGAAATTATTTTCCAAATATTAAAAATTGACTTAAATTAAGTATCTGGAATCTTTAAAAGAAGCATTGTTTGGGTTTTTAATGATGGTTTATTCAATTAGCATTTATCACTCTGCAAGGCTTTGGAGTGGGTTTCAGAGGTCTTCAGGAATATCTAAGCTTTCTCTCTACAGACTTTTTAATATATCCTGTGACTATTGCTTGATTCGGTTTTAACTAGGCGGATACTCCTTTTGTTTCATTTTGAGTTAAGGAAAAGGAAAGGTCCCCGTTATGTAATAATTTTGGCTTGACCTGCAACCAAAGGAAGATGTCACATTTGGTGGGTTTTGTTTTAAAGTGGGGAGACTTTAATTATAGATGGCAATCAGTTTACATTTTGATTTTTCTATACTTGTGATTGTGGAGTGCTTATGTAAATGCTTTTACTGGAAATTGTCTTTCACTTTTAAGACATTTCATTAGGTTAGTTGTACTTATTAAAAAACCAAATCTTTGAATTGTGACCAAATAATCTCACAACACACTTTAGGAGTCATGCTCAGTATCTTACTGAGCTGCCAATAGATTTTATTCTTTTGTTTTTTTGGTAACGTAAGAGCTGTTTGCATTTTGTCTTACCCTTCCTGCATCTGTTTTGCTGCTCAAACACTTCATATGAGGATGATGATGTGGAGGGTAAAATGCTACTGACTGTAGTTTTCTTAGGTTTTGCTGCATAGACTCCTAAGCTAATGACAAAATGCAATGAAAGCTTGGAGTCATTTCTGTGTCTTCCATGCTATCTCCATCTCAATTTAGGCCAGAATATTGACTTAGGCCTAGAGATTTCTCTCCAGCGTGAAGACATTTTCTGTTTTACTGGCTGTTTGACAAATCAATGAATGTAAAAACAGCTGGTTTACATCAAACATTTTTTTAATGTGTCTTTCTTTACAGCCTTGGGACAGTAATACAGTCTGTGAAAACCCCTGCTCCTTGATTCCCACACCTGACAAAGAAGAGGATGAGCTCGTATACCCAAATTCTGCATATAAGCCTCAGAGTTGCACACCATCCAGAGCCTCGCCACTGCCTGTACTGAAGTAAGCTGGCTGCTGAGTGCCTTCTGGATCTCTTACTCCCTGTGTGCACTCCCGCCTCACTAGTATGGATGCATACTGACACCTGTCTTTTGCTTGCTTTTGTTTTTTGTAGCTGGGCAAATAGAGAGGAAGTATGGAAAATCATGTTAAACAAGGAAAAGACATACTTGAGGGATAAGCACTTTATGCAGCGGCACCCTCTTCTGCAGCCTAAAATGCGAGCGATTCTTCTAGATTGGTTAATGGAGGTGAGCTGGAGCCTTCCTGTTAACTAGAAGCATTGGCCATTTCTAGGTTCTTCTGTGCTGTTATAATCTCTTCAAGTGTTTGATTCCATTGACACATTCTGTGTCTCTGAACTGTGGTATCTATAGTACAGTGGCTTAACTTTTTTGCTCATGTACTTCCTTAAAAGAATTTCTGAAGTATCTTTACCCCTTAGATATTTTTAAGTTGGCATCTAATTTTTTTTCTCAAAGTTTAAATAGTTGCAAAGGTTGTATTTTCCAATTAATCATAAATATTGATATTTGATCTTTCAGTCTGTACACTCAAATTGCTTTTGAGTGAACACAGTGGAATGTGGGTAACAGCTATTTGATAGCCACTACCAAATGTTTTAAAAATATATGAATAAATTTATCTTTAAGTCAGAAAATTTACAGTGTTTCTTTTTAACTCCTTGGGATTCATTTCTCTTTACCCACAGAATTTTATCCTAACAAAATATATTGATCAAATCTTTTATTGATCACACTATCATACTTCTCTACAATAATTGATCAAAATAACAAGTATTACAAATTGTGATAAATAATTGTCAAACATAAAAAGTAATATTGTATAGGCAGTGCACCTCTTTCTGGGAGGAAGTGTGGGTGAGTCAGTAGTGGCTCAATTAAGGACACTTCCTGGACACCTCTGTAAGCCTTGGGTGGGTGACAAGTGGGCTTTCTTCTGTGATGTGGAAGGACATCTCAGGCAGATCCGTTATATGAAAGCACATATGGAAGTTGAGTGTCTAAGTATTCCCTAAAAATGAACTGTGCCACGTACCCTTTAGGAAGTCTGTATTAGCAGGGGTATGTGTACCCCTGTTGTGCTTGTCCTAGAATCGAATCCCCTGCTGCCATTTAATGTCTGTGTGCCTCAGTCAGGCAAGTCACTTAACTTTGAGTCTTGGTTTTCTCATCTGTAATGTTTTCTAGCAATATTTGCTTGCAGAGTTTGTGTGGATTAGAAATAGTGTTTATGAAGTACAGTTTACATAGTAGGCAAGAAAAGATAGCTATTTTTATCATTCTTAATTTGCTTTTCTTTATTGGTCCCTGAAAATGTCAACATAGAAAATGTACAAATGTACAAATTGTTTGGCCTTGCAGTTGTCCACAGACCCACCATGGCACATAGCCCTTATGGGCCTTTTGGAACATTTTATAATTCCTTGAAGCATTAGATGTGGTATGCTTTAACCTCTCAGGCTTCAGCTCATAAGATGTTGTGACTGAGAGGTTCTATTTTATATAATGCAATTGATGCCATTGATGCAATTGATACTTTAAAGAAATGATTTTCCCTGCAAGTCAATCAAAAAAGTCATGTAATACTATTGAAAGGATAGAAAAGAATGGTAACCTTTATGTCTTCAGTGGGACAAGACTGGAGTCCACAGTTCACAGGCAGGCTCGTCTGCAGCGATGTTAAGTTTCCCAGCCCCTAGCCCAGCCAAGAAGTCTGTACGTAAGAAAGGCAGTGCTTACGCTGTGTGCCCAATGGTGAGCTGGGTAAAATAGTCTGAAAGTTTGTTCCTTAGAGAACAGAAGCTCTAATTTTACTTCTAATCCTATTGTAGTTGTGTTATTTTATAAAAACTAACTCTAAATATGGCTCCACCTGGACTTCAGAAACATTCTTTGGTGATTGATGGAGTTTTCTACTAATGTTCTGTTTGTTGTTTCCTTTGGTGCCTTTTCTACTTATTAACCCCATGAAGTGTACTTACATGGGATATACTGTTTAGGAACAGCAGTTTTAAATGCACAATCAGACATTTGATGACAGTAATGAATTGAGGTCTAATATTTCCTTGGTCCTTTTCAACTCCATCATGTACACTGTTTCACCATACCTCACAGCAATCCTGTGAGGTAGGCAAAACAGGTATTGTCCTAATTTTATAGTCTGAGATAATCCGAGATAAATGGGTTTGTCTAAAGGGAGCCTATGCTAGGTCTCCGAGTCTTTTGTTTAATGTTTTTAAAACACCATTTGCCTCTTGTGATTAACAGATTAACAGTGTTTTAGTGTTTAGTGTTGTAGTCTTTAAATAAATGTATGTTCCAGCTTTCAAACTTTCATACTGATAGTGCCCATTGTGAAGAAATATGGTAGTTCTTTCCTCATGTCATAATGAAACTTATAAAGGGGGACACCTTTCTTTGAGAAAATTCCATTTTTCCTTGAAATGCTGCTTTTAACAGGCTGTGAATGTACCTTCTTTCCGCAGCCTATGAGCATTTGCTCTTATATTATAGATCACAGAACACTTCATCCTTATACCTGAGTTCCAGTTTTCCATTGTGCATGTGCTTAGGGACAAGCAAGGTAACCATCCTTTCAGAAAAGCCAGGTTCTCTCTCTTGATTTGGTTATATTATCCTTCACCAAACTCACGACAAGTTTTTTGTCTTTCTTTTTTTCTCAAGTAACTGTTCTAAAACTTACTATTTTTTCAGGTGTGTGAAGTCTATAAACTTCACAGAGAGACATTTTACTTGGCACAGGATTTCTTTGATCGGTATATGGCAACACAACAAAATGTTGTAAAAACGCTTTTACAGCTTATTGGGATTTCATCTTTATTTATTGCTGCCAAACTTGAGGTAAATAATTTTCAAATATTTGTTATGTAGTACATGCTTGAGCTCCACTGAGATTAGGGGAAGAGGTCAACTATTTGTCTAAATTTTTCTAATTTGAGGCCTTCTAAAGTTCAGCCACACACACAAAAAAGCTAGAAATTAACCAAGAAAAGTATGAGTATATAAAATGCTTAGGTTAATATAATTCCTTTAATCAAAAAAATTGAACTTTGACCTAAGAGGATTAAAATTTTGGTGTGATTAGAAGGGTGGATGGGCACAGCTTTCAAACATGTTGAAAAGGTGAAAATTTCAAAGCTCCCCATTGAGTAAAAGTTTGATTGATTGATTGATTGATTGATTGATTGATGTGGGTAAGTGTTTCATTTCTTTCACAATTAATGCATTTTGAACCACTGGAGTGGCTCTTGTATTTATCCCATCAGTGTACCCTTTCTTTCTTTCTATGTCAGCATACTAAAAAGAATAATTTGGGAGGTACATTATAAGCTAAAACTATCAGAGATGGACTTTTTGCTAGTAGTATCTTCCTTTTATTTCCTTTCAGGAAATCTATCCTCCAAAGTTGCACCAGTTTGCTTATGTTACAGATGGGGCTTGTTCAGGAGATGAAATTCTTACCATGGAATTAATCATTATGAAGGTAGGTTACAAGTTAGTTTTTCAGTCCTTTTTAAAAATTCCTACATAATATCTTTTCTATATTCAGCATGAGTGCATCTGGCTAGGTGTTCTCCAGCTGGACACATTGTGGCATGGGAAATGGCTGCATTTTGAACTCCTTTAGAGGACCAAAGGGAGTAGAAATGTCTTTTTCTTTTTTCAACCATTGGTCTCTCTTTTCTCTCTGTTTTCCCTTAGGCCCTTAAGTGGCATTTAAGTCCCCTGACCATTGTGTCCTGGCTGAATGTATACATGCAGGTTGCATATCTAAATGATTTTTATGAAGTGCTCCTGCCGCAGTATCCTCAGCAAATCTTCATACAGATTGCAGAGGTAAGTGGCTTTATTACCTCTGTGGGGCGACCTACCCCACCACTAGATTGAGTAACTCTAGAAGGGATGTGTGTTGGCCGTGTCCCTCAGTGTTCTTTTCTTCTCCATAGCTTTTAGATCTCTGTGTCCTGGATGTCGGCTGCTTAGAATTTTCTTATGGGGTACTTGCTGCTTCTGCCTTGTATCATTTCTCTTCATCTGAATTGATGCAAAAGGTTTCAGGTACGTTGGCTTTCCAGTCCATTCACAGGTGTATTGAACTTATAAACCAGTTGTTGGCCTCAGATTGAGCCTAATATGTATTTTCATTGCAGGGTATCAGTGGTGTGATATAGAGAGGTGTGTCAAGTGGATGGTTCCATTTGCCATGGTTATAAGGGAAACAGGAAGTTCCAAACTTAAGCACTTCAGGGGAGTTCCTGCTGAAGATGCACACAACATCCAGACCCATATAAACAGCTTGGATTTGCTGGTCAGTACTGTTCCTTGTTTCCCAGACGAATTCTTAAAACTGCCCGAGCAGCCTCTTCACTCTCTTTTCCACAGGCTCCAGATATCTCAAAAAGACTCCAATTCTTTTAATTCCGTGGCAAAGAAAAATGGTGGTCAACAGATCCTGTTTCTAAGTATCATGTAGCCCAGAGACTTTTAGATTGTTCTTTGCTATTTTTTTCCTTCACTCATCTCTGTAGAAAAAAGCACAAAGTAAGTGAAGCCCAAAGGATACATTCTTCCATTTTAACATTTCTGGCTTTTATTCTTATCAACAGGACAAAGCCCAAGTAAAGAAAGCCATATTGTCTGAAGAAAATAGGATTTCTCCTCTCCCCACTGGGGTCCTCACCCCCCCACAGAGCAGTAAGAAGCAGAGCAGTGGGCAAGGAACAGCATGACCACACCAGCATCCTCACCAAAGACAGCTGTGCGGAAGTGCCTGCCCCCAGTTCTCTCCCGTCTACTGCAGCAGAGGCGTGCGTTAGCTTTTACAGATATTTAAATGGAAGAGCATGTCTCTTCTGCAACAGAAGGCCTCTGTGGATGGCATTGGACAGGGAGAAGTGTTTTTTATTGAATGCTTAGATTTTTTTAATAAGTGGGTCAAGTACACCAGCCACCTCCAGAACACCAATGAGTGCTCCAGATGCTGCTAAGGAGGGTGCTACTTGACTTGATTGACTGTTCACACAAATAACAAAGGCTTGAAGTTGAGGAGTGCCATGTTGCTGTTGGTCTCCCCCTGGCTGTTCTGGGTCGAGTCGTATTAAGTGGAACAGGTGGTTGTGAGCGTTACGATGCGCAGCCCACAACCAGCTATGCTGGGGGCCTCCCCTTTCCATACTATCAGTTGACAGTGTACAATGCCTTTTATGAACTATTGTTTTGTAAGTGCTGCTATGTTTATCCGTTTTTTAATAAAGATAAAACACTGTCTTTGAGACAGCTGGTTTTATGAGCTATGTCTGGTAATTTAAGTTAGGAGTCAACTTTGACTGTGGCTATATCAGGTTCTCTCTTTTAACTTCATGCTTCTCGAAGCTCAAGCCTCTCAAGCAAGTACATTAAAAGAAAACTTTTGAAGTGAGCTTCAGGTGCAGCCTCACAGGCCTCCTCAGGGCCCCTGAGCTGGAATGAGGCTCTGATTGGCATCTTCCAACAGTGCCCTGTGCAGTGGTGGCTCCGGGCGGGCTCACTGGATGGCTTTGGTGATAGTAGTGAAGTCACGTCTGCATCGAGAGGATTCTTAGGTATGATTCCTTCCCGAGCACAGGACAAGGGTCATAAAGTATCTGTAATTAGTGTTATTTAATACTCTTTTCATCCTTACCCAAAGCTTAACCTAAAGTATTTTTTTTTGTTTGGAGAACTTGTTAACATAGTAGCCTAAAACTACGCTTTGAACAAGAAAATGCAAAGTAGAATTATATGTAGTTCAAGGCCGTGATATTCGTATATAGCCTGCTCCCTGACCACTGATGGAATCACCAAGTGCCTTGCCAGCAGGGGCGGCTACTGTCCCCTGTGAGGCCCAGTGTGTACAGGTCACACCATGTGTTGTGGGACATTCCCGAAGTGATGGCCTCGTCAAGTCTTGTTTCATTTTCTCACAGTGCTTTGGTGTATGTATGGGTTCATTAAGGGAGGGTGAATGAGCAAATAAATATCATTTATTTCAACTTGGTATTTTATTATTTTGCAAAAATCTATCTGAAGTAGAAAGAAAAACAGCCACTTTTAATCTACCATATTTATATGAAATTTGAGAGCGATCCTACTTTTTCACATTGTGATGTTATAGTTCTGGCAGTTCTAATACAGTTTTCTTAATATGCATTATAAATCTACATGTAATGGTATTTAGTCAAATGATACTCCTAGCTAATTATTTCTTCATCTCAGAGATGCTCTTGCCTTATAAGTAGTGAATTTTTTTTTTATAGAGATGTACACGTATAAATTGTGTGCTTTTTTCAGTATGTATTTTTTTTTTAATTTTATTTATTTATTTATTTATGGCTGTGTTGGGTCCTCGTTGCTGTGCGAGGGCTTTCTCTAGTTGCGGCAAGTGGGGGCCACTCTTCATCGTGGTGCGCGGGCCTCTCACTATCGCAGCCTCTCTTGTTGCGGAGCACAGGCTCCAGACGCACAGGCTCAGCAACTGTGGCTCACGGGCCCAGCTGCTCCGCGGCATGTGGGATCTTCCCAGACCAGGGCTCGAACCCGTGTCCCCTGCATTGGCAGGCAGATTCTCAACCACTGCGCCACCAGGGAAGCCCAAGTAGTGAATTTTTAATGGTGATCATTTGTGGCTTGAAAAATCTTAAAAGTGGTTAATTTATATTTGACATTCTGTGCAAAAATATGGCACTGAACACATTTCTATTTTCAAAATTTTATATAAGTTTGAGAGCTTACATTTGGCAAATGTGAGGAAACACTGGTTTGAAAGCATGTTTGAGGTAAATGCTTCATGGACCGTTTGGCAAGCTGTTGTACTGCAGAGAGTGTTAGTTACTGAGTGTGCTGAGATGAGGCTGCCTTATGTGTGAATTGTCAGAGGGCTGCATTTCTGGAGACTCAGTATTTTTTTAAATGGCAGTGTTGCCACAGGCAGCTCTTAATAATCTGTGCTAATAAAGGATAAATCCCAGAAGGTAAGTGAAATCCATAGTAGCCAATATTTTCTGTGGCCCTGCCAGAAACCCTAAATGCCACTAGTAAGTAAAATCAAGTTTCCCCTCTTAAAGGAGCTTCTTCCATTTGCTAGCAGTCAGTATAAACTTTGGCCCCTCACTGGTCAGCTCTATACCCATTTGCCAGATCACGTTTGTTCTGCAATTCATCTGAAACCAGCTGAGGCGAGGTGGTATCAAACAGATAGCAGGGGTGGAAGTGGCAGCTCTAGTCACCTCTGGTGAACAAATGCTCTGAGGCAGAGATGTGTCAGCAGGAAGGACCCCGAAAAGCAACGGGAGTGTGGGCCCTTGTTCTAACTTAACTTGTGTTAGAGCTAGAGAAACAGTAATTTACCAAAAGCAACCATAAAGACTGATTGGATCGTGGTAGAGCACACCACACCCTCACATCCCACCCCAGCTCACAGAATTCACACACTGGCCCTCATCAGGGCTGCTGTCAGGTCTCTGTCCCCAGTGCCCAAGAAAGAAAACACTGGTCTTCAGGTGGTGGGTGCTGAAGGTTTTCCAAGGTCCCCCGTATGGAACTTGGACAGCTCGTTGTTTCACGGAGGTCATTTCATACCAGTGGGTGAATAAAGGATGCTGAGGTTCATGTTCCTGAGGCCGGTAAGCAAAACTGTGGGGTCCTTTAAGATTTGGAGCTTAGTGTGAGGCTACACTTCTCCAACTCAGACACAAAGGAGATTGGAGTTTATTTGGGCAAAATTAGGCTGTACCTCAGAGCAGGGATGGAAAGAGAAATCAAATCTGATAACGTCTAGTCATATTTACCCAACCGTGCATTTTCCTACCACATGTTCAGCATTTTGAAATTCAAATCACATTTATACCTTGGACATTGTTAGAAGACTATTTTTATCCCTGCTGTAATCATCTAATTTGCTGATTACAGGTCTCAAATTGCCACAGAGAACTCAATTTTTGAAAGAATTGTCCTGTTTGATCAAATATGTTATTCAAGCAATGCAGTCATTTGTTCCACAAGGTTACCTGCCAGGCAGAGCTAACCAGGAGTAATAGCATTAGAAGCCTATACTTAAAATCAAGCATTAGCTAATCTGCCTGTGACAATAGAGTCTTAAATATAATTTGCGGCAGATTCTTTAGTTCTTGCACTGACAGACAATTGCATTTTGTATTCAATGAGCATAGATTTTTCCTACCCCATCCCAATTCCAAATTTAACTCAGAAGACTCTAATGTGCTCAGCTTCACAGGCTAACAGGTACTATTTCCCAGGAGCCTCAGACAGGAGGGCAATGCTATCCTTTATTCAATAAACACTCCCTCTGCCCCCCTTTTAAATCATTTTACTGATCAATGCCAATTCCAAACATTGTGTAGCATCTGACTGTGCGGTGAGGTGCATGTCTGATGCTGGTGTCCCTGGCATGATGTGTGAGCTGGCCTCCCCTGGGAGCCCCTGCTGTGCATTGGGCGCTACCAGCCCTGGAGACAAAAGCATGCAGGGCACAGACCACCGAGAGCTCATGAGAGCCTGGGAGACAGAAGAACAGCTGGAATCCTCCAGAGGGCAGCGATACGAAAAGCGAGCATGGAGTGGGAGCCGTACCTGTGCTTGAGAGGGAGGCTGTTGAGTCCTCCCCAGCAGGCCTGGAAAAGTGGAGCTGAAGGAGGGAGGCGAGGCAGAAGAGGTGACAAAGGCTACATCACAAAGGGCTTTTGCACGTCAAGCTCAAGACGGGCCTGCTATCCCTGGCAGCAGAGCTGGGGTGTAAGAGGAGAGTGAGAGCTCAAAGCGACATGTGGGCACAGAGGTTGAGGAAACAAGCCCAGAGTCATGCTTCTGTGCCACAGAAAAGTGACTGTGCAGTCCGCGAGGGGCACGAAGGAAGACGAAGGGGCATCAATGAAAGTAACTTCCAAATGGCCCCGCCTGAGGGACTGCCATGCATCACTCCCAGGCCACAGTGATCTCGGACCCTGCACCTCTGCATCCTCAGCCAGCTGGAACCTCACCTCCTGCAGGAGATGGACCCTGTCTGGGGCCCACACTGATGTCATTTCTTCGTTCAGCTCTGGAGGCAGTTACCTGGAGCTGGGACCTGGCCCTGCCACTTCACAATGTGATTTTGGGCACCATGCTTAACTTCTCCAAGCCTAGTAATTCTCAGCTGTGAAATGGGGATGATAACAGTATTTGCCCCATGAAGTTAAGAGGGAGATTCAATGGGAGAATGCATAAAAAATGCTTAGCATAGCACCTAGCACATTAAAAAGAAACAATAAAAGATGGTTGCCGCTGCTATTATGGCCGCTGATGCTGCTGGTGATACTAAGGTAGGCTGTCAGACTGAGGCCCTGGAGAGGAGTAGCCCTGCAATGGGGACTCCAAGAACACGTGGCACTTGCTCTGAGGCGCCCTTAGCCTCCCTAGGCTCCTCCCCCGAGGTCTGCCCCTGGCCCTCCCCAGACATCAGCTCCATCTCTCTCCTGCCCTTCCTGGACAGCCTCCTTGAAAGTATCATGTACACCTGCTGTCCATCCTCCTTCAGGCTCCTCCAGTGGGGCTTCTGTCCCCACACACCACACACTACCCTTGCCAAGGCCACCCATGATGGCCATGTGGCACCCTTTAGCCTTCATCTCACGGGGCATCTTTGCCACAGTTAGCACTGCTGACCCCACCTTCCCTCCAGAAAACTTTTGCCCTCCCTGACTTCTCACACAGACACACTTGATGGCCCCCTGGTAACCCTCCCTAATCCCATAGTTTTTCTCTCCTCCTCAGAGGAAACCACCACCCTGAGGTCAGTATGGATGATTTCCACACATATTTTTGGAATTTTATCATTTATAGTTGGATTCACAAGCAATAGATTTACAGAAGACATTGCTTTGGGTGTTTTTAAAATTCACATAAATGGAATCAAGCCTCACACATCATAATACCACTTGCTGTTTTTTTCAACATTAATTTCAAGATTTACCCATGTTGACACATGTAGGGTTGGGTTTATTCATTTTTAACTGTGATAGAGTTTTCTCTTGAGTGAATATACCAAAATGTATACATTCTCTCCCATGCTGATCCACATATAGGTTTCCAATTTTTTCACCATCATAGACAGTGCTACAGTCAACATCTTCTGCACACGTGTGTCACGTGTGTTACTTCCTTAGGGCACATTCCTAGATGTGGTATTGCCATGTCAAAGGGCATGTGCTTTTGCAATTTTGCTAGATGTGGTCAGTTACTCCCCCAAATTGTGCCAATTTATACTCCCAGGTGGGGAATGTGAGAGTTCCTGCCTTCCCACATCTGCATTTGGTAATGCCATCTTTTCTTCCCAGTAAAATTGCTATTATTTAACTTCATTGGTTTTTCTATGATTACAAAAGTGGAGCATGTTTGTTATAATAAGTTAGAATAGTACAAACACATACAACATAGAAAGTGAAAATCCCAGAATGTTTTCTGTTCATACACTAGCATATAAATAAATGAAAACGTTTGCTGTTTTTCTACAGGGTTGTTTCATTCAATTGTATCATCTCTAAGTAGTTTAAAATGCACATACACATACAAACTTGCTCCTTTTTTATTTTTATTTTTATTTTTCAGTGGTGGCCTGCCAATTGATTTCATTACTTAGCACATAATTTCAGGGCCTGGCACATTAAACATTTTCTCCATGTGTAGATGGATTGATTCTTACATATATAATCACTTTCATTAAGTTTCTTCTTTTCCATGCCCAGAAGAACATAGTCTACCTTCTTTCTTTCTTCCTTTCTTCCTTTTCTTTCTTTCTTTCTTTGATTTATTTATTTATATTTGGCTGCATTGTGTCTTCGTTGCTGTGTGCGGGCTTTCTCTAGTTGTGTCGAGTGGGAGCTACTCTTTGTTGCGGTGCGCAGGCTTCTCATTGCGGTGGCTTCTCTTATTGAGGAGCACGGGCTCTAGGTGCACGGGCTTCAGTAATTGTGGCACGCGGGCTCAGTAGTTGTGGTGCATGGGCTTAGTTGCTCTGTGGCATGTGCGATCTTCCCGGACCAGGGCTCGAACCCGTGTCTCCTGCGTTGGCAGGCGGATTCTTAACCACTGAGCCACCAGGGAAGTCCCCATAGGCTACCTTCTACTTGCAAAAGACCAACATTAAGATTGAAAACCAAGACATTAATAGGAAAGAGTCTTTGGGAGGTTTGCAAGGGTGGGATGATATACAAGCAAGCGCCCAGGCACCAATGCATCATTAGACAGAGAGCTAGACAGACCCATCCATTCCCCAGGACTGTGATGAACCAGCCTAGCAATGCCTTTCTTAATAGAAAAAAAAAAAAAAAAATCAAAAGTTAATATATTCCAGCAGTCACAGCCTGAATCATCCAGAAAGTTCTGTGTGTCTCTCTTGCTAAGCACCTGAGTTATCTCTTGTTAGAGACAAGCAGCGAACATTCAATCTGTGTGAGGTAAAGACTTGGTCAGAAGCGATTCCCCGGGAGTTCTGTGTCCTCCATCCCTCCCCAACCGAAGCTGTGAGGGTCCCTGCAGCAGACAGGACGGAGGTTAGAGGCTGCACCTCAGGGCTGTAGGTCCTGTGCTGGCGTGGGGGCTTTGTTGTGTTTGGGCTGAAAATGGGGTTTTAAAACATTTGAGTCAACGTTTAAAACTTGGGAAAGCTCACATACAGATATGGCTCCCCAGCTCTGGGCAGCGCAGTCAGTCTGCAGAGAACCAGAATCCCCACCACTCCCTGCTGCCTTGCAGGGCCCACTGCTGTTGATCTTCACTTGGTGACCTGTGACTCCAACAAAAGCAAGAAAACAGTATAGATCAAGAAAGTGGAATGTCTCAAGAAAAGTGGCAGAGAGAGCATATTTCTCCCTGGAAGTGCAGAATATTTGAACATGTTTAATATTCAGGACAAAGTGCCTTGGTGTCCAAAGGAATGTTCTTCACCTGCCTGGCTCCCACAGGCAGCTGAGTTTCAGGCTCCTGGATTTATGGGAGAGTCTCAGCTGGCTCTCACCCCAAGGCCTGTGGGGCTTTCAGCTCATCACTTGCCTGCTCCGGGCCTCCGGTTCCTTACCCACCCAGCAGGCAGTGTGGCCACAAGCATGTGCCTCTCAGGGGTTGAGTTGCTTTCTGTTTCTCTTCAGACTCTAGTCTTCCAGGTGGTGATAAGACATGAGTTTGGGGTGTTTCAGGTTTGCAGTCACACTTTAGGGAACCCCCCCCCACTTCCTGTCATGCAAAGGAGTTTCATTTCTCTAGATGTCAGGACGGCAACAGTGTGCAGGGCAGACGTCAGACTGGCAAGCAGGTAGCTAGCTGGAAGCCTGCCAGGGGCTGAGATTTGCCTCACCTCTCCCTGGGCCTCCAGGCCTCCCGGTGACTCTCAGCGTGACCTTTGACCCCCAGCTAGGGCATGTCAAGGCCAGAGATGGGGCAGGTGTGATTCCAGGGCTGCTGCCAGAAAATGGACCCCCACCCAAACGCTGGTGCCTGAAAAGTTACTGGCTCTGCCAGGTGGCCTGAACATGGTCTTGAGTGGGAGGGACCTTGGGCCTCCCTCAGAAGCCTCAGCCTTGGGGTGGGCTTTGTTCTTTCTTGAATGGAACTCTGCTCTATGCTACTGGAAAATGCTCTAAATCTGCCTCTGTAATGGGGAAAACTGAGGCATGAGAAGATAAATTATAACTGAAAAAGATGAGTTTCCAGATCCCGGGGGTGATTTTCTACACTGTTCATTTTAGCAATGTCCAGGGCAGCGGAAAGAGATGGCTCGTCTGTGGATGAGATAGATGCAGAAGCCAATAAAGTATTCAAAGGAAGCACAAAAGGCGGTCTGGGTGGGTTTTATTAATTATATTTCTTTTATCCTCACAACAATGGTACGTCAGTAATCTACGCTGAATGTGCCCAATTGACACTAATGATTTCATCCTTTTGTTCCTGTTAAGAAAAGAAAAAAAGCTCTGTCTGCCCAGCTAGTCAGGCCCAGAGTGAGCCTGAGCCCAGCAAGGCCTTGGAAGCCCTCATCTGGGCCTCTCTCCCTGTCATTTGTGTACCCTGGCTCTCCCTGGCAATGCCAACAGCAGTCCCACCTGGCAATGGCCATTTGCTGTGTCCCCAGCCAGGCCTTGCTCCCACCCTCCTCCATTCTGCTTTGCCATAACCCTACATAGAGGTACTCTGACACGGGTAATGAGTCCTCTGGGTGGAGTGACAGGCAGGGTGTGTGTGTGTGTGTGTAGAAGTATTTCAGAGCCAAGGACCCCTCTGGGGGTCCTCAAATCACATTCCTCACTTAAGCGTTCTTTTTTGAAGAAAGGAAAAAAAAAAAAAGGAGGTTATGGATTGCTTTCCTCCCACAGTCCCTGTATCTTATTACTAAATTTTGTTATTTAGCATAAGTTAGAAAGGGTATGTGTGCTTGGGGCACGGCAGTGACTGAAAGTGTCATGAATCATTTATTTGCCCACGTCTGTTGTCATCCTTTCACCTTGGAACCCGGGAGGAGTTGCGAGCAATGGCCTCGGAGAGTTTCCAGTCTTCAGGGTAATAAACCTCAGTGTCCTTCTCTCCTCCTTCCTGTGCTGCCCCGTAATGGGCTGCTGAGCATCGGGCCCAGGAAGAGGCCCAAGGAAAGCGTGCAGGCGATAAACAATGTTTCCTGTTACAAATGAATGAGACAAATGTGCACACCTGACACCTCTGCCATTGTCTGAACGTAAACTTCATTAGCGCGGATGCGTGGGGTGGTGCACGGACTGTGGGCAGCCATTAATTAAAGCGAGAGCCCCGTACCAGACCCTCACCTGCAATACCCCCAAAGGGCTTTCAGAATGGGGTCTGGATGACTCTCCTGCCCTCACTTCACATTGGCATGCGCTCTCCATCCCCACCCCAGGTAGCCCTGGTTTGTTGGAATATCCTAGAAGGGGTCCCAATGTGGCCATATCCACCTGTACCTTGGACAGGGCAGTTGTGGAATTTCCACGCTGGGGGCTTGAGGGTGACCTGCAGCTGAAGGTGGGGGCATTGGCATATCCTGAGGATGGGTCTGCAACTGCATGTTCGTTGAGGTAGTTTGAGAGGAACCGATGGTGACAATGGAGGGGGCCAGAGCTGCTCCCGCTCCCACTCTCCAGCACTGCCAACCTCCTCTCCGCACCCGACTTTCCACCCTCCAGGCCCCCTCCTCTCAGGCAGTGGGGGCCAATTCTCACAGCTGGTGACCCAGGCCCCTCCTGACACCCTCAGTGGAGCCCACACTGAGAAGACCATTGCTGAGGGGGTGCTGATGCTCTGCTGGAGGGCCCCATGTGCTCACTCACCCCGAGCAGCTGCTGGACTCTGGCACACTCTGATGCTATAAAAATATCAGCACTGCTGCCCCAGCTCCTGGAGAAAGTCTCAGCATGACAGCCTGCAAAGTAATGCTACTTTTGAATTTCATCTACAAATCGTGGTTTCCTCCAGACAAGCTCAAACCTGCACAGATGGCCCCTCACACCAAAAAGTAAAAATAACAAAGCTTGTAATTGTGGGCCTCCCTTTTCCTCTGGGCAGATGTGCTGCTGCACGTTTCAGGAGGCACGCAGCCTGCGTACGGCAGCAAGCCCTCCCCTCCTGGACACTCTCACTCGCCCCTTCTGGCGCGCTGGTGGGGAGCAGTCATGGCCCCTCGGAGTGTGTTCTTGGAAGTGTTTCTGGGGTGTCCGAGCCTTTGGAGTGGGGCAGGGAGGTCCAAGGCGGGGAGTTAGAGTGAAAATTCATCCCTCACCCAACTACCCAAGACTGGCCATGTTGCCATCCATGAGACGGTGTGGGGAAATGGTGGAGGGTTTGGAGCAAGGCCTCATCTCAGGTAAGGCAGTCAGTAACAGTGTGGGCAAGAGGCTGCCATGCATGCCAAAAGCAGGTGGCATGGTGGGAGACAGGAACCTCTGGGGCTCCAGATTTACTGAAACCCCTACCTCCACACCCCAGCAGGCCACAGGAGCTTCGAGGACCCATTAATTCTTTCTACCAATGTTTTCTGAGAGTATCTATGCTGGGCCCTGGGGATACAGTTATAGACAAGACAGACCCAGAGGGCGAGCCCAGAGAACACAGTCAAGGTCATCTGTGGGCTGGGTGGCCATAGACCCACTGGTCAGGAAGGCCAGAGCAGGAGGCCAGGAGAGAGACAGAGGAGGTAGGAGCCCCTGCCAGAGACTATGAGAGACACTTGGAGGCTGGGTCCAGTGTGACCCAGCACCCCCAAGGCTCACACTTCTTTCTCATTCAGAGATGGTGGCTGCGGTCTTGGCTCCACCAGAGGGTCATATGACAGAAAGATATTCAGTGGCAAGTGAAACAATTCAAACTGCCAGGAGAAAAAAGAAATTCTTGGATACAGGCGTCTGGATGGCCCAGGGACGTATCTAGCCTCAGGCACGGCTGGATCTGGGTGTTTGCATGCTGTCCTCAAGAATCTATCATCTCCTTTGGTCAGCTCAGCTTTGTTCTTTGCCGACCTCATCCTCCGTGTGGCATCTGCTGGTATCTCCAAGCTGATATTCCTACCAGTAAGCCCCTCCTCAATCTCTAGCCAAGGTCCTGGGGATGATTCTCATTGGTCCAGTGTGGGTCACATGTCTGTCCCTTCTCTAATCACTGGAGGAGGATGCACTGCCAGGAGGATGCAGTGCTCTGACTAGCCAGGCAGGAGCCAGCCGGGTTGGAATCAGTCCCACCTGAACTACCTGGTTTCACAGAAAGGGTGAAGGGATGCTGGTCTGGAGAAAGCAGCAAATACAGAAACAAACAACAACGAAACCCTCCCAAAAGATGGTTGACAGCAAAGATGTGAGCATGCTCTGAGACAGCTGCAAAAATCCTGCTTCCAACACGGTTCTTCTTACTGCAGGTGTGTGGCCACTGTCACTCATCCCTTCAGCGTCCCTGACTCCACAGTGCTGGCGTCTGTGCCAGGCCCGGGATGCAGGGAAGGTTCTGGACACCCCTGTGGGGAAGGCTGCCCCGACACCTGGCCTCAGGGGTAGGAGCAGCCCAACACTGAAGTCTGCTTCACCCTCAAACCCTGCAATTTTCCTCTCTGGTGTCTGCTAGGTTTTCTTGTGTTTTGCTTCCATCTCCCTCTTCCTTAGACCAGCTCGTGAGATCCCCCATCTGGCCTGGAGGAAAAAAGACAGAGATCAGGAGGGTCCTCACTAGCCAAAGCCCCAAGCCTGGGCCTCTCACGCACAAAGCCTCTATTTGTCACCCAGAAGACCACTGTGCATAGATTTGCTCTCCTTAGTAGAATAAGGGTCCGAGTCCAACATCCCACTGCAGTTCAGGGAGGCTCTGTCAGAACAGGTACGGCCAAACATGTGTGGTCCTTGGTCCAAGGATGGGGGTGGGGCAAAGCAAGTGGCATTATCAGAGAAAGACATGCTGAGACTGGCTAGTAGGTAAGTAAGCTGGGAGGAGGCAAATAGAAGGGTTCAGCTTCTGGGCCACCACACAGCCTTGTGTCATTATCCCCACGTGTCTCAGGGAATGCACCTGGGCAAGTCGTTGTTTGACGGTGCATTCACAGTAACTTCCTTAAAACAGATCTTTAGGGAAGAACTGGCGTCAGGGATTGATTGGGCTCGGATTCAGACGGCAGGAAAGCAAAGTTCTCAGTCTTGGCCTGAGGGCTCCCAGCAGTGTGCACCGCACTGTTGTAAAGGCTCTGGTTTAGCCATTTAATTCTCCCACAACCCCATTTCAGAGAAGAGCAAACAGATACAGGGAGATTCAGCAACTTGCCCAAGGTCATGTGGGGGAGGAGGGGGGGGTCAGGGGCTGGTTTCGGGGTCAACGGCTGGTTTCAGGGTCCGTGGCTGCACTGCATGAGAAGCCCGGGCCCGGTTAAGGGTTGGGGCCCAGGTATCTGCTCTCGGGGACTGCGAGGACTGCGGGCCCTATGGCGGCCCGGCCGCATGTGCCTCGCAAGAGCGCTCGTTAGCCCCCTGGAGCCGGGCAGCCTAGCTTCTGTGCCCGGGACACGCTCTTCTAGGAATCCTGTGCACTCTGCTCGCCCCTCCCAGGCACCCCGGCCCCAGGCGCCCGCCGACTCCGAGTGCTGCGCTTCCAGGTCACAATGCGCAGACGGAGGAGCAGGAAGAGAGGTGAAGGAAGCCGAGGAGGAAGAGGAGGAGAGAGGAGGGAGGAATGCCTGAGTGGAAGTCAGCGCCGGGTAGGAGCGCTGAGTGCTCTGCGCGCCGCTGCAGGGGGCGCTGACGACCCCCGGCTCCGGGAAGAGACCGGTGGGCCGGGAGGCGGGCCAGAGGTCCCGGCCAGCTCCATCCCCCGACCCCGACACCCTGGCGGAAGCTATCATGATGACTTGCTGCGCGCCGCCTTTTGAGCGTCCTCTGGAGGCGGGCACCACTACTACCTCATTGTACAAACTGGGAATCTTAGGCTTCGCTGAGTGTCCCAGGCCAGGCCCAGCCCCAAGGGGCGGGAGCAAGGACGCCAGGAGCAGGATCCCGGCCCCTACACAAAAGAACCAGGCTGCCTGCGTCGGGACTCTGGCCACACGTCTTTGGAAAAGTTTCTTAGCCTCTGAGGGCTCCGCTTTCCCCATCTGTGAAATAGGATGGCGCCCACCTCACCGAGTTATCAAAGGTTTATTACGTCCCTTAGGCCAGAGCCTGACACTGCCGAGCCGACTCGGTGTTTGCCATTGCTAGCAGGGGTTTAGCTAAATGGGAGGAACTGAGCATCAGTGGGGGGCACGCAGGACTGAGCCTGGCCGCTGCCTCCCAGCCCGCCGGCCGCCCGCTGCCGCAACCGACGAGTCTCCCTCTGCGAGCAGCTATCTAACACCGCCTTCAGGGCTCAGGCTGCTCTCCACGTGCGGCGTGTTTACACACGTGATGCCGACACTCCCACCGTTTCAGGGCCACGCCCCCGTCCCGCCCCGCCTCGCCTCGCCTCGCCCCTCTGCGGCTATTGGCTCTCGGCTGAAAGCTGTCGGCTGCGGCTGCTCGGCGCTGGCGGAACGGAGCGCGACCTCGCGCCGCCCCGACGCCTGCCCAGCCGACTGAGCAGGTCGTTCACTCCTTAGGCAGGCTAGGCTCGGGCACTGCGCTGGATCCGCGCCTCAACGGGGCGAGCAAAGGGTCTGGTCCAACACATATGCTCTGCGGGTTGCGCCCGCGGAAGGGGCGGGGCCGGAGCGGCTGGGGGCGGGCCTATGGGCCGGGGCCCTTCAGAGTGCGCCCAGCGGAAGGGGCGGGCCCGGGGCGGCTGGGGGCGGGATTGTGGGCGGGGCCCTTTCTGCGCAGGCGCTCCGCAAGGTCGGGCCCGGGGCGTGGCCGTCCCGGGGGCGCGGCGGGCGTTTTCTGTGCTGTGCCGCCACAGTGTGCCGGAACTGCTGGGGGCCCTTGTGTGTTCGCGGTTTGCTAGACCCTACTACTGAGAGACAGAAATTGATGAAGCTCGGTCATTCGCGGAAGGGCACGTTCAGTCCCAGATTCCTCTACAATTTCAGCAGAGCCACTCCCCCCTCCCTGGTTTTGTCCCCTTGACTTTCTCAGCCGCCGTTCCTGCTGTCTCCTCGGCGTCCTCTGCCCCTCCAGTGCTGATGTTGCACAGGGCTCTGGCCTCAGAACCCTTGGCTTCTAGGCTGACCCTGGGAGATCTGGTCCACTCTCTGGTATTAACTCTCACCTCTGTGCGCATAATCCTGATAGTTGTACCAGTAGCTAACACATATGTGCTAGGGCACTTTTCTACGCGCTTTGTGAACATTCACTAATACCACTTGGACACGTTACACCTAAATCTTTGTCTCCCAGTCCAGACTACTGCCCTCAGCTCCATATCCTTCCATCCAGATGCCCGCTGGACCCCTCACTAGATGTTCCCCAGGCCCCTCTGAGCAAACACATCTGAAGTGGAACCCACCTTGCCCCAAATCTGTTTCTCCCCACATCTCGCCCTCGGTGAATAACATCACCATTACCCCAGCCACCAAACAGGGCTTGAGTTCGGTTTTTCCTTTTTTCTTTTACTTAGATTTCACATATAAGGGATCTCATACAGTATTTGTCATTCTCCGTGTGACTTATCTCACTTAGCCTAATGTCCTTAAGGTCCATCCATTCTGTCAAATATCTTATTATTGTGAAATCATCCTCAACATAGAAAACTAGAGAATGAACAGGCTAATTAACCTAATAAAAGAATTGAACAAAGGTAACTTTATAAGATCAGAATATAAAGTCAATAATGGGTACCTTGGCAATAATAATAAATTTCTTGAAAAAGTAATAAAAATAAGATAACTTGCATGATACTGAAGTATAGGAATTCACCTAAAAAAAATGTGCAAGATCTTTAGGGGGCTAACTCTAAAATTCAAATATATCGATTTTTTTAAAGGGACTTGAATACACAGATAAATAATGGGATAACATCTTAACCTTGAAAGAATGTAAACCCCCCACCAAGTGATCTATATATTCAATGCAATTCCAGTAAACAATTCCAGCCTGATTGTATTGGAACTTGGGAAACTGATTCTACAATGTATATGGAAGAATAAAGGTCCATGATATGCTAAGACAATTTTGAAAAAGAATAACAAAGGGAAGGTCTTGCTCTATAGGCATTCTATAAGCATTAAAACAGATTACAAGACCACAGTAATTAAAATATTGGGATATTGGTACAGAAACAAATAAATGAATGTAATAGTTTGGAAAGCCCAGAATAAATTCATTTATAAAAGTTGGTATGTTATAGAGAAAAAATTACAAATGATTAGAGAAAGTCTAAATTATTTAGTAAGTGGCTCTGGGAATATTGATTTTTCTATAAGGGAGAAAAAAATAAAATTGGATCCCTACCTCAGACCTTATACATAAACTGTAAATCGATTAAATAATTATTAAAGGTAAGAATATAATGCTAATAAACTAGAACATAGGATAAAATCTCTGTGATAGGAAAGGATTTATCATTATCTCAGAAGCTTAATCCATGAGGAGGAAAATGATGGATTTGATGACACCAAAATGGAAAATGTTGCTCTACTATAGATAAAATCAACATATAGGTGACAAGCTAGGAGAGGTATTCTTCATGCCTTAAACCAACATATCTATATTCTAGGCTATAACTAGAATAATTAAGGAACTCCTGAAAATCAGTCCAAAAAAAAATAAAGGAAACCTAATTTTTAAAAAATGGGCAAAAGATATGTACAGGCTGTTCCCAAGAGAAATCAGAATGGCTAAGGTATACAAAAGAGGAGAGGTATCCTCACTGGTGATCAGAGAAAGGCAAAGTAAAGGAATGAGGTGCCACATTACCCCAGCCAACTGACACGACTCAGCGGGTCAGATGGCATGAAGTGCTGGCATGGAGGGATGGGAGAGTGTGTGACAGGTGCAGTGAAATTAAATATGCATGTACATTTGCAGAGCTCAGACTAGGGTGACGGAAGTGAGGCCTTCACTGTCAGGGCAGACCTCCACTCACGTGGAGGTCCATATGCACTCTGGGCGCCTCACTGCCTCCCTCTGGCCCTGGCCTTGTACCTGGGGACTCAACAGTTCCACTCTTGAATATGTACCAAGAGAAACTTCCTCAGAGGCCCACAGGAAAAGGCATTCCAGTTCGTTTATGACAGCAGCTATGTAGGTATCTCCCACGAGGGAACTGGACAAGTAATATTTGGTAAGTGAAGATAATGACAGGGTCTTTCGTGGTGAACAAGGATTGCCCAGCTCTTGGCCTCTGGGGAGGAGGGTGGAAACCTGGTGAATAAAACTGAGAGCAAGGCAAAAGGACTTCCATCCACATTTTGTCTGGGAGGGTTTGTAGGTTTCTGAGCCTTTGTCACTGATCCTCCTGCCCCCTCCACCAAGAGGTGCATTTGGACTTGGCAGGGAAGAGAGAAAGTTGGAAGGTACCCTGAGGTTACCTGTGAAGGATTAGGCATATTTTCACTGTCACATAAAGAAACAGAGGCCAGAAGTTTCAAGATCTGGCTCCTGTGTCAAGGCAGAAAGGATTTAGAGAGTAAAGCTTGGACTTTGGAGTTTACACACATAGGGTCTAATCCCTTTTTGACTTCCTATAGATGTGAATTTGGGCAGGAAACCCTGCACAGTGAACTTCAGTTTTCTTTCCAGTGAGATGGGAATAAAAATAAGGCTTAACACAGAGAGTTAACATGAGGAGTCAAAGGAGAGAAGATATCTGAAACCAGTTCTCTCCTTCCCTGTCTGTTTCTCAAACAGCATGGACAAGTAAGGACTCTTTAGGAGTTTTTGCACACTTTTCTAATCTTCAGATAGCAGTCTGGAGGTCTTTCAGGAGAAGCTCAAGGCCAGGCAATGCAGCTCAGTGGGTGGCAAATGGAATCATCCGTCAGATTCAGATATTTCCATCCCAACCTTTCCAGACTTCAGGCTGTAGGTTAGAACCAACACTGTTTTGGATATTGCTCAGCTGTGGAAGCTTCGGAACAGCCCCCTGTGGGAGGTGGTCTCCTTACCCCAGTCCACAACTCTGACAACTCTCATTTCAGAGAGAGAGAACTGCATTTTCTTTATTTAATGTTAAATTATTTTGTATTTAAATGAGAAATAGAGCCACATTGAAAAATAATACTATCAGTAAAAACTGTAATAATCAGCACCACCCTATTCCAACTGTTGTTAGCATCTGTGGTGTAGGTCTGCTGTTTCTCCATTTAGCCTCCTTTCCTCCTGGTAACAGTTTCCGATTTTCCACTGGGGGACCAATCCTCCTGTTCTCAGATTGTGGGATTTGAGTTGGGTTCAGTCCAGATCAGCTCTGCAGGACCCAGTACAAAATGAAAATGCAAGGCCACTTGTTCAAAAATTATTAAGAATTTCAAGATGCTACAGCAGAGCATTAAACCAAGGTAAGGGCCTTATGAGACTGCACCCTTGAAACCAGTCCTGGGTGGGTGCATGACTCAGGTTTTGCCAATGAAATTCAAAACTTTTGCCAGAAAGAGGCTCTCACTTTTTGCTTAGATTACTAGATCAGTAAAAAGACAAACCTGGAGTTGTTGACTGCCATCTTTGTCTCACCACGGGGAGAGCCCTTGCTGGGAAAACATAGTCCAGGAAGAGATGGACTTCCGGTAATATAATGTGAGATGTTGAACTACAGCTCTCAGAAGCACAAGTCACTTCATTCAGTCTTTGGCTTCAACTTCTTTGAGGTACATCTAAGAATTAAGATTCCTGGAGCATTTCATTCTGTCGTTATGTATATTCACTAAGTTGTAATCATAAAGCACATGTAATGTTATATGCTTTTTAAAAGTTACACTATACCATGAACTTTCCTGGTGTTATTACAGTATTCATAGGCTGTATTGTTTATAGGTTGGTGCTTTTAAAAATACTTTTGTGATAAACATCACAATGCATATAGTTTGGGAAGAACATTTTTGATGTGATATGATATGCCTTTTCATTTGGACCCTACATAATTATGAAGTTTCACTAGGATTTGGAAATTTTGCAACAGCCCAGGTGGGAGGGGTGCTGCAGGATAGGGACAGCCAGCCATTTACAGCCTTGGACACAAACTCCCTGTGGGGCTTGGTCTGGGAGGGTGGTGGTGTGTGAGTACAGCCCTTGAGCTTCGAGTGAAGGGGCAGACAGCCCCTGGAAATGTTCAGTGTCACAGCAGGAAGCTTTCATCTAGTCCAACCTCCTCGTGTCACAAATAGAGAAACTGAGGCCCAGAGAAGGGAAGTCAGCAAGTTAGTGCAGAATGGGGCCTGGAACCCTGTCTTCACCATTTGGATGCTCATTTAGGCAGCCTTCGGCAAGCACCTGTGAACCTTCTTGCCACCAGATAAATGACAATCCTGATTCTTGATGGGATTGCAGACTCCCAGAGACTCTGGACAGTACCTAAGCCCAGAAGCCTTTAAAAGTTCTTTGAGCTCAGCTTGTAGCTCAACTCCACATCCCCCTCAAGTTTCAGCCCATCTGTCTGCACCCTTCATAGTCAGTCCTAAAGAAAAGCCATAGGTACAAGGACCTCCCTTCCTTATGCACAGCTGTGCTTTTAGTTTGCTTTAACTGTTGCATGGAGCTCCATGCTATACATGTGCAGAAAGTTGATTTGATTTACCCAAGAATGGGCCCTTCGGTTGTTGTTTTTCCTCTCTTCATTTTCAAGTCCATTTATTTAAAAAATTAGAGTAACATATGTATGTTTTTTGTTTGTCTGTTTTTTTGCCCGCACCACGCTGCATGCAGGATCTTAGTTCCCTGACCAGGGATGATCGAACCCATGCCCTCTGCGGTGGAAGCACAGATTCTTCTTTTTTTTTTTTTAGATTTTTTTTTTGATGTGAACCATTTTTAAACTCTCTATTGAATTTGTTAAAATATTGCTTCTGTTCTATGTTTTGGTTTTCTGGCCCTGAGGTATGTGGGATCTTAGCTCATTGACCAGGTATCAAACCTGCACCCCCTGCATTGGAAGGCGAAGTCTTAACCACTGGACTGCCAGGGAAGTCCCAGAAGCATGGATTCTTAACCACTGCGCCACCAGGGAAGTCCCCGACATATGTATGTTTTAAAATCAAATTTATTGAGGTATAATTTATAACAAGATGCACCCATTTCGTAAGTTTTTTAAAAGGGTTACATCAGTGTAACCACTACCACAATCAAGATACAGAATGTTTCCATCACCACAAAAATTTTCTTCTTGCTCCTTTGCAGTCAGAGTCTCCAACTCCAGGCAATCACTGATTCATTTTGTGCCCTTGTAAGTCAGCTTTGTCTTTTTTAGTTTTATGTAAATCACCTACACTACGTACTTTGTGTCTGGCTTCTTTCACTCAGCAAAAAATCTGTGAGATTCATCTGTGTTGTTGCATGTAGCAGTAGTTCTTTGTCTCGCTGAATGTTATGCCATTGTATGGTTATATTACAATTTGTTTATCTGCTCACCCACTGATGGATGTTTGGTTGTATTCAGTTTGGGGCTATTGTGAATAAAACTGCTTTGGGCATTCATGTAGAAGTCTGTGTTTTCATTTCTCTTGGAAATTTCTGGAATGGGATTGCTGGATTGTATTGTAAGTATATATTTAATCTTATGTTTAACTAACACTGTGTTTTCCAAAGTAGTTGTACCATTTTGCACTCCCACCAGCAGTATATGAGAGTTCCAGCTCCTTCATATCCTCACCAACACTTGGTATTGGCAGTCTTTTTAATTTTAGCCATTCTAGTGAGTGTGTAGTAGTTTGCTATTATGGATTTCATTTGCATTTCCTTCGTAAGCAGAACATCTTTTCATGTGCTTTGTGCCATGGCCATGTGTATATTTTCTTTTGTGAACTGGCTGTTTAAATCTTTCCCTAGTTATAATTAATTCATTAATTAATTGAAGTATAATTGACTTATAATATTATATTAATTTCAGGTGTACTGCATTGTGATTCAATATTTTAGCACATTACAAAATGATCGCCACGATAAATTTAGTTACTATCATCATACAAAATTATTACAATATTATTGACTGTATTTCCTATGCTGCACATTACATCCCCACCCCTAGTTTTAAATTGGGTGATTTGTCCTCTTATTATTGAGTTGTAAAAGTTCTTATGTATTTGGGATAAAGTCCTACATCAGATATATGTATTGACAATATTTTCTGTCAGTCTGTGCCTTGCCTTTTCATTTTCTTAAAAATAAATTTCAAAGGGTAGGTTTTAATTTTCATGAAGTGTAAGTTTACCATTTTTTTCTTTAATGGTTCATGCTTTTTTGAGACGTTAAAATTTTTTTTGCCTACCCCAAAGTCACAAATATTTTCTTCTATATTTTCTTCTAGTGGTTTTTATAGTTTTTATGTTCAGTTCTATGAACTACTTTGATTTAATTTTGTGTGATATAAAGTAAGAATCAAGGTTTGGGTTTTTTTCTATATTATCTCCTGTTAGTCTAACATCATTTGTTGAAGAGACTATTCTTTCCCCATTGAATCACCTTGGAATATTTGTCAAGTCAATTGGCGTGCTTCCCTGGTGGCGCAGTGGTTGAGAATCTGCCTGCCAAAGCAGGGGACACAGGTTCGAGCCCTGGTCTGGGAAGATCCCACATGCCGCAGAGCAACTAGGCCCGTGAGCCACAACTACTGAGCCTGAGCGTCCGGAGCCTGTGTTCTGCAACAAGAGAGGCTGCGATAGTGAGAGGCCCACACACCGCAATGAAGAGTGGCCCCCGCTTGCCGCAACTAGAGAAAGCCCTTGCACAGAAACGAAGACCCAACACAGCCAAAAATAAAATAAATAAATAAATAATAAAAATAAAGGAATTCCTTTAAAAAAAAAAACAGTCAATTGGCTATATATGTGTGGGTTTATTTCTGTGCTCTATTCCATTCTATTAATCTTATATTTCTATCCATACCAATACCATACTATCTTGACCACTGTAGCTTTATAATAAGTCATGAAATCAGGTAGTGAAAGTTCTCCAAAATTGTTTATCTTTTATTTTTAATTGCTTTAGCCATTTTAAGTCTTTTGCATTTCTTTATAAAGTTTAAAATCAGATTGCCATTTACTACAAAAAAAGCCAGCTGTGGTACAGGTTGGGATTGCATTGAACCTATAGATCAATTTTGAAAGAATTGTTGTCTTAACAATACTGAGTGTTTCAGTCTATGAACATGATGTATCTCTCCATTTACTTAGGTCTTTTTTTTTTTCAAACTTCTTTCAAAAATGTTTTATGTATTTAAGCATACAAACCTTAAACTTATTTTGTTAGATTCCTCCCTAAGTATTTCACTTCTTAAATGCCATCTTAAATGATATTGATTATAAAATTACAGTTTCTATTTTTTTGTATATTTTTAGGGGTTTTCCACATAGACAATTATGTCGTCTGTGAATAAAGTTAGTTTTAGATCTTCCTTTCCAGTTTGTATGCCTTTTATTTCTTTCCCTGTCTCATTTCATTGGCCAAACTTCCAGTGCAGTGTTGAATCTGAGTAGTAAGAGGGGACTTCTCTGCTTTCTTCCTGATCTTAGGAGGAAAGTATTCATTTTTTTCCCATTAAGATGATGTTAGACACAGGCTTTTCAAAGATCCTTTTATCAGACTGAGGAAGTTCCTTTCTATTCCTTGTTTGTTAAGTTTGTTTTCTTTTAAAATTATTAATATGCATTGAATTTTTCAAATGCATTTTCTGCATCCATTGAGATGGTCAGGTGGCATTTGTCTTTTATTTGGTTATAATGATTTTTTCATTTTAAACAAACCTAGAATTCCTGAGATAAAGCCCACTTTTCTGTATTTCTAGATTTGATATACTTGAATTTTGTTATGAGTTTTTATACCTATGTTCAGAAGAGATTTTTTTTTTCACATCTTTATTGGAGAATAAATGCTTTACAATGTTGTGTTAGTTTCTGCTGTACAACAAAGTGAATCAGCTATATGTATACATATATCCCCATATCCCCTCCCTCTTGAGCCTCCCTCCCACCCTCCCTATCCCATCCCTCTAGGTCATCACAAAGTACCAAGCTGATCTCCCTGTGCTATGCAGCAGCTTCCCACTAGCCTTCCATTTTACATCTGGTAGTGTATATATGACAATGCTACTCTCTCACTTCATCCCAGCTTCCCCTTCCCCCACTCCGTGCCCTCAAGTCCGTTCTCTATGTCTGCATCTTTATTCCTGCCCTGCCCCTAGGTTCATCAGCACCACTTTTTAAAATTCTGTATATATGCATTAGCATACGGTATTTGTTTTTTCTCTTTCTGACTTACTTCACTCTGTATGACAGATTCTAGGTCCATCCACCTCACTACAAATAACTCAATTTTGTTCCTTTTTATGGCTGAGTAATATTCCATTGTATATATGTGCCACATCTTCTTTATCCATTCATCTGTTAACGGACATTTAGGTTGATTCCATGTCCTGGCTATTGTAAATAGTGCTGCAATGAACATTTTGGTACACGACTCTTTTTGAACTATGGTTTTCTCAGGGTATATGCCCAGTAGTGGGATTGCTGGGTCATATGGTAGTTCTATTTTTAGTTTTTTAGGGAACCTCCATACTGTTCTCCATAGTGGCTGTATCAATTTACCTTCCCACAAACAGTGCAGGAGGGTTCCCTTGTCCGGGAGAGATATTAGTTTGATATGTTGTGTGTGTGTGCGTGTGTGTGTTTGTGTGTGAGAGAGAGAGAGACAGACAGAGGGAGAGAGAGAGTTTCCTTGTAATGTCTTGCAATACTGGCCTTATAAAATGACTTGGGAAGTGTAGCTTCCTATTTTATTTTTGGAAAGAGTTTCTGTAGGTTGGCATAATTTCTTTTATAATGTTCCGTAAAATTCACTAGGAAAGCTGTCTGAAACTAGAATTTTCTTTGTGGGAAGGATTTTAATTCAAATTTAAAAATAGATATAACATTATTTAGATTTTTCTGTCTTCTTGAGTTACCTTTGGTAATTTGTGTCTTTTAAGGAATTGCTCTAATTCATCTAAGTTGTCGAAGTTATTGGAATAACGTTGTTTAAAATAATCCTTTATCCTTTTAATGTCTGTAGGATCTGTGGTGATGTTTTATCTTTCATCCCTGATATTGATCATTTATGTCTTCTCTCACTTATTTTTTAGTCTAACAGTTTATCGTGTTGTTCATCTTTTCAAAGAAAAAGGCTAGTTTCATTAATTTTAATCTATTGTTGTCTTCTTCTTCTTTTTTTTTTTTTTTTTTTTGCCACGCCTTGAAGCTTGCAGGATCGGAGTTCCCCGACCAGGGAGTGAACCCGGGTCATGGCAGTGAAAGCCCAGAATCCTAACCTCTAGGCCACAGGGAACTCCCTGTTGTCTATTTTCTACTTCATTTATTTCTATTTTTAATCTTTATTATTTTTTCCTTCTACTTATTTTAGGTTAAATGGTCTATTCTTTTTCTAACTTCTTATGGTGGCAGCATTTATAATTGATGTTAGACCTTTCCTTTATTTTCTAAAGTAAGCATGTAGGACTTCCCTGCTGGCACAGTGGTTAAGAATCCGCCTGCCAATGCAGGAGACACGGGTTCGAGCCCTCGTCCAGGAAGATTCCACGTGCCGCGCAGCAACTAAACCCGTGCTCCACAACTACTGAGCCTGTGTGCCACAGCTACTGAAGCCCATGCACCTAGAGCCCGTGTGCCGCAACAAGAGAAGCCACTGCAATGAGAAGCCCGCACACCGCAACAAAGAGTAGCCCCAGCTCGCCGCAGCTAGAGAAAGCCTGTGTGCAGCAACGAAGACCCAACATGGCCAAAAATAAAAAAAATAAAAAACCAAAACAAAACAAAACTTGCAAGTGTGCTTGCAACACCTTAAAATAAATAAATAAATAAAATAAAGTAAGCATTTAAAGCTATGTTTCCCTCAAAGTATTGCTTTAGCTGCATCCCATAAGTTTTGATAGGCTTCTTTTGCCTTTGTGTTCAGTTCAAAAAATTTTTCAATATCTCTTGTGATTTCTTCTTGATCTGTTAGAAATATTTTATTTATTCAGAAGTATTTTGTTTAATTTCCAAATATTTGGACATTTTCAATATATGTTTTTGTTACTGATTTCTAATTTAATTTCGTGTGGTCAGTGAATATACTCTCTTGCTTTCAATCCTTTTAAACTTGTTGAGACTTGCTTTATGGCTCATCACATTGTCTATCTTATTGAACATTCTATGTGCAATTAAAAGGAATGTGTATTCTGCTGTTGTGTGCATTTTTCTATAAATGTCAATTAGTTCAAGTTATTTGATGGTATTATTCAAGTCTTCTATATTCTTATTTTCTACTTATTCTATTAACCACTGAGAGAGGAGTATTGAAGTCTCCAACTGTAAGTGGATTTTTCTATTTCTCCTGAAAGTTTTTTCAGTTTTGGTTTTATGTACTTTGTAGCTCTCTTATTAGATGCATATATATTTATAATTTTTATGTGATAAAATGATCCTTTTATCATGATTAACTGTGTGTGATGATTAGCCCTGACAATATTCCTTACCCTGAATTTTACTTTGTCTGATATTAATGTACCCATCCCAGCTTTCTTGTGATAAGTGTTGTGTAGCATGTCCTTTTCTATCCTTATATTTTAACAAACAAATGATTAAAGTTTTTTTTTTTTTCTGGACAACATTTATTTGGATTTTGCTTTTTCATCCAGTCTGACAAACTCTTTTAATTTAGAGAGTTTAGACCATTTACATTTAGCATAATTATTGATGAATTTGAGTTGGAATTTACCATATTGCTGTCTGTTTTTGTTTGTCCCACCTATTTTTGGGTCCTCTTTTCCTTCTTTTTCTTGGCTTAAATGAGGATTTAAAATATATTTTTATTTAATCTCCATTATTTTCAGTCATTGTTTCAGAGTTTACAATTTTACATTATCATGGTAATCTGTGTTCAAAGAATATTTTACCACTTCACAAGTAACCTAAGAACTTTACAATAGTATACTCCCCCTTCCCCCACATCCTTTTGACATTTTTCTGTTTTATTTCTACATATGTTATAAACCCTGCAATATATTGCTAACATTTTAGGCCTAATCAGTGAAATTGTCTTTTTTTAAATGTTTAAGTAAAAAACAAAGCCTCTTATATTTACCCACACATTTACCATTTCTGCCTTATTCACTTTCCACCTGGTATTATTTTCCTTCTTCTGAAAAACTTCTTTTAATAATTCTTGCAGTGCAGGTCTGATGGTAATAAATCCCCTCAGCTTTTTTTTGTCTCAAAAAATCTTTATTTCATCTTTATCTTTGAAGGATCATTTTGCTAGGTGTAGAATTCTAGGTTGCAGTGTTTTCCCTCCAACCATTTTAGATCTGTCATTTCATTGTCTTCTAAAATATGTTGTTTCTAGCAAGAAGTCAATTTTCACTCCTATTTTTGTTCCTCTGTATACACAGTGTCTTTTTTTTTTTTTTCTGGCTGCTTTAAAGATTTTCTATTTATTTATTTATTTTTAAAGATAGTAGTCATCTTTTCTCTTTTACATTTATTTATTTATTTTTGGCTGTGTTGGGTCTTCGTTTCTGTGCAAGGGCTTTCTCTAGTTGCGGCAAGTGGGGGCCACTCTTCATTGCGGTGTGTGGGCCTCTCACTATCGCAGCCTCTCTTGTTGCAGAGCACAGGCTCCAGACGCATAGGCTCAGTAGTTGTGGCTCACAGTCCCAGTTGCTCCACAGCATGTGGGATCTTCCCAGACCAGGGCTCGATCCTGTGTCCCCTGCATTGGCACGCAGATTCTCAACCACTGCACCACCAGGGAAGCCCAAGATTTTCTATTTATTTACTCTGGCTCGTCATAAGTAAAGTTTCTCCTAGCCCTATGTGAGCTCTGAAAATTGTTCAGCTTCCAGCTTCCAGCAACCTAGTCATTCTTTACCTGGAATAGGTTTCACGCTATTCAACCATAGCTTAGTATTCAACCACAGACTTAAGGGGACACTAATCAGATTTCTGAAGCTCTTTCTCTGTGCAGTTCCTACACTCTGGTTCTCTGTCTTGCAAATTCCGGCTGCTTCAGTCTTCTTGAACTCTAATGCTTTTCTTCTCAGTGGACTGTCATGCTCTCTAAACTAAGTTTAAATCTGAAATGACTGAACAAAGCACCAAGTGTCTGAGAAAACCTGGAACTGACTAGATTAACTTTTCTGCCATCAAGTAAAATGGAGGTTCAATTCTCACTTATAGAATATTAGAGAAAATTGCATTTTCCCATGTACATCTTGTGGTCTAAAAATATATTTTCTCCTATATATATGAAGGAAAAGACTTGAAGATGGTAAACATGGGTTGGGGGGAAGACTGGGTGGAAAGTAATTATTATCTTCTTAATATTCAGTTTTTTTTATTAGTAGAATGGTGAGGGAGGGGAGACCTGGAAGATTTCAAAGGCTATTCGTGTTTTAATACTCGTGCTATTTATGAACTTCTTAGGCCATAAACTGTCCTTGACAGAGTCTCTTTCTGTGGAAAAGTGATGTGTATCAGGGAGTGGAAGGTCTCACTCTGGTTCCTGAGTCCTCATTTCTCTCAGGTCACAGGTCCCATTGACTCACTGCTGCTTCGAGCAGGGGAGATTTGGAACTGCAGGAAGAGCCTGAGGTGTTTGAAGGGTGGGGCAGCTTGGCATTTCCTAGAGCTCTTTCTAGATTGGATCAAGCCTGTGGCTTTGTCAAGACAGGATAGATCCTCGTGTAGCTGAACCTGACCAGCTCACCAACTCTACCTTATTTCTTTCCTTTAAAACTTTTATTAATTTATTTAGAGAATTTTAATTTCTGCCTTTGCTAGGAGAGATGAGCTGTCCTTTGGACAGAGTCTACGTCTGCCCTAGATTCTCCTATTGCTAGGTTTTTGCCCAAGACCAGGTTGGCAGTGAACTCCAAGCTCCCAGCCTAGCAAGCCGGTTGGAAAAGAGAGCCTCTTTCCCAGTAATTCCAGCAAAAATCTCAGGATTGAGCCTCATTGGTCTCTCTTGGGTTACATGACCACCCCTGAACCAGTCACTGAGGCCGGGAGATGCAGGGCTCTGATTGGCCACCCTTGGCCGCTGGCAATCCCTATAGTCAGGGGTGAGGTTAATTCCAACCTAACCATTTGGACTGGGGTACAGACAGGGGAATGCCTCAAGAAAATGGTGGGGCTGTTCCCAAGAGAAGGGAGATGGGATGCTGGATAGGATATAATCAACAGATTTCTGCAATAAGATTTTCTCAACATTCCAGATCCAAGACTCTTCAAGGCAGGGCTGCCTGTACTGCTTGCCCTCTATACATATTTCTCATTTTATTCTCACACCAACCCTGTGAGAGCAGTGTTGTTTGAGATAAGGAAACAGGTTCAGGGAGCTTAAGTACCTGGGGCAGAAGTGGGGCGGCCCTGTGTTTGAACTTCCTGCCTGTGGAAGGCGGGACCTCAGGCTGCTGGTGTCACCTGGCTCCCTTTATTGTCTTAGACCTGCCTCCCATCTGCCTGCAGTCCTGACAGCAAGGAAACTGTTCCTGTTTCAGAAAAGACAGGAAAAATTGGCAATGGCCATGAGCTGAGAAGACATGATAAAATATTTCTTGTTTTCTCAAGTTTACATAGACCAAATTTTCACTGTTGCTATGGGGCAGAGAGATGAAAATAAATCTGTGTAATTTATTTTTTCTATGCGTCAAGTATATTTCTGCTTGCTTAGCACACGTACACACACACACACACACAGACGCACGCACACACATACAGACGCACACACACATGCCACACATATAGACTTTAATAAAATACTTAAACCCCTTTAATGCTCTCTGTGGAAGGAATAAATATGTACTGTACTTTCAACTTCTGTTCTTTGAAATACCATATGGTCTGCACTGTGAGCTTAAAATACTCTGGTGAGCGGATGCTTTCATGCAGCAGATAGCCAGGTGGAGCTTTCCCCGCCAATCTCACAAGGTTAATTAATCCTTTAAAATACAGTGTGGAGGGGTCCCTGCGTCAGGAACAGGCGCTGTCAGAGGGAGGCGGCCCACTGGCCTGCACGGGGCTGAGAAGAGAGTACAAAGGCAGCGGGCAAGGTGGGCTGGGCTGCTGCCCGATGGTGCCTTTGATGAGCAAGCTCAGTCACTCAGATCCTCACAGTTTGTGTCCTGCATAATCAGGGATAACAGGCTGATGGTCTGCATGAATAACTAAGTTTGTCATTGTGGTTAATTTTCCCTCAAAAAGAGCCCCCCCCCCATCTCTCTGGCCCACTGCGTATTTATAAAGGGCAGGGATACAAGACAGAGGAGGCTGGATGGCCTGGCACCCCAGGGACAGGGGAGGGGTGGCTGCACCCAGAAGCCTGGGAGGTAGACTCGTGCCAGGGCTGGCGCTGCAGGAAAGTGCAGAGCTCTGTGGAGCGGGGAGGAGAGGAGCTGCTGGGGGTTGGGAGAAGCCTGGTTTGCCAGGTCCAATTTGGGCTGTCTTCTTCCCTGCTCTGAGCCTCAGTTTTCCATCCATACAAGGAGCGTGTGGGCCACTTGACGCAGGCATCAGGGACTGTCATTTCCAAATGAGCTTACAAGTAGAGTCAGAGGAGGGCGGGCGAGACACTGACATCCGTCCAACACCTGTAGTGTTTTGTGAACAAATATTTTTTAGATACATTCTTCAGTTATCATTGCATTGCATGTATTTTGGTGTTAAAAAGTATTAGATTGTTCACTGTAAATATTTTAAATAGGCTATGGCTCTTGAAACCTCACTGTGGCATTTCTTTCTTTTTTTTAATTTGTTTATTTTTTTAATTTAATTTTTTAATTTTATATTGGGGTATAGCTGATTTACAATGCCGTGTTAGTTTCAAGTGTACAGCAAAGTGGTTTAGTTATACATTTACATATATCTCTTCTTTTTCAGATTCTTTTCCCATGGCATTTCTTTCTGACTCTTCAAAGAATGTCCTTGGCAGCCTCTGAGTGGTCTGGCTTCCACTCTTTCCATACCTTTCAAAGGAGCCCAGGTAGAGGTTAGAAGGGGTGAGGAGCGGCTCAAGGACCCTCTGTGCTTCCCTGGCAGCCCTCTTAGGCCAGTACGTGCCAGTTCTGAGCCTTCCTCCTGGTCACCAGCCTTCCTCCAGTCTGGGGTCCCTAAGTTTTTCAGTCCACATAGCAGAGAGATCCAAGGATGTGCAGGGAAGCTAAATGGGGCAGTTGAGTGGCCATCTAGCTGCCCCTGCCTGGGACTGCCCTCCCCCACCCCCATCCCTGTATCCATGCTCAAGGCAAGTGGACTTCCTGGAGGAGTTGACATCTTAGGTAAAACCTGAAAGGCAGTAAAGGATTCAAGGCAGAGGGAACAGAATATGCCAAGATCCAGAGAGCACAGACCCTGGTGCTTCCAGGAACTGACAGAAGACTGGTGTGGCTGGAACATAGAATATTGGGATGGGGTCTGGGGAGTCAAGATGATGCTTGACACTGGTGGGGGTAGCAGGGTCAGGGCAGTCAGAGTGAAGAGTCTGGACTTTATCTTGAGGGCAGTGGGGAATTCCCCAGCCCACTCAAACCATCAGATTTGTCCTTCGGAAAGATCACCGATGCTGCAGCTGCCTGAGACCTCATTATACCTCCCCTCTCCTCACCCAGGGCACTGACACATCTGAGCCTCCCACCCTGCCTGGGTGGGGAAGAGCTGCACACCTCCAATCCCAAGGATAACTAGGGGCTGGTCTGCCTTGTACCAGCAAGATGGGCCAGAAAAGGCTGTCTTCAGGATGCCCTCCCGCCCTAGCTGATGGGGGTGGGTGCATCAGAGGGTCCTTGAGCACTAAACAAAGGGGAGCTGAAGGTCACCACATTTCATGCTGCACCATTTGAAGGAAACACTTTTCCCCTTTTGAGGCTGTCAAGGAGCTCCTAACCCCTGGGATAACAGCAGGTCAAGGGGAGGGGACATGGCCTGAAACCAAGGAAGTAATCTCTAATGGTGGAATTTGGGGCATCGGAACTATTTTTGGACAGAGGAGGTGTCAGATGTGTGTAGGTGTGTGTGAGCCCCGGAACTGGGCTCCTGCCTATTCCACCTCCCTAAAAGTTGGCCTTGAGGCCCAACAGAAGAAAGACCCTGGCCTAAGTGATCATGACATTCTCAATCACTAATTAATTAATGATGCTCCCCAAGTGTCTCTTGGAGGCCTTTCTCATTCAGGAGAGGGGAGGCCAAGGCTGCAGAGGTTCCATTCAGAGGGCTATTGAATGGCTAATGGCTATTGAGATATAACGTCCACTAAGTCACATCTGATTCCCTATTTAATGTTGAAATATTTAATTAATTAAATGTGGCAAGTATTTAAATACCATGACACTCTGCATAACTCAAAGGCAGCCAGCCTCCTCTCCGGGTTCGCCACCCGCTCCTAATCGAGCTGTCATCCCCCTGCCTGGGGGGAAGGATACCCACTCCAGGACCCAGTTCTGAGACTCAGGTCACCCGTGCCCTGAACATTATTGTTTGATTAGACCTCAGGCTGGTTGTGTTGTAAACAGTCTCCCCACCTCCACCCAAGGAGTTCCGTTCCTCTCCTCTCCCCTCCTCCCCAAGCACATGTGATTAAGACTGGCTCCTGGGCTCCCCACTGTGATAACAGATTCTGACCTTGGCCACAGGATGGATGAATGACCCAGGCTGACCCAATCAGAATATTCCCCAGGATTTTTCTAACTGGAGTTAGAGGAAAAAGATTTTTGTTCTCTCTGGCTATAGGGCTCTGAGGAAGTAAGCTGCAGACTGTCTAAGGCCATGTTCCCTGACATCCAGAGAAAGAATAATCTGACATGCAAAGAGAAAAGAGAAAGCCTAGGACAGTCTCGACAGTGTTCTGTTCTCTAGAGCCAGCTGTCCTGAAGACTGAACCACCCTTGTTCTTTCTATGGCAGGATAGGTGGGTCAGTAAGTGCCTCGCTTGTTTAAGCCAATTGAAATCAGTTTTCTGTCTCTTTCATTGTAATCAGAACAGGCTTGACCAATACCAACCACCCCCTACCCCGTTACCATTGTATCGCTTGTGTGCAGATAAAATGACTTTACTAGTTCAACTGTAAATGATATTTGTTAATAGTGCATATACCTCCCAGCAAAGTATGTTGAGTTTCCTTGAATATGTCCTGTGCTCTTGATAATGAAGGGAGGCATCTAGGCCTGAAAGGTGAGTCCCTCAGGCAACTGTTACTCCTGCTGATAAGATCAGCATGCTTCCAGAATGGCTGGATCCAGGGGTTCAAATAGTGTCATCACCTCCCTCCCTGTCTGTGTCTCTGTCCATCTGTCTCTCTGTCTCTCTCCCCTGTGCTTCCTATCATGTTGGTTTCATTCTCCAGCAATCTTTCTTCCTGTTGGAAGGAGCTCCAGGCTTACATTATCCTTACAAAGAAAAGTCCCAGTGGAAGAGGGAATCTTTCTTCTGGATACAAACACAAAATTTCTGGGATTAGCTCTGATTGGATGGGCTTTGGTTATGTGCCCATTCCTGAACCAATCACTGAGGCCACGGTTAGAATACACTAATTGGCTCAGCTGAGTAATGCGCCGGCCCCAGAGTGGGGAATGGAGTCAGATGGACCCAGAGAGGGAGGGTGGGTCCCCAAGAAAAATGCAGTGCTGCTACCACAAAAAGAGTGAGTGGATATGGGCAGAAAAGAGGAACAGGAGGCTGCTAGACTAGGGTAACACGCTGCTTGGTGGCCATCCTGCCCTGAGACCTTACCCTGCAGAGGATGCCCTCCAAGTGCAGGGAGTGGAGGCAAGGCTGGCACAGGAGGGAGGGAGCATGAGCAAATCGCGTTCCACAGTTTGGAGAAACGTTGGGTTTATCGCCACTTATTCTTTCCCCTGGTGGAGAGAAAGGGTAGGAACAGTGTGAAGTGAAGATGATGATGGGGAGTTTCTGACAGAGCCAGCCTAACGCACTGAGAAAGCACCTACTGTGTACCAGACACAGAGAGATTTGGGCCAGGTCTGGGGGCTGTGCTGCTGGGGGACTGTTCAGCTACCTGACCAGGCCCAGAAGAGGGAGAGCTGGGTAGGGAAGGTTCTGAGTATGGGGATGTCACCCCCAAGAGAAGGGAAGGTGGGTATTCAGGTACCTAAGGCCAAAGAACTGGAGTCACTGATAACTGAAAATAAATAGGATAATTGAGAATAAATTATATTTATTATGCTTATTGTTTATTATTTGTCTCCCCTCATGCTTTAGTTATCTATTGGTACAACTACAGTATGAATTAGTGGCTTAAAGCAACAGCAATTTATTATTTTAGTGACCACGTGGTGACTGGGCTCAGTGAGCAGTTCTGTTCCAGGTGTTGTTGACTGGCGTTGTTCTGAGGCCAGCATTCAGCTTGGAGCTTGGCTGGAAGGGGAACGTCAAGATGGCATTGATTGTGTCTGGTGCCTCAGCTGGGGTGGCTGGAATGGCAAAGAGCTGGCTCAGCTCCTTTCTGGGCGGGGTAGTTGGACTTTTTATATTGTATTCTGGGCTCTAAGAGACCCAAATCAGAAGCTGCCAGTTCTCTTGATGGCTAGACCCAGAACTGGCACAGCCTCGCTTCTGTTACATCCTGTTGTCAAAGCTAGTCCCATGGCCAGTCCACATTCAAGAAGAGAATTAGACTCCTCTTGATGGAAGGAGTGGTGTATGCATGCAGGTACAGTGGAATCGTTGGCTGCCATCTTTGGAGACCATCTACCACATCCCAAACGTAGACACTGGAACAGTCCTGGTACAAAGTACTTGTTCAACAAATATCTGTTGACAGAATGGGACTCAAGTTGCCCATATTTAGTTTATACCCAGACCTGTTCCTAGATCACAAGAGAGGATTGGGGTGTGATGACCTTGCCTCCCAGCCTGTAGCATGACGGTCTGTGTGCACCTCTTCTCACAGACCTACAGGTTTATAAAGGATGTAAAAGAGACCAAAAATAAGGGAAGCAGAATGGTGGGAAGACTGGCTTCATAGCCATGGCAGCCTTCCAGCCCAGATTCTAGGCTTGGAGAGAGTCTGGGAGTCCCTGTTCCACTCAGGCCCTTGGTTTCTCCATCTGTAAAGTGTGTGCATGGGACCTGTTGACTAAGTGGGCTTGAGGGGCCTTTTTAGTGCTGTAGTTTTCTGGTCATATTAAAATACAGATTTATTCATTTGTTTATTTATTGATGTGTCAGGCACTGTGCTAGGTGCTGGGACACAGAAAAGATATGACACAGTTGGTGACTTCTCTGACATGTAAACAGACAAGTAAACGTGACCAGTCTATTAGAAGGGGGGCGGGCACATCACCCTCAAGATCTAGGTAAGAATGGGTCAAATGACCTTCTTAGGCCAGTGCTTCTGTTCCTGGCTAACCAGCAGAATCCTCCTGCATAGAGTTTCTAAATGCTGATGCTGAAGCCCCCGTTCCTAGAGATTTGATTCATTGGTCTGAAGTGCGGCCTGGGGTTTCATCTAAATTAGAAGATTTCCCAGGCAATTCTAATATGCCCCAGGCCCTCTGGTTCAGATTTCCAGCCTGGATTCCCGGTTGCCTCTTGACTACACCCCAGCACACACTCAAAGGCAGGGCCCTGCCTGCCTTTCTCCCTAACTTCCCCTCCCAAGTACCGCCCCGCTCCCCACCCCCACCCCCACCCCACACCTTGGAAGCGCTGCAAGAGGCCAGCCTGCAGTGGAGCACAAGGGGGCAGGCTGACACCGCTGGCCCTCCCTGCCCTGAGTGCCTCCCACGCCCCTAAATGGGACCCTGGCAGTCTGTGTATCTTTGCTGGCCTCCAGAAACCTGGTGGGCCGGGTACCCGCGTGGCCTGGAAGGACACTGCCAGCACTCAGGGAAGGGTAACAATGTACCAGTTCACACAAAGCTGCCCACCAGGGCTGAAACTGCAGGGTGGGTTCGCCACTGCCCAGAAGATGCCAGCAGCCTGCCCCACCCCACACCCCGGGTGTTGTTAAAGAAAAAACCACGCATGACATTTGTTGAAGATGATAAGGCAGATTTTATTCAAGGTGGGCGTCGAGATAGATATAGGGACAACTGCAATGGGGTCTTGAACTGGAGGAGAGAGATTGGCTGCTACGCTGAATACAACGACAAAAAGTGGGAAGTGATAGCCAAGGAGCAGGGTGAGGAGGTCAGTGGATGGAAAATTACTAAGCAAACATCAGGGGTGAGGGGGATTTGGGCTAAACTGACCTAACAGGATTCTTGCTGAAGGCAGGCCAGGGTGAACAGACATCACCTGGGGGATGGTGGGGGATGAAGAACCAGATTTCGAGGGTGATCAGATATCAAGGGTGGGGGGGTTCTGGTTAAACTGACTTAGCAGGATTCTTGCTAAAATAGGACAATGCAGAGACAAACACCAAAGTCCAAAAGCCAAAGTCTAGTTGAAAAAGCGTTCGGGGGAGCCTGAGTCGAGTTTGGTTGAGGAGAGAATCTTTGTCAGTGTCCAGGGAACCACCAGCCATGCAGAGCCAGGAAAACAAGCACCCCCTTTGTGCGAAGGCAAGGACCTGAGAGAGGATGTCCACACTGAGAAACCAGGGCAGCGGTCCCACTGAGGAGGAAAGAGAACATCAACAAAAAAAGTGAGAATCCTTAAAGAGGTGAACTGGGGATGGCATGGGGGTGGAGGAGGACTATCAGGAACTAAAAAAATAAAATTTAAACAGTCAATAAAGTTTAAACAGTCAACTGACGAGCTCAGAAAAAGAGTGATCACTGCAGAGAAATAAGTCAGTGTCCTGGGAGTTCAAGGGGAAGAAAAGCTCATCTCAGTGCAAAACGAGAAAGAGATTTGGAGGACAAATCCAGGCAATCTAACATTCAAAGGAGAGGGGTTTCAGAAAAAGAAAAAAAAAAAGAACATATAAAGGGAAAACAATAATTGAACAATTAATTAAAGAACATTTTCTGAGCTGAAGGAAAGCCTTGATTAAAAGGGCTTGTAGAGTTCCAGGAAAGATTAATTAAAAAGACATATACTTAGACCCTGGTGTAATTCCTGAATAATAAACTTCCAGACAAAAAGGAGGGTTACTTACAAAGAAAAGGAAAGTCAGGTTAGTATTAGCTTTCTTGTTGCCACCCTGCCACCCTGCCACCCAATCACAACATTGGTTTCAGACTCTTGAGAGCAAGGATAATAACCCAAGAATCCCATATCCACTCAAGGTGTGATTCACATATCAGGGCAATGACACTAGGCTTCAGAGCACGCTACATGTCGTACCACGTCTGAGGAAGCTGCTGGAGAGATGGACTGGTGTACAGCAAGGAAAACCAAAAATGATGACCTGGAATTGAATTCAGAATGATCTCAGCAAAATCCAGACATTGGAGGTGGGAGAGGAGTCGAGAACAGCGAGAGGAAGAAAGAAGGAGGGGTGACTGAGGGCTTTTATCTCAGCAGGCCTCCCCTTCTGATGGGAGGGCAAGTTGTTTGAATTTAATTTGTCTATGGGGCAGTTTAAAAAAAACTATGCCCACAAATTATTCAATGATCTTCCCTTCAAGAGGTGGAGCTTAATTCCCCTTCCAGGGAGTGTGGGATGGACTTAGTCACTCACTTCTAACCAATAGTATAACAGAGTGAGGGGTTGTGACTCTGAGACTAACCCATAAAGGATGCTGGAACTCCCTCCCTGACTCTCTCTGTTATGGGCAGCCCTATAGAGGCTGGTGTGACAAGGGACAGAAGCCAATAGCACCAGGAGTGAGCTTGGAGGAGGATCCTCCAGATCCAGCCACACCTTGGCTGACACTTGATTACAGCTTCCTGAGAGACTATGAGCTAAGCTGCCCCTGGACTCCTGATCTTCAGAACTGTGAGATAATCAATGTTTGTTGTTTTAAGCTGCTAGGTTTTGTGGTAATTTGTTACACAGCCATAGATAACTAATACAATCTGTAAAGAAATACAGCTTTCTATGGTTACTAGGGTTGGGAAGGGAACCATCAGAAAATTTCCAAATTAATAGTGGAAGCAATGATGAGGAACCTGAGCAAGCAGCAAAGTGACAATAATGTAGTGAACACACAAAAAATGAGCAAAACAAGTAAATACATTATAAAATTGAAGAAAATAAAATTAGACCTCTAAATTACATGATATTCAAAATTCAGTTCTTGATGGAGCAAAGGCTTCACATGCAATCTAAGGGAAACCTAGGCATACTTTACCAACCAAAACTACACACAAAAAAGATAATCATATTTCATTACATAAAATTATTTTGTCTAGGAAAAACTCTTAAGCAGACTTAATAGAAAAATAATAATTAAAAGGTTATATACAAAGAGATCTTTGTTTTAACAGAGGATCAAGCCCTTACTATACAAATGTATAGTAAGTCCCTGCCTGACATTTCGTTTCACATAATGCCCTCAAAGTCCATCCATGTCACAAATGCACAAATGGCAGGATTTCCTTTCATATATATCACATTTTCTTTATCTATTCATCCATTGGTGGACACGTTGCTTCCATATCTTGGCTATTGTAAATAATGCTACAATGAACATGGGGTACAGATATCTTTTTGAGTTAGTGTTTTCATTTTCTTTGGAAAAATACTCAGAAATGGAATTGTGGCTGTCCAGTTTTCCCAATACCATTTATTGAAGAGACTGTCTTTTCTCCATTGTATATTCTTGGCTCCTTTGTTGTAGGCTAATTGACCATATATGCATGGGTTTATTTATGGGTTCTCTATTCTATTCCATTGATCTATGTGTCTGCCTCTATGCCAATACCATACTGTTTTGATTACTGTCACTTTGTAATATAGTTTGAAAGGTCAAATTTTATTTCTTTCTGATGGAGATACAGAAACAGCAGCACCATTTAATATTTCATTCTGTTACAATGACTTGAAGACCAACTTTATTATATATTAAATTCTCATATGTATTAGGATCGATTTCTGGTTTATCTTCTTTTTTTGACATTCTTTTTAAAATATTCTTTTCCATTATGGTTTATCACACGATTGAATATAGTTCCCTGTGCTATACAGAAGGACCTTGTTGTTTAACCATCCTATATGTGAGAGTTTACATCTGTTAATCCCACATTTCCAGTCCTTCCCTCTCCCACCCCTCTCCCCCTTGGCAACCACAAGTCTGTTCTCTATGTCTGTGAGTCTGCTTCTGTTTTGTAGATAGGTTCATTTGTGCCATATTTTAGATTCCACATATAAGTGAATATCACATAGTATTTGTCTTTCTCTTTCTGACTTACTTCATTTAGTATGATAATCTCTAGTTGCACCCCTGTTGCTGAAAATGACATTATTTCATTGTTTTTTATGGCTGAGTAGTATTCCATTGTATATATGTACCACATCTTCTTTATCCATTCATCTGTCGATGGACATATAGGTTGTTTCCATGTCTTGGCTATTGTAAATAGTGCTGCCATGAACATAGGGGTGCATGTATCTTTTTGAATTATAGTTTTGTATGGGTATATGCCCAGGAGTGGGATTGCTGGATCATATGGTAATTCTATTTTTAGCTTTCTGAGGAACCTCCACACTGTTTTCCATAGTGGCTGAACCAACATACATTCCTACCAACAGTGTAGGAGGGTTCCCTTTTCTCCACACCCTCTCCAGCATTTGTTATTTGTAGACATTTTAATGATGGTCATTCTGACTAGTGTGAGGTGGTATCTCATTTTAGTTTTGATTTGCATTTCTCTAATAATTAGTGATGTTGAGCATCTTTTCATGTGCTTACTGGCCATCTGTATGTCTTCTTTGGAGATATATCTATTAAGGTCTTCTGCCCATTTTTCAGTTGGGTTGTTTGTTTTTTCATTGTTGAGTTGTATGTGCTGTTTGTATATTTTGGAGATTAAGCCCTTGTCTGACACATCATTTGCAAAATTATTTTCTCCCATTCCATAGGTTGTCTTTTCTTTTCTTTTTTTTATGGTTTCCTTTGCTGTGCAAAAGCTTGTAAGTTCGATGAGGTCCCATTTGTTTATTTTTGTTTTTATTTCTATTGCTTTAGGAGACTGACCTAAGAAAACATTGGTACAATTTATGTCAGAGAATGTTTTGCCTATGCTCTTTTCTAGGAGTTTTATGGTGTCATGTCTTATGTTTAAGTCTCTAAGCCATTTTCTGGTTTATCTTCTTTGTTGTATGAATTTGTGTATTCCTATGTAAGACTATATTAGTGTGATACAATAGTTTTTTTAGCTATTAAGACAACTTCACTGTCCCAGATCCTCAATGCTGTTCTATTTCACACTTTCTACGTTTTCCTCAGACTTGTTTTCCATTAATGTCTAGATTATTTTGTTTTACTCAAATTAAAAAATCATATAAGCACAAAACTCTGGGAATGATTTGGGATTTCATGAAATTCATTTATTAATTTGGGATATTATATGTTTTATGTTAGATGTATTCATTCAAAAACATGGTATATCTTTCCATTCGGAACATGTATTACATTCTAAAAAAAAAAGAGTGATAGAATTAAATTCAAATATCTGATGACTTATGTAACTTGCACCTTTGGGGGCTATAGGAGGGAGAATCTGCAAGGTCACTGGACATATTGAGAACTGCCCTCCTGCTTTGCGATAGAGCAGCTACCTTTGTTTGTTGGAAGGTAAGGGTGAGTCTCTTGCCTAGAACTCTCTCTCTCATGACTTCTAATCTCAGTGGGATGAAGGCCACAGCACTGACTGGCATCCTGCTGGATCTACTACCTAATGGCTATGTGCCCTTGGGTTGTGTGTCCTTGAATTTCCCAAGCCGCAGTTTTCTGTAAAATAAACATAATACTCATCTCATTGTTGTAGGGATTAAAGGAGCAAAGATCTGCAAAGCACTTAGTGCCTATAGGAGGACAGTGCCTTGGAGGTAAGGGATGATGTCTATGTGTTGCCCATTATTAGCATATGAGAAAGAAGAGCAGGACAGGTCACCACTGCCCCCCTGCAAGCACCAGTGGCTGGAGCTGTCAGCAGATCTACATTACAAGATACACCTCATCAACTCCAGCTGGTAGTTTACCAAGAGGACTGTCTTTTCCAGCATGGAGTCTGAATTTGTCATTTGTTTGTTTTTTTCACAATATTTTGTTTCATTTGTCACCATACAGTACCAATGTGAGAAGCCCTCACATCCTCATAGTTCAGGTCAGGGAAAGAGTCTGAGCCTGCCTTTCTGTTTCTACCACTGTTCAGGAACTTGCAGAGTTTGACGATGATCTCCATGTCCAGTCAAGTGGACCTTCTGAGTCCTATAGCCATTTTCTGGATCTCTCCTACATCAGATTCTGTTGAGCATTTCTTCCTCGAATCATCTGCACCTTTGCTCCTAGAAATCCTAAGAGTCCTCTGAACTCCCCTCCTTCCCTTCTGATGACCCTTTCCTGGTTGATGTACTTCACCCAATCTTTGCCCATCAGCATCCCCCCAAATTCTGTCCTTGGTCCCCGGCCCTTATCCTCTGAGCTCTTCTTAAGTGACTTCATCCATGGTCAGGGTCTATCGGTCCTTGCAGGCTTACACTGGCCTTTTTTTCTCTGACCTTCAGTTTCACATCTCAGCTCTTATTTGGGCATTCACTTATGGGGTGTCCATATGAATTTTAAAACTGATATGTCCAAAATTAAATAAATCTCCTACACCTGCCTGCATATACATACCCCCACAAATGACCTTATCTTCTTTCTTATTGCTAATTCAGTTAATGGGGTCACCATCTAGTCAATTCCCAAACCAGAAATCCAGCAATCATTCCTATTTTTTTCCCACCATGTTTAATTTTTCCCCAGGCCTTGTTGATTTCATCTCTCAGACATGCCCATCCCACCTACAATCCTCATTCAGGACCTCAGCATCTTTACCTGAACCACTGTGATACAATTTAAACTCCCTGGTGCCAAGTCTGCCTCCCAAGACTGCCTCTCCACTCATTTTCTACCACACTTCTCCTCACAATTCATGATCTAGTAAGAGTGCATTGTGGTTTCCCCAAATCAGAAAGCCATGCCATGCCCTTGTGCCCTTCCTTATGCCAATCCCTTTACTGAGAGCACCCTTCCCATCTTTCTTTGCTTGGCTACCTCTTACTCACTGTAGTGGGTTGAATGGTCTTCCCCTAAAATATATGTCCATTTGGAGCCTGAGAATGTGATCTTATTTGGAAAAAGGGTCTTTGCACATATAATTAAGTTAAGGTTCTTAAGATGAGATCATCCTGGATTTTCCAGGTGGGCTGTAGAGCCAATAACAAGTGTCCTTATAGGAAAAGGAGGAAACATAGACAACCCTGTGAAGCTGGAGGTGGAGACTGCAGCTGTGCTGCCACAAACCAAGGAACGTCTGGGGCCACCAAAAGGTGGAAGAGACAAGGAGGAAACCTCCCCTAGAGACTTCAGAGCACACTTTAGCCTGCTTGATTTTTGAACTTCTAGCCTCTAAAACTTTGAGAAAATAAATTTCCATTGTTTTAAGCTACCAAGTTTATGGTAATTTGTTATGCCAGACCTAGGAAACTAATACACTCACCCTTCAGGACTCAGTTCATGCATAATCTCCTCCAGGAAGTCCTCCCTGAGTTTCTCCTACCATCATTAAATATATATATATATATTTGAAGAAGTTTATATATATATATATATATATATATATATATTTGAAGAAGTTAAACCCAATTTGTATCGTCTATCACAATAATTATGAATTTTACGATCAAGTTGGGAAGAATAAATAAAATCCAAGTAGATATTATTTATATAAGACACATATAAAATAAATAATACCAACACTATTACTACTACTACTAAAAAGCAACAGACATTGAGCACTTACTATGTGCCAGCTAAGGCTCTAAGCACTTTGCATGTATTAGTCCCTCCCACAAACTACGTGTCATGATTATTACTATCTGTTTGCCAAGATGGCTGTAATGATTCCTCCCATCCTGTACACATAACCCTTGAATGTGGCTCTACCATTCTGCTGTTTAAGAGGTAGAGTCTATTTTTCCATTCGTTGAATCTGGTCTGGCAAATCTGCTTTGACAATAGAATGTTACAGAAGTTATTTTTCGTGGCTTCTGAGCTGGGTGTCAAAAGGCCTTGCAGCTTCCACTCTTGCTCCTTTTGAAAACTTCCACCATCATGTGGAAGCGGGTTAGCCTGCTGAGGACTTGTGGCCAAGCATTAATCACCAGACATGTGAGTGAGCCCATCCTAGAACGACCAGACCCAGTTGAGTTACCAGGTGACTGTACCTGCTTGAGTAACCCCATGCAAGTACAGCTGAGCCCAGCCCAAATTACTGACTGACAGAACCATGAGAAAAGGAAATGGTTGTTGTTTACAAATTTTTTGGAGTGGTTTCTTTTACAGAAATAGATAACTGATAAATCATCCCCACTTTGCAAATGAAAAAACAGAGGCACAAAAAGGTTGAGTAATTTGCCCAAATTTTCACAGGTAGTAAGAGATTAAGCCATGATTTGAATCTAGGTACCAATGAACCAAGCTTTTACAAAATTAATCTGCACTCAAACATTCCTCTCAGTTTGCAGTTAGCATCTATCCTAGACAAATGCATCAACATTTTTGATGGTCTTAGAAATGTCCCTTAATAGAATATAATGCAAGTCAATTGCAAAGTGAAACTACAAATCTTTTTTTAAAAGTAGGATTTTATGAAGTAGGATAAATATGTAGAATTTTAATTGGCTTTTTTAAAGAATCATATTTGGATTTTATTTTAAGAAGTGATATTGGAGAATTGCTAGAATCACATGCAGAACTACTGACTGAATAAGAGCAGTAAGCAATGGAGAAATTTTACCAAAAATAAAAATGTACTTCAAAGGAAGATGGTTTGATTATTGTGACAGAAACTTAACTGCCAGCCAATATTTATTCCCTTCTCACTGACAGCACCTGATTCTGTTCAAGGTGGTGATGTGCTCAGTTAAAAAATCTCACATCTCAGACTCCTTTGCAGCTAGGAGTAGCCATGAGATGACATTTTGGCCGATGAGATATAAAAGTCTGCTTGTGGGGCTTCTGTGAAAGTTATTGTTTTCCTGATAAATAAGGAATAGCCTCAGCTGACGTGAACATTTTTGCCAAGTCCTGCCCCATCTTTGAGCTGGGACATGGATATGATGCGTGGAGGTGCATAAGCCACCTTGAGAATGCAAGCAAGGAAGCAGTACCCAGAGGATGCCGGAACAGGAAGCCAGAGGAGCCTTGTCTGCGATGCTCCCTGCGGGCAGTGGCGCCCCAGCCCAGCTATTTGCCCTTGGTGTTTCTGTCATATGAGAAAAATAAACTCGTAGCTTGTTTAAGTTGCTAAATTGGGTTTCTGTCAAATGCGATCCTGACTGATACAAATAGCAAAGGATTAAGGGAGGCCCTTAGGATGATAGCTGAAGCCATCAATTACCTTTTGTAAACAAACATGAAGGGTGTCTTGTCATGCTATCACACAATTTTATTGGAAACATTATACTTCCAAAAAGTCAACATTAGATTTAATGTTTTTAAGCAAACTTTTCATTTAACTACAGCATAAATATGGAAAAGTACACAAGATTTATATTTGTTTGTTCTAAAACATAATTATATCCTTCCAATTATAACCTAAATTTTAGTAAATATTGGATAAATGTTTTTTTCACAATATTTTGTTTCGTCACCATGCAGTGCCAATAACACCTTTTTACTTTTTGCATGAAATTTTGCCTTCCCCTAAGTGGATTCACTTCTAAGTGTTTTTTCTTTTTTTTCCCTTGTACACTTGTTCTTGAATAATGATGTCCTGTATCTCTTCCAGAAAGGGGTAGATCTGAGTAGATAAAGATGTAGAATATTTGAATAATATAGTTAATTGTTGTAGGTTTTCTTCTATAAATGGAGAGTGTACACTGTCTTCTCATGTCTCCTGGACAGTCCCAAACATCAAGCATTTCTTGCCCACAAGCAAAACCTTAGGCAATCTCAATGAAATCAAGATTTTGCACATCACATTCTCTGATCATATCCCAGTGAAAACAGAAAGTAATAATTTTTTTAAAACTCCTTTCAAAAAATCATTGAGCAAAACAAACCTGTAATATTTGGAAATTAAACAATCTCTTCTGAATTATCTGGATCCAAAACGGAATTAAGGAGAACATTTCACACCAAAACCTAAAGGACAGAAAAAAATCAGAGGAAAATTATAGTAAATAACATCTTCTAATATTAAAAAATAAAGTGAAAAAACCCATTTAAGTATTCAATTTAGGAATTAGAAAAAGGCCACACCACACACATGCACATAGTAGGAGGGAATTAATAAAGGTAAAAGTTGCAAATAATGAGACAGAAAACTGAAAATAATATAAAGGTAAACCCAAAAGTGCATCTTAAAAAAAAAAAAAAAAAATAGATAGACTCCATATCTGATTTTGAAAAAAAAGAAGAAAAAAAGGCAAAAATATTAGAAATGGGAAAGTATCGATAGTTACAAGCACAGACCCCATGGTATGCACCTTTACGGCAGTAAATTTTATAATCTAGAGGAAAATGGATAATTTCTAGAAGAAGATAGATTACCAACGATTATTCAATAATGGGTAGAAAAAAAGTTAAGCAGACCAAGAATCAGGGAAGAGTTGCAGCAACCAAAGTTCTGCCATTAGGAGGTGGTTTATTTTCCACATTGTTTCAGAGAAGAAAATGAAACAAATGGCATACATAAAAGACAGAAAAGACCAATGTAATTCCAATTACTTTGAAATATAATTTTGGGAAAAACTGATGTTTTATTATTCTAAGTCTTCCTATGCAGCAATATCTTGCAAATAATTCCTTTAATCTTCTTTTAATAATATCTAAAAGCTGTCATTATAAATGCTGAACTTTTCTTGTTAAATTTATTCTTGATTGTTTTCTTGATTTTGCGAACATTGTCCAGGAATTTCCCCCCATTTCTACTTCTAATCAATTATATTAGGCATGGAGAAAACCACTGATTTTGGTATGTTTATCTGAAATCTAAGAACCTAGCAAAATCTCTTAAATTTTATTTATTTTTTAGCATCTGCATGTAAAGATAATTCTTAAGGCTCCGTAATTTATTTCCCTATATTGACGGACATTCAAGTTATTTCCAGTTTTGTTGCCTTACACACAATGCTGCAGGAAATATCCTTGCCCAGATATACGCTGAGATTTTCAAGGGAGTCTAGAGAGCGGAGTTGCTGGGTCAAGAAGACATCTATGCTAGAGATGGGACCCTTGGGTGCAGAAGAAAGGAAAATATCTTTCTACTAAAACTTTATTTCAATTTCATGCAGACAACTAATATTAATTTGGGGTTTCCCTTCTTCTGGGTTTGAGTCTAAGTTCTGGTCCCCCAAAACGCCCAGGCCTTGGGGTGTGGTGAGGAATGTGTGATTCTCTGTCATGGGTCCATTCTGGCTTCAGTGACAGCATGGACCCTTCAATCCAGACAACTTTCTCTCACGGTTCTGTATTATGGGGTGTGGGGTGGGCTTGAGGTTGCTGGGGGGCCTTTTTGCCACCCTACTGCCATAGCCCAGCATCTCAGGAGAGGGCCTGTCCACGGCAGGAAGGCACAACCACCCAGCGGTCCTTCCCTGCTCTCTCCAGCCCAGCGTCTTGGCTCTTGTCATCCTCTGCCATTTTCTCTGTCCTCGTGCAGTTCACCCATCTGGACCCCAGCCCAGAGAAAGCTTTTCTGAAGGGCGGGGTGGGGGGTAGGGAGAGGCGCTTCCTTAAATCTCTCCCTGCTCTCCTAATATTTCTCCAAATATTCTCTCTGGATCCAGTGTCTTCTCTGTTTACTTAAGGGCTTGATTTTAGAAAAGAAAGCTAGAAAAATGCTTGCAGTCTTCACCCTCCCACTCCTCTCCTGGGATGAGGAGCAAAGAATGGCCCAGCTGCCTGCATTTGATGGGGGTGAAGGAGGGACACAGGGAGGAGGGGAGGGAGGAAACACCAGGTAGAGAGAAATAAAACATGGGACAATATGTAAAATATCTCCTGCCATAGACATTTTAAAACTGCAATAAGTAATGCACAGTTCAAAAGACATAGCAATTCACCCTCCCACCAGTAATGACCTCTAGAGGTGTCTATTTCCTACAAACTCACCAGCTCCAAATGCTATATAGTTCTTTTGAATTTTTGTCACCCTCAGGGGTGCTGTTCTCATTTGAATGTTCCTGACACTTAGACATGTTGAGAGTCTTCTCCACATCTGCAGCTCCTCTTCTGTGAATTGTCTGGTTCTACCTTGGCCCATTTTTGTATTGGGTCATGTGCCTTTTTCTTAGCAATCTGTAGGAGCTTTTTGTTTACTAGAGGTCAAGTAGGTCTGGGAAGTGAAGTCGACCATGTCAGTAGGGACAAATCACAGAGGGCTGAGCTGTTGGGTTCTTCAAAGGGCAGATTGACTGAGAGAAAGATCCAGGGGCTCAGGTGCCCCCATCCCACATATTCACAGCATTTACAGGCCTGTGGAGAGGACAGCAGGAGCGAGCAGGGTGTGGGGTGTGCCAGCACCATGGCCGGGTCAGTAGAAAAAGAAAGAGTAAAAACAATGAAATGGGTACAATAAAATACAATGGAAAATAAAATACAAGTGAAGTGATAAAACAAAACAAAACAAAATAAAAGGCAGTGATGCTCTGGGGCAAGAGCCTGTTGGGGGTCTGAGACCAAAGAGCACAATGGTGGGTCCTCGGACCCTTCACAATTCCACACTCTCTCCAGCGCTTCCTTCCTTTTAAAGCCCACAGCAATCCTATGAGTGCGAATGAATATTCCCAATTAGTGGATGATCCAGGGAGACCCAGAGAGGTGAAATGACGTGTTCGGAGTGCAGAGGAGTAGGTGATAGAGCCAGCTGTCGATTCCACTCCACATCACTTTTTAATTTTTTATGTTCTCATTTCCCTTCATTGTGTTTTGTTTTACTTCACTGTTTTGAGTCTTTCATTTCCTAAGGAATCCTAAATAAATGCGTGGAACAGCAATGTGCACACAGTAGGCGCCCAATCACTGTTCCAGAAACACGGCTGGGGGCGCGGGCGAGACTGGCCCCTGGCACCCGGTCCTCCCTCCTGCGTGCAGCCCGGCTTGCAGGCCTAGGGCTGGGCACAAGTGTGCGTGGCCAGGTGGGCTTTTTACGGCTCGGCCCGAGGAGGTCTTTCGTATTAGCGTCTTTTACAACGTTCTCTGTGAGACACTATTTCCCGCAGTAGCCAGCCTCCTGGCTTTCTCTCAGCTCACCACCACTGCCTCTCCACTTCGGAGTGCGGCGTTTCCTCCCGGCTGGTGTCCCGTCTGAGTGGTGCGGGGTCCGGCTAGAAGGCCCGGGCACCCCGACTCGGGCCCCCTCCCCTGGCGCAGAGGATGCTGGATGCCGGGTCATCGCCCTTCTGCGCCAACGTGCATGGCTCACAGGGCAAACTGCTACCGCTCTCCAGTTGGGGGCCTGTCCCTCCCTCCCTCCGTCCCTCCTTCTGTCTTCCACCCCTCTGCCCTACCGCACGCTGCCTTGAGCGGCTCAGAAAGTGCCCGTGGCTTCCCCAGGGGGCCTGCACCCACTCTTGGCCAAATGGCCCAATGCGTCATTTCCGGTTCATCTCCAGGCTCTGGGCGCCGTCGGTGTGGGGCCCTGCTTGGGCAGGATGGCTCAGGGTCCTTCCTGCCCTGCCACCTACCACCCGTGCGCCCTCAGCCAGGCCCTGGTCCCGTCCGAGCCACAGTTTCCTCGAGGGTCGAGTGGGGTGACGGCCCCCCTCCCACAGGGTCCAGGCGGCAGCAGAGCCAGCGGTGTGAACTGACCGTCCAGAGGGAGAGCTGCGAGGGGGCGTTGGTCCGGCCGGGCCTGTCCTCCAGCCTCCTGTTCACCTCCCCGCGGGAGTTGCTGGCTCGTCGAGCTTCTCCGGCCTCGGCCAAGCCAATCAGCACGCCCGCGCCTGAACGCGTAAGGCCGCGGCCAGAGGACCGGGCACGGGTTGGGGCCGACTCCCCAGCGGCCTGAGCTACGGGTCGCGGACGGCGCAGGCCCGGCGGGCGGCGGGAGGAGGCGGCCCCGCTCCACAGGGCGCGCCGCAGGTGGCCTCCGCTGGCCCGCGCCCCGGCCCCGCCGGGCGCTGCCTCCCGGCGGAGCGATCGTAAAGCGTCTGCTGCCATCTGGTGGCGGAGCCCGGGCAGCTGCGGCGCGGAGCGGGGAGACAGGGTCAGGGGCGGGGGCCCGTAGACCCCCATCCAGAGCCTCTCGCAGCCGTGCTACACAACCAAGAAGCCCCACGCCTCCGCCCTCTGGCGCTGCTCCGGATTCCCCAGGCAGAATGGCTGGCATCCCAAGAGAGGCAGTGTGATACAATGGTCGGCGCCTGTGCTTTGATGCCCGCGCCTGACTGTGGAGCCAACTTGCCCCGCCCAGAGGGGCCCTTCACTCACTGAACCGCATCTTCTCATCTGTAAAGTGGGGCTGAGAGAAGTGCGTGTCTTGTGGAACCTTCAGATTGCCATGGCAGATTCATGTCGAGCCCCAGACCTATAGCTGTGGCCTTTGTAAAATCCCAGGCCGTTTCTCACACACTCTCTTTATGTCATTCTGCCACTTGCCAATGTGAAACCTTGGCCATACCATGAATTTTCTGTTTCTCCATCTGTAAATTGGAGATGCCAGTGCTGTCCTCCACCTCCGGGTATGGTAACTGGCATAAAGATGACTCCACCTCTCTGCGCACAGGTGCCCCTGACGTCACTGGCCTTCTGAGCCTTCCCCCTGTGAGCTCCCAGAGGATAATTCTCCACCAGAATGAAAAGGTTCTCCCAGCTGCTGCCCAAATCTGGAGGCTCTGCCTGGGCCTTGTACCTTATAGGCAGGACCTGTTTTCTGAACTAAGAGGATTTCGGTGGCTTTTCTGGGAACCACAGACCAAAGGGTCCAAATTAGGGGTCTTGCTCTCTGACCCTTCCAAAAGAGGCCACACTGAAGCAGATGCCTCATCCTTACAATAATACGGTGGAATATTTAAGGAAAGCAAATTCTCCTGAAAAACGGGAAAAGCTCTTTGGCTCCATTCATGCACCAGGCACTGTCCCTGAGACATGGGTCCAGTGGGCGTGTGCACACTCCACGTCTTACACACGGTTGCAGCAGGCACACAGCTTTTTATTTATTTATTTATTTATTTATTTATTTATTTATGGCTGTGTTGGGTCTTCGTTTCTGTGTGAGGGCTTTCTCTAGTTGCGGCAAGTGGGGGCCACTCTTCATCGCGGTGCGCAGGCCTCTCACTATCGTGGCCTCTCCAGTTGCGGAGCACAGGCTCCAGATGCACAGGCTCAGCAATTGTGGCTCACAGGCTTAGTCGCTCCGCGGCATGTGGGATCTTCCCAGACCAGGGCTCGAACCCGTGTCCCCTGCATTGGCAGGCAGATTCTCAACCACTGCGCCACCAGGGAAGCCCCAAGCACACAGCTTTAATTACTTCTCAGTGTGCAGCAAGAGGGTGCCTACAGCACTGGGGTGACAGCCAGGTGCACCAGCAGGGAGGGGGGCATCTCAAGCAGCCGCTGCCCTTCCGCCTGTGAAAACGCCTGCTCCAATTCAAAGGTATCAAATATTTGCCTAGCTGTTCAACATTTCTTTAAATAATACACTCGTGACTAATTCATATCTAGACTCGCCGTCTTCATCTCTCCCAGTCTTCCCTCCTGGATTAGCGTGTCTTTTCTATTCCTGGAGAAACTTGTCCTACATTCTAAAAATAGACCCCAGAGTCTGGACACTGGCATGCACAGTCAGTGGAGGCTTTTTTATTTATCTTGAGGGCCGTCCTCTTGGGACAGCTGCATCAAAGCCCAGGGACACATTGGTGAAACAGCCAGTCATGGGCACCCAGGTGCACGGAGGAGGCTGGGTTTGTGCTGGCTGCTGCTTTCCAAAAGAGAGGTGGTCTGCTCCCAAGAATGCCCCACCCAGCTTGGTCCTTTGACCTCTGAGGGGAGTACACACCTCTCACATCAGAGGCAAGGGCCTTTCTCCTCTGCAGATGGGTCCATTTTCCCCTTGAAGTTAGAAGCCCAAGATGTCCCTGTATCAGCCAGGACCTGGCAAGAAGCAGGTGGCGCGCTCACCTGGGTCATTAAGGGAGAGTGAACCTATGAAGGAGGGTCAGCACTCCGGGTCTAGGGGAAGAGGAGCTAGCTGAATCTGGAGGCCAAGGTGGCCGTGCAGAGAGTGCCATCTGACAGGAGTGATGACCTCAGGAGGAGGAGCCTGGGGAATGGCCACCCCAGCCACTCTCCTCTGCCCCAGGTCTCCTGCTAGGCACCCCTCACACACACACCAAGGCTCAAATCCGTCCAGAAGGCAGTGATGTGTCCGACGTGTTCGTTTGGGGGAGCCTGTGTGGGGAGGTGCCCAGAGCAGGCGGGGGAGGGTACAGAGGGGTCTACAGGGCAGAGGGGAGGTGTTCAGCTCCCTGTCCCTTTCTTGGGACCTCTCCTCCTCTCTAGTCCCCTCCTGTCTCTCTCCTTGTGCTGGCCATCATTTGTCTCTTGTCTCACCATCTGTGTCTCTCACTGACTCATCTCTTTGTTTTCCTCTAGATATATCCTCCCTGCTTTCTGTGCTGTGAAGGAGTGTGGGGTGGGTAATGTGCACCTTTCCCAAGTGATCCAATTGTAGGGGGCGCCCAACAGCTCTTTCCACTGTGGCCTGCCCCCACTATAGGAGGGAGAGCGGCCGGGCCCGGGAGGCAGGCTTCCTGTGATCTCCGGCTCTGCCTTCTCTGAACTCCACTAAATGAGGCCAATCAGCATTACTTTCATTTTATTACTTCAAGGACTTCCTCATCCACTTCTTTTCACCCTTCTTGCTGCTTTCGCCTGGAATTAGCAAGGAGGAGTTCCCTGCTCCTTGTGTCACCTCTAGCCACCACTCAGCCCTTTCTGAGCGCTCCTACTGTGTGCTCAGCCTGCATGAATAATGTGGGGTGCCAGCACTCAGAGCACACGGTCCAGATGGGGGCAGGACCCCACCACCCATTCACCCTGTCATTTGACAGACTGCACCACTGTGCAGGGACTCCGGGCCAGACCCTAAGTAAATAAATAGCAATGAGGGATTTAGTGTCTGCTCTTGACAGAACAGATGGGGAGGTTGTGTAGCACAGTGGATAAGCCCACGTAAGCCTCAGTTTCCTCTTCTATGAAATAGGGGTGACAATCCCGACCTCACAGGCTTGCTTAGGGGTGATGTGAGATCACAGGAGGTTGTTGTTATTAAGTGGCAGGGACTTCTGCGCCCCCCCCCCCACACACACACATAAAAATTATAACCTCAAATGGAAGGTGGGACCTCCCAGGTGGGGGGTGAGGAAGTAGCAGAGAGAGGGGCTGGGGATGCAGATCTCAGACAGCAGGAGGACCCGGAGGAACAAATGTGGACCTAGGCCTCCAACTTCAGGTCTGGTTTTAACTGGCATAAAATAACTTCCAGAATGAATATCCCCTCTATGAGGCATGTCCACTTATGAGGGAATCCCTAGTAACAGATCTTACCACAGTACAAAGAAATCCTACTCTCCTAATCTGGGGATGATATATGCAGCCAGCTAATGCAAAATGAATTTTCATGTTATTTTTGCTTATTTTTAAGTCTGTTGGGTGCATCGTGGCTGATCGCTGTTCTGACATTTTTCTTCCCTCATTAAGAAAGATGCCCCTGGTGAGTTACCTGTGCCGGGCTCAGAGCAGAAAACAAATATCGCTGGCATCCACTTTCCTGTGCTCTCTGGGTGTAATTAAGAAAAAGGCGCCTGCAGGAGAGAGAAAGAACAGAGTAGAAAGCGGCCTAATGGTTACTCTTCACAGAACTCCCCAGTCTGTAAAACCATCTGAGTGTCCTTCCTTTCCAGGATACCTTTCCTGACCTGTCAGGGCCTCCCTCCAACCTTGAACCCTAGCACTTCTCTCTGGGGACTTTTCCTTTTCGTTGTGGTTTGTTTTTCCCCCTTAATACATTTCTCATCCCTTCTGTGCTAGACAGCCCTGTTCTTTCCTTTGTCTAAGGCACCTGCTCTTCCTTCGGAGACCTGCACTTCGCTGGAAGTCCATATGATTTGGGTGAAGCTAACCTGTGCCCCAGAGGGGAAGCCAAGCCTGGCCAATCAGAATTAGTCTTGGGACTTGGCAGGAACTACTTCGAGAGATGCTCTCCAGCTGAGGTTCAGCCTGGGCATCACTTGGGGAGAACCAGTCTTGAGAAAGAAGCCAACTCTAAGGAAAGCTGAGTGTGTAGTGAGAATCTGGGACCCGAAGTCCTGTTTGAGCCCTGGGTCCAGGGCTTCTGGATTTGCAGGCAGACGTTGTCCTTCTCCTTTCCCCTAGGTGTCTCTTGGAGGGAGCTGGGGACCATCCACCCAGGGTGTGCCACCTAGTCTCATTCCTGCCGTGCCCAGCCACTGCCTCTGGCTGAGGGAGCTCGAGGGTGTCCCCAGCTCTGACTCAGTCTCCAGAGGGGGCAGAGCTGGGTGACCAGGGCACAGAGGCCAGCAGCCTGCACAGTTCTTAGCTTTCTGGGCTTGGCTAGGGTCACAGTTACTGCCGTGCAAGGGATTTTATAATTCCTTGATTTCCTGTTTTACACCCAGAAGTGGTCCATAAATGTCACAGATGCTCCAATGAACTGAGGCCCCTGCCTGAGCTTTCAGAACCCAGTGTATCAGTAGCAGTTCATGCCTGCTGGCCTGACTTGTTTCAGGACCACATTTGTCACCTCTTCACTGAGCTTTTGTCCTTGGACTTTAGAGAGGGCTTTGAATATCAGATGCCAGGCTCTCTCTTCCTGTTCTGATCCCCTGCCCCACTTTGGGCCCCTTTCCTCTCTGTTGTCATGTCCCTTTCCTTCCACTGCCTTCAAACATGTTCTCCAGACTGTGAGCATCTATTAGGCACCCTGTGTGTACACCCGAGTAGAGCCTTCCCTGACACCCACTTCCTGTGTGACTTCAGTTTCCACCATCTTCCTCTCTCCGGGTGCCCTGTTCTTTTCCTTCACAGCAGTGATCACACTTTATCATTGTTAAGTGCTTTTTTGTTTGTTTCTTTGTTTTGTTTGTTTACTGGATTCACTGTTGTCTCTTCAGTAATCTGTCAGCTCTCAGAAGATAGAAACTTTGACTGTTCTTCCCCTCAAGTGTGCTAGCACCTAACTCAAGGTTGGCACACAGCAGGCCCTCTAGAAACACCCATGGGATGACTGAGTGAGTAGGCATTAGTGGGCCAGGCCCTGGCCCCAGGGGTGGAGGGCAGGCGAGCAGAACCAGCCCGGAAGCTGCTCCCAGAGTGCTCAGCCTCTGGTCGAGTGAGATGGGATGGGGTTGGGGCCCAGGCCGCCAGAACTATGGTGTGAGGTGGCCTTGTGACGTGTCCTAAGTGCAGACCAGACCCAGAGTCCAGGGCTCTGAGAAGAAAGCACAAAGCTGCTGGGTGGGAGTGTTCATTGGATAGACTCTTGAGGCTGAAACGCAGGGAATTTGAGAGAAGTGCAGAAATGAAAGAATGGGGGATTCTGTCCAGGGTTTGATCACGTTCATCTCCTGATTCTCCTCTGATCCTGACAGCTCCCTGGGGAGGAGGTGGGCTCTGCTGTTTCTCACCTGTCCCGCGTCGTTTGGCGCAGGGCTGGGCTGCGTGGCGGGTGCCTGATAGTGCTCAGCTCCCACTGGAAGCAGCTCGTGAGTGCGTAGGCAGCATCTACATGGTGTCAGCGTGCTCCATGTGCCATGTTCAATTTCAGGTCCGGGGGGGGGATGGACAGAGTAGCCCAATGGACTATTTGGCACAAACCCAGCATGACTCCATCCAACACAGGAGGAAATTTTCATCCCCAGAATCATCTCAGTTGTTCCTGTGTTATTCACAACTGATGGCTGGCCCCACAGGCCCCAAATACAAGGCTGGTTTACCTAGAGGAGAAGCATAGGGCATAGGCATGGCTCTGAGCTCCAGCTTTACCACCTAGTGATGAGTGGGGTGGGCAAGTCCATAACCTCTCCCAAGCTCACTTCCTGCACCTGAGAAACGGGCTTAATAAGTACCCTTGGAAGGAGTTGGAGGCTAGGCGACACCTGGCCCATGATGAGGAATACTCTGCCCCCGTGAGGGCACCCCAAGTCCTGGGGGGAGGGCTCCCCAGCTGCCTCTCAGCTCCCGGCTCTAGTAAAGCAGGTTGCTGCTGCCTCGTGCCAGCATCAGCCCAGCATGGGCTCTCTGCTCTCCCCACCTTGTCGTGCTCCTGGGAGGGCAGGGGCCTGGCCCCATGGGTGTTGCCCCTCTTCCTGCCTCCCTGCCGAGGGCTCAGCACCGGGCCTGTGCTTTCTTGGTGCTCAAAAAGTTATCTGTTGAATGATGTGTGAAAGACTAACAGGAATTCAGTTGACCTATGTGGAAATACCAAACCGTTTTGCTAACTTCCCCCCGAACTCCCTGCCACCCCTCCCTGGCAGCAGTTGCCCTGCCGGCAGGGAGAAGGGGTAGCCAGACAGCCAGGAGAGGGAGGCCTGCCAAGCTCCAGCCGCAGATGCAGGACTCATGGCACCCTCCGAGGCTCTCATGCAGCCTCCCCCTGGCCCTCATTTTACAGTGCGGCCTTTCCTTCAGCAGCCCAGAGACCGCAGGGCCTTCCCGCCATCCCTCCGCCCCCGTGCTGTCCAGAAGATGGGGCGTTAGTGATTCACAGGTGCAGCTCCGCTCCCGCAAATGTGGGGCTGGTGTTCTGAATTCAAGATGCCTGATAAAGGCTCTGTTAGCCAGTGCTACTGATGGGGGCCAGTCTCTGCCACTCACAGGAGACAGGCGCCCTGACTCAGCCAGGGCCCCAGAGCAGAGGGTGGAGTTCAGATTTTAAATTTGGCAATTCTGACATTGGTCTAGTCCCTTTTCCCAGAGATAGACTGGTCCAGTGTGCCATTTTTCCAGATAGTTCTTTTTGAAGCATAAATAGTCCTAATTTTAAATGTATAGATACTGACATTTGGGGTTAGTTCTCGGTATTGTTTTTAGATGGAAAACTTGCTCTGAAAAGCACAACTATGTGTGGACACTCACATACCACTGGGCCCCATAGAGTCCTGATTTTCAAAATACTCAGAGTCCTTCCTAAACTTGCCTAAGGGATGCTGTCTTTGGAGTTCATTCCTGGCGGGTTTTAGAGAGTTTTCTTTTTAAAAAAGAAACAAGAACAAAAACACCTGACAATTTGTTTCCTCTCATCTTGCCAAGAGCAGGGGAGTCTGGCCCTTGGATAGGTATGGGCCTTTGCTGCCTGCTGGAAACTGAGGTGTGCTTATAGGGGCCGGAGCAGAGGACAGGTAGCCCAGGGCCGGGAGACAGGCAACCTGGACAGGGACCCAGGCCTGGCCTTACCACTTACTTACCAAGACATGCTGGGAAGTCTCTTTACCGCTGTTTGCTCATCAGTAAGATGGGAACAATAGGTCCTTTCCTGCTTGCTGGATGTGAAAATCTCCACAGAGGGCTGGATAAACACAGAGGCTGTTGCTGGGACTTTGGAGGTGGGAGAGCAGCAAGGATAAGCATGTGGACACTGAAACCGGCTGCCTGCACTTGAGTCTTGCCTCTGCCCATTGCTAGCTGTTGTGAACTTAGTGGAGCTACTTAACCTCTTTGGGCCTCAGTTTCCTCATCTGTAAAACGGGGAATATATGAAAAGGCCTGACGTCATCAGGTTTTTGTGAGGATCAGATATGAGATGGTTGGTCCATGCAAAGCCCTGCCTCATGCTCTGTTTTGTTGGCCTCAGTTACTATGTCCTCCAAGCAGACCTGGACACTCAGGGTCCTCTTTTGACACAGAGTCTTCTCCAAGGCATGACCCCTGCCCTTAAGACCTGGTCTCCCAAGGGTTAGGAGAAGCCTGAGCCACTTCCACTTTTTCAAGTTCCCAGTTTATTAAATAATGAAAAAATGTCAAAGCAAGTGTACATAAATTAGTGTAAACTGACTATATTTACATAAAGCAAGTTAATGCTTTTACCCAGACACACACAGAGACTCCCTGGAAACCCTCACTGGACACAGTGACAACAGTCTGCACTTGATATTCATCAGAATGAGTGGCCTGGGTGGAATGGCTCTCTTCCCCTTGTCCTGGCCTGTCCAGAACAGGCCCTGACCGAGGTGTTTGGAAGGTAGAAGGGGCAGAAATAACCCTCACTCCCGGCTTAGGCAGGAGCAGAGACAAGGGCTCAAGGGGCCAGAGGATGGCTGCTATACAGACTGGGTATCTGTAGCTCCTTGGACCTCGTGGAGGCTGGTATGGGTGGCCACGGTGAGGAAACAGGCAGGCTGCCCCACACAGGTATGTGTGGAGGGGCCGTGGGGAGGTAGCCAGGGCCTTGTTGCTGGATTGCCCTCCTTGGGATGCAGTCCCTCCTCCCCGATGGCCCTAGGGTTGTCTAAGAGCCAGCGGAGGATGGTTTGAGGTAACTTGCAGCTTCAATGACTCTGAAAGTTCCAGCTCTTGGCGTGTCCCCATTCTCCCTGGGATTCAGTGGCAGGTGTTCAGTTTTATAAATCTAGTCAGTGCATGGCTCCTGTGGTGGCAGGAAGCTCCAGCTTCTAAACCCACTCCCTGGGTGGCTCTCTCCTGACTCCTTGCGGCCTGGGTGGCCTGCCTACAGGTGTCTCTGGGGAACAGCCAAGACCTTCCTCCCAGCTCCTGGGTTTCTTGACCCTGGCTGTGCATGACTGCCACCTAGGGAGGGTCTTCAAAACGCTGGCCACTGTCCCTTCCCCCACTCCAGAACAGTGGCACGTAGAGCACCATTCAGTTTCTTGGCCCAGGCACGCCTCAGGTGCATACGTACCCTGCATGCCCAGTGGCAGAATCTAAACCCAGGCCAGGGGCTGCTTCTGCAGGGGTCCTGAGCGGAGGACTAAGGTCCAGAGAGGTAGCTCTCCAGTGCAGCCACAACAGAAATACCAGCTTGGGAAGATAGGCCGCGGTTGACCAAGATCCTCTCCAGAACTCTCCAGACAGCAGTGAAGCTGTGGGTCAGATCAAGTAAGATTTAGCTCCATATCCAGCCTGCTTGAACCAAGCACAACCACAGGCCAAGTCCCTGCCGGGGGCGCGTGACTTCTGTCCTTGCCGTGACAGACCCCTCTTTCCGCGTGTGTAGGCCCAGAGGGGATCTATGTGAGAACAGGGCGCACTGGGCCGGCAGATCGCCCTGCAGTGCCACGGCCCCCTGGCCCCGCTCACTCCCAGGCAACCGGAGCTTTGAGCAGAGTAGTTTGAACGCTCAGGTATCCTTGAGCCCAGGTTGGAGTTTCTCAAACTCGAGCACACCTGAGATTTACTGTGCGGAGCTGTGAGTCTTAAACTATGCCCGCTCTTCCATGGTGATTCAGGGGCTTTGGGGGTAACTGGCTGCACTCTGTGTGGAGAGCTCCGCGGTGGCCCTGAGGGCAGCAGGGCCCGGTGCCTCAGTGATCTGGCCCCGCCTACCTTCCCAACATCACTTCCATTCTGCGTCCCTCACTCCCCACACTCTTGCCTCAGACTTTCTCTCGACTCTCACACTCCAAACTTACTCCTGCCCTGGAGACTTGACCCTTGTTCTCCTCTATGCCTGGAAAGTTCTCCCAGATCTCCCAGGTTGCTTCTCATCCTCTAAGTCTCAGCTCAAAGTTACCTCCCCTGAGAAGCCCTCCCTGACCATCCTTCCTACAACTGACATATCTGTGTCAGTCTCCTGCCCCTGAACTGCAAGGCTGAAGGTAGCGTCTGGTCGGACTTGTTCACAGCTGAGGTCTCAGCGCCTGCAGTTGTGCCAAGGGCAGGGTTGGTTCCTGACAGGCATTGTCGTTCTTGATAAACACTGAGGAAGACAGGTCCTCCCAAAGTGAAGAATGAATTTATGAGAGTGCCTGGGACTGAGACATTAGCACAGGACCCACTGTGAGAGGCTCCAGGGATGTCTTGCCCCTGCTCCTTTAGCATTCACCGTTCCATTACACTCAACTGAGCAAGTGACGGGCACTCTTCATGGGGCGCAGCTCCAGCCACGGGAGCCTGATGTGCCTATGCGCAAGACAGGAGGGAAAGACCAGGAATTAAGGCCCTGGGAACAGACTTCAGTCAGTGACAAGAGAAGTTGTGGATAAATTGTCCAGTGCCCTTGCCCTTAGGATGGGTTGAGGCCAAGTCTGCTCTGCGTCCCAGGTGCCAGCAGTCAGGCTGCCTGCAGCAAACCTGCTCGTTCACCCACTCTGGATGGGCTTCCTTCCCTTCCCTGCCTTGCGACGCCACCCCACATCAGCGCCAGGAAGAACCAACCTTTTGCTCAATATGCCCATCAGCCTTTCCGTGATGAATCCACTGTCTGCAAGGAAGGCACTCTAGTGTTCTAATTATCTGACATGGATAACCAGCTCCGAAGAGGATGGGAGTGAGCTGGTGGTCCCCTTCACCTCTGGTGTCGGATGTCGGGTTCCCGGGGAAAGGGGCTCCTTTGGTTCCCTGGTTCCTGCCCCACAGATAACTAAACTGAACAGGGTGACAAAAGTTGTCATTTGGAAAAGTCTTGTGGCCATAGGCTTCAGGGGGAATGAAGACAGAAGGGGAGGCAAGGAGGTGAGATGCCTGGAGAAGCTAAGGCCAGGGAACCAACTCTACCCAGAGTGAACTCTCTGCAGCCAGGAAACAAGTGACAGCCCCTGGTGGGACCAAAGAAAGTTTCGCTACTCCTCCCTCCCAGAGATATTTCTAAGAGCTTTATTTTTCTTGCCAGTTGGCTAAGAAGCAAAAAAGGAACAATAGATTCAAGCTGAAATAATTTGCATTTATGATGAACACAAGGAATATCTACCTTGCATTTTCCTAAAAAAGAAAAATTAAACCCCGTTTTTAATTAACTGATAAACTATTAATCAAATTTTTGCAATGTTAGGTGACACATTATTCATTTAGGTAGAATGACTGTGAACTTAAACTAATCAAATCTGATTTGCCCACATAGGCTTGATTGAAATACATTTTAACTAGCATATACAAAGAGAAAATCTTGGATTTCTTACCTAATCTTCAGAGTATACTGCTGAGTTAATAAGGGCAGTTTTTTTTAAATGAGACCACCATTTCTTCATCTGCATATCAAAATCAAGAGGAACTTAATTGCAAAACACATATTCCTGAAATCTAATCATTACACTGCTTTAGGGTATTTTATTGAAGCATGTTAAATGATGGACAGAATATTAATGATGGAGCTAATCAAACCCAATTAGTCACTTCTAACAATAGTCACATAAATATACAAGTCAGGTACCAAAGTACTGTAGATATGGTGTAAAATTGTTAAAATATTAAATGTATGTGTTATTTATGAAATATTCATATAGCATTTAAAGCCAAAAATTATTGGGTAAGTCACTTTAAAGAAAACGAGTTAAACAGTGTCCTGCAATATTTGACTAGAACTCACAACTTTTCACATATTCTTCAGGTACATTTGAATCTAGGAGATTAGTGAGTCTATAATCAATCAATCAGCAAATTCTACTAAGATGACTTACCATATTCATGACCCAGTATTTCACTCTTGCATCCAGAGACTTTTTTTGGTCTTTTGTATTCTGACTTTTCCAAGGCCTGGTGGAAAGGTAGGTCTGGAGTCTCCAGGCCCCAGAAATCTGACGGAGGGTGGATGGAGTTTTCTGGGTCTGGTGATTTGCTGTCCATGGTGTCTCCCTCCCCACCCCAGGGGCAAAGCCAGGCCAGAAGGGGCAGAGGGGCCACTGCCTAGTTACTTCATCCTCCTCCCTTAGTTGAGACTTCAGGAAAGGGGGCTGAAGGGTCCCTGGGAGTCCCAGGCCCTGGGCTGTGAGGAGTCTTGGTGGAAGATTCCAGGCCTGGGAGCTGGGCCAAATCAGGTAGGTAGCACCAGATCTGGGAGTTTCCCCTGCAGAGTTTGCCCCCTGCTTCACTTCAGACCAGTCACCTCTGGCTGCACGGTCGCAACTCCAGCATCCACACGTGTCTGGACGGCAGCTGTGTCACACGATAGCTCCCAAGGCTCCCCTTAATCGGGGAGGTTGTCAGTCCTCACAAGTCACTCTGCTGGCACTTCTCCTGTTCTGGTATTCAGTCCAGACCCCCTTTTTTCCCTCTCTAGCCCTCTAGATACTGCACTTCCTCCATGCGTGCCAGAATCTCAGCTCTGGGGAGAGAAAGGGCCTGTAACATCAGGCTCAGCTCTGGACAAACATTCTAAGTGGGGAGCCAGAGGAAATCGGAGACATTTTCCCTCTCACCCACCCATCCGTCCATCCATCCATCCATCTATCCATCCTATAAATATTTACGAAGTATGAATATGTCCCAGGCCCCATGCTGGACCTTCCCTAAGCTTGGGGAACACAGAAATAAAACAGAAATTGTGTTGCTTTTTCCTGCACATCATGCATGCTCCTGCTTCGGGTAATGGCACCTCCAGTTTCCTTTGAAGAACCTTTCTACCCCAACTTGCAGTCTCTAAGGTTTGAGGGGGGGGCTACTCCACCCACTGAACTCACAGTGGGCATGTGACCCTGGCCTGCCAACAGTGCACTCCATCCTCTAGCTCCTGTGATTGGCTCACAGGTAGAATGGGGCCGAGGTGTAATGCTGGGGGTTTTGCCAGAAACATAAGGGAAGAGAAGCCTTTTTCGGCTGGGGTGTCCTGAGAGGAGAGGCTGGGGCCACAGCATGGAGAGAGCCTGCCTGAAACTGAAGCCAGCACAGAGGAGAGAACAAGTCCTTAGTATATCAGCTGAGCTCCTGAATCCAGCTATGCTTGGGACTTTTCAGTTGCCTGAGCCAATAGATTTCCCTTTAACCAGTTTGAGTTGTGTTTTCTGTCACTTGCAACCAAAAGAGTCATGCTAATAGGCAGAGGAGAGAAATGGAAGACGTACAATCTGGACTCTCAGAGACAATCTGAGGACGAGGCAGTGTGCGATGTCAAGGGGGGGACAGAGCCTTTCGGCTTCTGCAGCTTGGACAACGGGAGATGAGGAGCTGGAGAGGAATCTGGATATGGCTCTTGAAGGACTGGCAGGGTTGTGTATTCACCCTGGGTGACTTTGACATCAGTGAGGGATGGCAAGTGGAGTGAATATAGTTGCCTGCAAGAAGGGAGCATGGTGTGGACATGGGGAGCAACATCCCGGGGTCCATGGCCCAGCATGTGGCTTGATGTGTGGTCACAGATGCACAGGGACTGATACCTTCTAGCAAATTTACATGCCAGACTAGTACCAAAGACACAAGCTCCTTTTGGCAAGAATTCCCTTCTTGCCTGGCATCCATGGCTCTCCATGGTCTATCCTCAGCGTACCCAGGCAGCTTTAGTTCCACTGCTCCAGCCACACCCCTCAATTTGCTAGTGCCCCATAACCTTTTACACCCTCTTTGTCACATCTCTTTGGCATTTCCTTTTGCATGGCCCAACTGCATTGCCACTTCCTCTCCCTGTTTTGAAGCCCAAGGGGCTGTTCTTGTGGACCTCTCGTGACTTTGGCTTTCTGAGCCTTGGATTGGGAAGAGAAAATCGAGGCACAGAGGCTGCACCTACATTTGGGTGGAGGCAGCAGCAGAGACAGAGGCCTAGACTGCATATGCAGAGTTAAAAACAAGATTTTAGCAAAAGCTGAAAACCTCAGCCAGACATGAGTGGTGGAATTTGCAGCAACGGCATGGGACAATTCACGGGATGTTGGAGTGGTGTTCAGGTCATGCCCTTCCAGTCACCAGGGAGAAGGTGATGTCCTTGACCTGGTATGGGTCTGTGATCCAGGTCTCCTATTATACCATGAGCCCCCAAGTGCAGGCAAGGAGCCGGCGTTCCTTTCAGCCTCGTGGCACCATCCAGATAGGTTGGTTGGCAGGACAACTCCAGACTCTGAAAACTTCCCTGAGGCTCTGGGACCCCAACCTCGGGTTCCCAAAGCAAGCTCTGGTTGAGATTTAGCTTTGGGCCAGCATGTGGTTGACATTCCTGGGCTGCTGGTACAATTCCAGTCAGGCTAAGCTGGACTTTTGTAAAGCACTACATGTGCTTTTGAATAATTTAAAAAATCATATAATAACACACAATGATAAATATCAGTTAACATTTTTGTCATTTCTGCCTCAGACTTTTTTTTAAAGAAGCAAAAAGTAGCAGACAATATAATGCAATATATCTATTGCCTATTGATAAGCATTTAGATGATTTCCAGTTAGTGAAAGTCCTACGTGTCTCCTTGGACACACGTGTAAGCGTCTCTAGGGTAATAAACCTGGAAGTGCTGTAGCATCTTCAACTTTGCTCTATTGCCACATGTACATTCCCACCATAAGGTGAGAGTTTCCCCACACTCTATCCAACACTTGGACTTAAATTTTTTTCTTATGTGTGTTCATTGTTGATTAATTTGTATCTCCCCCATTGCTGGATGTCCCCTGTGCCTTTTCTAGCCATTTAAAATCCATCCTATCATCACATTATTCCATCCATCATCACATCACTCCTTTCTCTCATGATTGGGCTCCTGTAAGAGGTACCGCTGCCGTGGGTTTCAGGTAAGCAACTTAGCTTCCGTGCCCTTATCTGTGAAATGGACATAATAATGGCTAACCCATGAGGTTTAGACAACGCAGACCAACCAGCTCTCCAACCAGCTCTTCCAGCCTTGTAAGGTCCAAAGCTGATGGGTAGACCCAAGTCTGTCTTCCTCCTGCAAGCAATCAGGCCTAGGATGACGCTTTCATTTTTGTGAAGAAGAACAGAGCCTGCATTGATGAGACCAAGGTGCAATTTCAAGTCAAGCAGAGCTTCTCCTGAAGCTGGAATGGCACCCCATTTCCCCAAGGAAGGCTCACTTCTCCTTGCCAGGAGGCTGAGGGGGAGAAGGTGGTGGAGGTGGGGGAGAGTAGGTACCATCTTCAGAGCTGCAGTTGGTGGGGCTGGAGAGCCTGCACTGTAGCAATGGAGATGGTGATGCTAAGGTATCCCCTCCCGCCTTCCTCTTGGCAGGCCTGCATCCATTCCCAGTGCAGCCCAGGCATCTGGCCTCTTCCACCTGAGGGCCTTGGCAGACCTAGGAAGGAGAGGCAGGGCCCAGGGTCAGGTCAGGCTGACACCACAGAAAGGAAGCAACTGTGTGGGAGACACACCTGACAGATGATTTGTTTCTGCCCTAGGCTCCCTGTCGGCCTAGACTTATCTCTGCTTTGCAAGGCCTCCAGGACCAAAAGCAGAACAACTCTGCTTCACTCAAGATGGGAGAGAACCATCTAGGGGACTGCCTGAATTTTCCTGGAGGCTTTGGCCCCCGAGGATTTTCCTGGGCACCTCCTGAAGCTTATTCATTAGCCATCAAGACATCATCGAGTTACCTGAATTTTTCAGTTACCTGAAAAGCAGTATTAAATCACCTTAAAAGGCACCTATTTTAAAGCTAAAAGTTGATGAGTTCTGGCAAATATGTACACCTGTCTAACCAGACTTAAAATCTCCCAAAATGCATAATTTCCATGGGTTCTCATGCTATTAGTTGAAAACATAAAAATGCAACTCTTCCCAGTCAGTGAGAAGGAACACCGACCGACATCAGGAAGACCAGCATGTGCTGGCCAGAATTTAACAGCTGCCTTTGCATGGTTGGTGGATGGGACTGGAAAGTGAGCATGTAATTTAGTGATGCCTATTCTCCGTTCAGATTCACATAACTTTCTGAAGTGACTTTTTTAGTTATCAAAACCATTAAACCAAGTATCAAGATAAAATGAACTCAGAACCAGGCTTCCAAATTGCTGCATCACAAAGTGTTAATCAAGATTTTTAAAAATAAATGAAGCACATTTAATCACATTGCCACTTACTAAGAATATCATGATTAATATTTGGAAGAGAGCAAAAAGATTGTGTTGTTAATAAATAAGTTATTTAAACTACTGTTTATTTTCTCTCTATCTTATCCTTTTAAATGTGTATTTTGTGTATGTTTTATTACAAACACATTGAAATAATACCATAGTATACAGCAGACCCTAAGACAAGGATTTGGGTGCAGGTTGTTTATTTGGGAGGTGATTTCAGGAAGCAGGAGGGAGGGGAAGGGGGAGGGAGACAGAGAGGGGTGCATAGGTGAGGGCTTCCCTCACTCCCTTAGAGGCCATCTGAGGTATCATGTAGAAGGCATTCAGACTGTCCCATCAAGGGATGAGAAGTTGGGATAGTTACCTTCTTTTCTTCTTTGGGTGAGAGTTGCCCTTGGGATGTTAACTCCCTGACATTTTCAAGCTGCCCTGTAAGCTGGCCAGGGAATCTTCTGTGGTGCAGGAAAAGCCTTTAGCCTAAAAAAGCAGAAAGGAGCCAGTGCTGGTGGGGAAGCAGCTGCTTGTGGGGGAGCACCCACCACATCTGTAGGTGAATAGGAGACTGAAGGGATAGGGGGTGACCCTCAACAGCGTCCCTGAAAAGGTCTGTGCTTGTAAATTGTTGACGGAGAAGAGTGCATAACCTAAAACTGAGTGGAGACCACTAACCTTGAGATTATTCAGAAAGTGGTAAAAAGCTAAACGGTGACTGAGAATAACTGGTGTTTAAAACCAAACTCCACCCTTGTTAACAGTGAAAGCACACCTGCCCCTCCTGGCCACCGACCACCCCTTCCCCGGCACTCAGCCCAGATTATTTTATGGGTAAACGCCACGAAATTCTTAAGGACAAGGTAATGCTGTTTCAGCCGTCCCAGAGCATAGAGAAAGACTTACTATGTCCCTAAATGGAAAAACTTGCTGTTGAAATTATGGCCATTTCCCTTGGATTTGTCTACAAATTTAGTGTAACTCCAAAGTGAAGGGAAACTCATTCTGTCAAAGTTTTACGCCTTTCTTTTAAAAACTCCTACAAGGCACCCCTCAATGCCTCTGAATTCTATTTGTTTTAATCAACTTAACTGAGGTACAATTTCCATACAAACAACGGCACCCATTTGAAGTGTACACTTTGATGAATTTGGCAGATGTATGCACCCCTGAAAGCAGCACCAAAATTGAGATACAGAATATTTCCATCATCCACAAAAGTTTCCTCATGACCCTGTGCAGTCGCTCCCTCCCTCTGCCCCTGCCCCCAGCAACCACTGATCTACTTTCTGTTACCAAAATTTAGTTTGCATTTTCTAGATTTTATACATGTGGAATTATGCAGCATGCATTCCTTTGTGCCTGGCGTTTTCCACTCAGCATAATTATTTTGATACTTATCACGTGGTTTCTTCGCATTTATTTATTTATTATTTTATTTATTTATTTATTCTGACTGCGTTGGGTCTTCATTGCTGCACACAGGCTTTCTCTAGTTGCGGTGAGTGGGGGCTACTCTTCCTTACCGTGTGCAGGCTTCTCATTGTGGTGGCTTCTCTTGTTGCAGAGCATGGGCTCTAGGTGCGCAGGCTCCAGTAGTTGTGGTATGTGGGCTCTAGAGCGCAGGCTCAGTAGTTGTGGTGCATGGGCTTAGTTGCTCTGTGGCATGTGGGATCTTCCTAGACCAGGGATTGAACCCCTGTCTCCTGCATTGGCAGGCGGATTCTTAACCACTGCGCCACCAGGGAAGTCCCCGTTTGTTCCTATTTATTACCAAGTAGTCTTCAATTGTATGGATAGTCTTCAATTGTATGCACATTTTGTTCATCTGTTCACCTGTTTTGTCATTTATGTTGCTTCCAGTTTTCTACTATTATGCATAAACAATGACCATTTGTGTATGAGTCTTTGTGGGGACATCCATTAGTTTTCTATCACTCTTGTAACAAATTAGCACAAATTTAGTGCTTAAAACCATACTCATTTATAACCTCACAGTTCTGTAGGTCAGAAGTCTGGGTATAGCATGGCTCAGCTGGATCCTCTACTTAGAGTTTTATAAAGCTGAAATCAAGGTGTTGGACATCTTTGTCTCTTATCTGGAAAGAGTCCCTTTCCAAGTTCATTCATTTCCTTGGTGGCCTAATTCATTTCCTGTAGCTGTAGAACTGAGGTCCTCATTTCCTTGCTAGCTCCCAGCCTGGACAGTCTTTTCTCTTAGAGATTGCCCTCTTGACCTTGCACATGGCCACCTGCATCTCAGAGAATCAAAGGTGTGTAAAGTCTTATGCTCAGAATCTTTTTGCCTTCTTTCCTTGTTCCATCTCTTCTGCCTCCAGCTGGAGAAAGTTCTCTGCTTTTAAGAGCTCATGTGATTAGATTGGCTCACCTGTATACTTCAGGATACTCTCCCTTAATTACATCTGTAAAACCCCTTTTACCCTATTTACAAGTTCCAGAAATTTTTGGAAGCCATTCTACCTACCACAGGATATAAGTTTCAATTTCTCTTGGGCACATACCAGAAGTAGAATGGCTGGGTTGCATGATAGGTATATGTTTAGCTCTACCCACCCACTCCAAAAAAAAGCCAAACAGATTTTTAAAGTGGTTTTACCATTTTATACTCCTACCAGCAGTATATGAAAGTTCTATTTGTTCCACATCCTTGTCAACACTTGGTATTGTCAACCTTTTTGATTTTAGCCATTTTGAAGAATATGTAGTGGTATCTTATGTAGTTTAATTTGTATTTCCCTGATGATGAATGATGTCAAGCATCTTTTCAGGTGATCATTGGTCATTTGTATATCTTTTATAAACTGTTCAAGTATTTAGCCCCCCCCCCTTTTTTTGGGCTTTTTATCCTCTTATGTCTGATTGTAAGGATTCTTCATGTATTTAGGGTTTAAGTATTTTATGAGTTATATGTACTACGAATATTTTCTCCTAGTGTGTGACTTACTTTTTAATTTTGTTGGAGTGACTTTCCAAGAGCAAAAATTTTTTATTATGATAAAGTGAAGATTATCTTTTTTTTCTTTTGTGGTTCATGCTTTTTGTATTCTAAAAAATCTTTGCCTACCCTAAGATTTTCTCCTATGTTTTCTTCTAGAATTGTTATTGTTTACAATCTTACAGTTAGTCTTGTGATCCATTTCAAGTTAATTTTGTGTATGGTGTGAGTTAATGGTCAATGTGTTTTTTTCTTATGGATGCCCAGTAGTTCAATTTGTTGAAAACTTTCCTTTTCATTACTGAATTGCCTTGGCATCATTGTCAAAAAGCAATTGAAGATATATGTGTAGGTCTTTTTCTGGACCCTCTGTTGTGTTCCATTTTCCATGCTTTTGCCAATACTTCCCTGTTCTGATTGCTGCAGATTATAGTATGACTTGAAATCAGGTAGGGTAAATCGTCCAATTTTGTTTACCTTTAAAAAAAGTTATTAAAAAATTATATTGCTGGTTATTTATATTTCCATATATGTTTTAGATTTAGGTTGTCAATTTCTGTAAAAAATCCTCTTGGAATTTTTATTGGGATTGCTTTGAATCTATGGATAAGTTTGGGAGAATTGACACTTTAACTGTATTGAAACACCCTGTGCGGACGTGGTATATTTGTAGTATATCAATGTTCTGTGGTTTTCATTGTAGAAGACTTCATTATCTTTTGTTGTCTTTACTCCAAAGTACATTTTGTTTATTGATGCCATTTTAAATGATATCTTTAAAATTTCATTTTTAATTGTTTTCTTCTAGTATCTCAAATTATCATTGATTTTTATAGTATCCTTGTAACTTTTGACCTTACTAAATTCCCTTATTAGTCCTAGCAGTTGTTTTATAGATTCTTTAGAATATTTTATATAAACAATCAGATAATTTCAATAGATTGTTTTATTCCTCCTTTCCAGTATTTATATATTTTATTTTACATCATATTTTATTTTAATTGTATTTCATTTTACTCTTTTAAAATTTATTTACCATCTTATTTCAATGGCAAGAACTACCAGTACAATACTGAATAAAAGTGGCAGGAGCCAGCATTCTTACCTTGTCCCCAGTCTTGGGAAAAAGCATTTGCTATTTCACCATTAAGGATGATTTTAACTGTAGGCTTTTTGCAGGTGTCTCTGATCAGATTGAGAAAGTTCTCCTCTATTCCTAGTTTGCTGAAAGTTTTTTTAAAAATCACAAATAGATGTTAAATTTTGCCAAATGCTTTTTCTACATTTATTGAAATGATCACTTGATTTTTCTGCTTTATTCTGTTAATATCATGAATTACACTGATTGATATTTCAATGTTAAATGGATTTGTCAGATTCTTGGCATTACTTTCTGCTGATTTTATAAAACTAATTGGGAAGTGTTAACCTCTTTCTCTATTTTTTTTGAATTTTTGAATTTTATTTTATTTATTTTTTTATACAGCAGGTTCTTATTAGTCATCAATTTTATACACATCAGTGTATACATGTCAATTCCAATCGCCCAATTCATCATACCACCACCCCCAACACCCCCACCCCAACCCCGCTGCTTTCCTCCCTTGGTGTCTATACGTTTGCTCTCTACATCTGTGTCTCAGTTTCTGCCCTGAAAACCGGTTCATCTGTACCATTTTTCTAGGTTCCACATATATGCGTTAATATACGATATTTGTTTTTCTCTTTCTGACTTACTTCACTCTGTATGACAGTCTCTAGATCCATCCACGTCTCAACAAATGATCCAATTTTTTTCCTTTTTATGGTTGAGTAATATTCCATTGTATATATATATACCACAACTTCTTTATCCATTCATCTGTCGATGGGCATTTAGGGTGCTTCCATGACCTGGCTATTGTAAATAGTGCTGCAATGAACATTGGGGTGCATGTGTCTTTTTGAATTATGGTTTTCTTTGGGTATATGCCCAGTATTGCTGGATCATATGGTAATTCTGTTTTTAGTTTTTTAAGGAACCTCCATACTGTTCTCCATAGTGGCTGTATCAATTTACATTCCCACCAACAGTGCAAGAGGGTTCCCTTTTCTCCACACCCTCTCCAGCATTTGTTGTTTGTAGATTTTCTGATGATGCCCATTCTAACTGGTGTGAGGTGATACCTCATTGTAGTTTTGATTTGCATTTCTCTAATAATTAGTGATGATGAACAGCTTTTCATGTGCTTCTTGGCCATCTGTATGTCTTCTTTGGAGAAATGTCTATTTAGGTCTTCTGCCCATTTTTGGATTGGGTTGTTTGTTTTTTTAATATTGAGTTGCATGAGCTGTTTATATATTTTGGAAATTAATCCTTTGTCTGTTGATTCATTTGCAAATATTTTCTCCCATTCTGAGGGTTGTCTTTTCGTCTTGTTTATGGTTTCCTTCGCTGTGCAAAAGCTTTGAAGTTTCATTAGGTCTCATTTGTTTATTTTTGTTTTTATTTCCATTACTCTAGGAGGTGGATCAAAAAAGATCTTGCTGTGATTTATGCCAAAGAGTGTTCTTCCTATGTTTTCCTCTAAGAGTTTTATAGTGTCCAGTCTTACATTTAGGTCTCTAATCCATTTTGAGTTTATTTTTGTGTATAGTGTTAAGGAGTGTTCTAATTTCATTCTTTTACATGTAGCTGTCCAGTTTTCCCAGCACCACTTATTGAAGAGACTGTCTTTTCTCCATTGTATATCCTTTCCTCCTTTGTCATAGATTAGTTGACCATAGGTGCATGGGTTTATCTCTGGGCTTTCTATCTTGTTCCATTGATCCATGTTTCTGTTTTTGTGCCAGTACCATATTGACTTGATTACTGTAGCTTTGTAGTATAGTCTGAAGTCAGGGAGTCTGATTCCTCCAGCTCCGGTTTTTTCCCTCAAGACTGCTTTGGCTATTCGGAGTCTTTTGTGTCTCCATGTAAATTTTAAGACTTTTTGCTCTAGTTCTGTAAAAAATGCCATTGGTAATTTGATAGGGATTGCATTGAATCTGTAGATTGCTTTGGGTAGTAGAGTCATTTTCAAAATATTGGTTCTTCCAATCCAAGAACATGGTATATCTCTCCATCTGTTGGTATCATCTTTAATTTCTTTCATCAGTGTCTTATAGTTTTCTGCATACAGGTCTTTTGTCTCCCTAGGTAGGTTTATTCCTAGGTATTTTATTCTTTTTGTTGCAATGGTAAATGAGAGTGTTTCCTTAATTTCTCTTACAGATTTTTCATCATTAATGAATAGGAATGCAAGAGGTTTCTGTGCATTAATTTTGTGTCATGCAATTTACCAAATTCATTGATTAGCTCTAGTAGTTTTCTGGTGGCATCTTTAGGACTCTCTATGTATAGTATCATGTCATCTGCAAACAGTGACAGTTTTACTTCTTCTTTTCCAATTTGTATTCCTTTTATTTTTTTTTCTTCTCTGATTGCCATGGCTAGGACTTCCAAAACTATGTTGAATAATAGTGGTGAGAGTGGACATCCTTGTCTTGTTCCTGATCTTAGAGGAAATGCTTTCAGTTTTTCACCATTGAGAATGATGTTTGCTGTGGGTTTGTCATATATGGCCTTTATTATGTTGAGGTAGTTTCCCTCTATGCCCACTTTCTGGAGAGTTTTTATCATAAATGGGTGTTGAATTTTGTCAAAAGCTTTTTCTGCATCTATTGAGATGATCATATCGTTTTTCTTCTTCAATTTGTTAATATGGTGTATCACATTGATTGATTTGCATATATTGAAGAATCCTTGCATCCCTGGGATAAATTCCACTTGATCGTGTTGTATGATCCTTTTAATGTGTTTTTGGATTCTCTTTGCTAGTATTTTGTTGAGGATTTTTGCATCTATATTCATCAGTGATATTGGTCTGTAATTTTCTTTTTTTGTAGTATCTTTGTCTGGTTTTGGTGTCAGGGTGATGGTGGTCTCATAGAATGAGTTTGGGAGTGTTCCTTCCTCCCCAATTTTTTGGAAGAGTTTGAGAAGGATGGGTGTTAGCTCTTCTCTAAATATTTGATAGAATTCACCTGTGAAGCCATCTGGTCCTGGACTTTTGTTTGTTGGAAGATTTTTAATCACAGTTTCAATTTCATTACTTGTGATTGATCTGTTCATATTTTCTCTTTCTTCCTGGTTCAGTCTTGGAAGGTTATACCTTTCTAAGAATTTGTCCATTTCTTCCAGCTTGTCCATTTTATTGGCATAGAGTTGCTTGTAGTAGTCTCTTAGGATGCTTTGTATTTCTGTGGTGTCTCTTGTAACTTCTCCTTTTTCATTTCTAATTTTATTGATTTGAGTCCTCTCCCTCTTTTTCCTGATGAGTCTGGCTAACGGTTTATCAATTTTGTTTATCTTCTCAAAGAACCAGCTTTTAGTTTTATTGATCTTTGCTATTGTTTTCTTTGTTTCTATTTCATTTATTTCTGCTCCGATCTTTATGATTTCCTTCCTTCTGCTAACTTTGGGTTTTGTTTGTTCTTCTTTCTCTAGTTCTTTTAGGTGTAAGGTTAGATTGTTTACTTGAGATTTTTCTTGTTTCTTTTCTTTTTTTTTTTTTTTTTTGGCTGTGTTGGGTCTTTGTTTCTGTGCAAGGGCTTTCTCTAGTTGTGGCAAGCGGGGGTCACTTTTCATCGTGGTGCGCGGGCCTCTCACTATCATGGCCTCTCTTGTTGCGGAGCGCAGGCTCAGTAGTTGTGGCTCATGGGCCTAGTTGCTCCGCGGCATGTGGGATCTTCCCAGACCAGGGCTTGAACCCATGTCCCCTGCATTAGCAGGCAGATTCTCAACCACTGCGCCACCAGGGAAGCCCCTCTCGTTTCTTGAGGTAGGCTTGTATAGCTATAAACTTCCCTCTTAGAACTGCTTTTGCTGCATCCCATAGGTTTTGGATCATCGTGTTTTCATTGTCATCTGTCTCTAGGTATTTTTTGATTTCCTCTTTGATTTCTTCAGTGATCTCTTGGTTATTTAGTAACGTATTGTTTAGCCTCCATTTGTTTGTGTTTTTTACGTTTTTTTCTCTGTAATTCATTTCTAATCTCATAGCGTTGTGGTCAGAAAAGATGCTTGATATGATTTCAATTTTCTTAAATTTACTGAGGCTTGATTTGTGACCCAAGATGTGATCTATCCTGGAGAATGTTCCATGTGCACTTGAGAAGAAAGTGTAATCTGCTGTTTTTGGATGGAATGTCCTTTAAATATCAATTAAATCTATCTGGTCTATTGTGTCATTTAAAGCTTCTGTTTCCTTATTTATTTTCATTTTGGATGATCTGTCCATTGGTGTAAGTGAGGTGTTAAAGTTCCCCACTATTATTGTGTTACTGTCGATTTCCTATTTTATAACTGTTAACAGTTGCTTTATGTATTGAGGTGCCCCTATGTTGGGTGCATATATATTTATAATTGTTATATCTTCTTCTTGGATCGATCCCTTGATCATTATGTAGTGTCCTTCCTTGTCTCTTGTAACATTCTTTATTTTAAAGTCTATTTTATCTGATATGAGTATTGCTACTCCAGCTTTCTTTTGATTTCTATTTGCATGGAATATCTTTTTCCATCCCCTCACCTTCAGTCTGTATGTGTCCCTAGGTCTGAAGTGGGTCTCTTGTAGACAGCATATATATGGGTCTTGTTTTTGTATCCATTCAGCAAGCCTGTGTCTTTTGGTTGGAGCATTTAATCCATTCACGTTTAAGGTAATTATCGATATGTATGTTCCTATGACCATTTTCTTAATTGTTTTGGGTTTGTTTTTGTAGGTCCTTTTCTTCTCTTGTGTTTCCCACTTAGAGAAGTTCGTTTAGCATTTGTTGTAGAGCTGGTTTGGTGGTGCTGAATTCTCTTAGTTTTTGCTTGTCTGTAAAGCTTTTGATTTCTCCATCGAATCTGAATGAGATCCTTGCCTGGTAGAGTAATCTTGGTTGTAGGTTCTTCCCTTTCATCACTTTAAGTATATCATGCCACTGCCTTCTGGCTTGTAGAGTTTCTGCTGAGAAATCAGCTGTTAACCTTATGGGAGTTCCCTTGTATGTTATTTGTCGTTTTTCCCTTGTTGCTTTCAATAATTTTTCTTTGTCTTTAATTTTTGCCAATTTGATTACTATGGGTCTCAGCATGTTTCTCCTTGGGTTTATCCTGCTCAGGACTCTCCACTTCCTGGACTTTGGTGGCTATTTCCTTTCCCATGTTAGGGAAGTTTTCGACTATAATCTCTTCAAATATTTTCTCGGGTCCTTTCTCTCTCTCTTCTCCTTCTGGGACCCCTATAATGCGAATGTTGTTGTGTTTAATGTTGCCCCAGAGGTCTCTTAGGCTGTCTTCATTTCTTTTCATTCTTTTTTCTTTATTCTGTTCCGCAGCAGTGAATTCCACCGTTCTGTCTTCCAGGTCACTTATCTGTTCTACTGCCTCAGTTATTCTGCTGTTGATTCCTTCTAGTGTAGTTTTCATTTCAGTTATTGTATTGGTCATCTCTGTTTGTTTGTTCTTTAATTCTTCTAGGTCTTTGTTAAACATTTCTTGCATCTTCTCGATCTTTGCCTCCATTGTTTTTCCGAGGTCCTGGATCATCTTCACTATCATTATTCTGAATCCTTTTTCTGGAAGGTTACCTATCTCCCCTTCATTTAGTTGTTTTTCTGGGGTTTTATCTTGTTCCTTCATCTGGTATGTAGCCCTCTGCCTTTTCATCTTGTCTATCTTTCTGTGAATGTGGTTTTTGTTCCACAGGCTGCAGGATTGTAGTTCTTCTTGCTTCTGCTGTTTGCCTTCTGGTGGATGAGGCTAGCTAAGAGGCTTGTGCAAGTTTCCTGATGGGAGGGACTGGTGGTGGGTAGAGCTGGCTGTTGTTGTGGTGAGCAGAGCTCAGTAAAACTTTAATCCGCTTGACTGCTGATGGGTGGGGCTGGTTTCCCTCCCTGTTGGTTGTTTGACCTGAGGCGACCCAACACTGGAGCCTACCTGGGCTCTTTGGTGGGGCTAATGGCGGACTCTGGGAGGGCTCACACCAAGGAGCACTTCCCAGAACCTCTGCTGCCAGTGTCCTTGTCCTCACGGTGAGGCATAGCCACACCCCACCTCTGCAGGAGACCCTCCGACACTAGCAGGTAGGTCTGGTTCAGTCTCCCCTGGGCTCACTGCTCCTTCCCCTGGGTCCTGATGCACACACTACTTTGTGTGGGCCCTCCAAGAGTGGAGTCTCTGTTTCCCCCAGTCTTTTCAAAGTCCTGCAATGAAATCCTGCTAGCCTTCAAATCTGATTCTCTACAAATTCCTCCTCCTGTTGCCAGACCCCCAGGTTCGGAAGCCTGACATGGGGCTCAGAACCTTCACTCCAGTGGGTGGACTTCTGTGGTATAAGTGTTCTGCAGTCTGTGAGTCACCCACCCAGCAGTTATGGGATTTGATTTTACTGTGATTGCGCCCCTCCTACCATCTCATTGTGGCTTCTACTTTGTCTTTGGATGTGTGGTATCTTTTTTGGTGAGTTCCAGTGTCTTCCTCTTGATGACTGTCCAGCTGCTAGTTGTGATTCTGGTATTCTCCCAAGAGGGAGTGAGAGCACGTCCTTCTACTCTGCCATCTTGGTTCAGGGCTGATCTTTCTATATTTTTTGAAAAGGTTTGTGTAAGATTGGTGCTATTTCTTCCTTGAAAGTATAATAGAATTCACCAGTGAAGCCATTTGGGCCTGGAATTTTCACTGTTGAAGGGTTTTAACTACCAACTCAATTTCATTAGTAGATGTACAGGACTGTTCAGATTTTGTTACATCTTGTGTTAATTTTGGCAAGTTGTATTTTTCAAGGAATTTGTCCATTTCCCTCTTTTTATCTTGATCAGAATAGCTATATGTTTATCAATTTTGCTGATCTTTTCAAAGAACCAAAATAAAACTCGTGGAGCAAGTTAATCTACAGTTAAGAGCCCAGTCTATCTGGCCCTGAATCTTCTCTTTTTCCCCTGCCACATGGCATGTGGGATCTTAGTTCCCTGACCAGGGATCGAACCTGGGCCCAGCAGTGAAAGTGCCAAGTCCTAACCACTGAACCACCAGGGAAATCCCTGGCCCTGAATCTTAAAGCAGAGCCATCTAGTGGTGCCTAGCCCAGGTCAGTCAATTTCCAGCCAACCCACAGACACAAGAGTGAGAATAGTGATTGTTGTTTCAAGTAACTGAGTTTTGGAGGTGATTTGTTAAGCAGCTGTAGCTGACTGATACAGTTTATAGGTCCATCAGTTCTCTACTGAAGGATATTTAGCAAAGTGAACTGTTCCAAACAAAGCTTGGCTCATTTAATAAAAAGCATTTCTATAAGATTTATTTCTAGAAGAACTGCAGTGTCAAAGGGTTTGTACATTTAAAATCTTTTAATAATATTCCTAAATTATGCTCACTAAAGCTATGCTGATTCATATTCCCAACAAGCAGTTTATAAGCATCTATTTTTCCTCACACTTTCCAAAACTAGAGGTTAAAATATTTAATTTTCATCAATCTAATAAGTGAAATATAATATCTATTTAAATTTGCATTTCCCTGAGCATTAGAGAGGTTTAAAATTTTTTTCATATATGTATTGGCTATTTATATTTCTTCTTCTTTGAATTGCCCCTTCATGTTCTTTGTTTGCTTTTGTAATAAGTATTTTGTGTTTTCCTGATTATTTCTAGGAGATTCTTATATATTCTGCATATTAATTTTTAATCTGTTAAAAATATTGCAAATATTTTAATTCTGAGGCTTCTTGTTAAACTTTGTAGTATCTTTTGCTGGAGAGAAGCTTAATGCACAGTTAAATCAAATTTTTTCTTTATGTCTACTAGATTTGCCTAAGAATGCTTTTCATACCTAAAAAGTATTAAATTTTTAAATCATATTTTCTTCTATTATGTTTATAATACTTTTTATTGTTTTGAATCTTTAAATCATCTTACATTAGTTTTGGGTTATTAAATATTTTGAGTTAAGTATAAGATTCTTTTTCAAAACAATAGGTAATTATTCCAATAGTGTTTATCAAATACTCCATTATTATTTCCTCTTTAATTTGAAATGCCAAATTAAAACTAAATTTTATTTAAGAGTTGTTTCTAGAATTTCTGTCCTATTCCACTGATCTCTTATAGTCTTATGTCAATACTGTGTTGTTTGACTGCTGATGTCTTAAACCATATTTTGGTATTTGCAGGCAAAGTACTCCCAATTGCTCTTTATACAAATTTTTTATTTTTGGCATTTATACTTCTAGATGAATTTGAGAATGTTAACAAGTTTATAACAAAATCTATGTGGATTTTGTTTGGGATTGCATCAGATACCTAGAGAATCATAGTCTGACAGCATTGAGTCACTGTATATGATTTATATCTTGATTTTTAGAAGTTCTTATTTTAATAATCTTCAGTAAAAATTGTTTGGTTTTCTCCATGTAGGTTTTGCACAATTCTTGCTAGATTTAGTTTTAGAGATGATTTTTGTTTTCGTGAAATTCCTATTGACAATGAATTTTTTTCCTGATATATTAGGCCAAAAATCAGGTTAATAGCATTTATGATGTGATTCTGTTTTTTGTACAGAATAGTTCTGTGTACATGGATACCTGTGTATACAGAAAAGCTTTGAGTGTAACTGCTTGTTTAGTTCTGTCTCCACTAGGTTGATCTCTTTTAGGGCAGGAACCATATTTTAATGACTTTGTATCTAACACCTGCATAGCACCTGGCACATTCTAGTAGCTCAAAACACCTTTGTAAAATGAATGAATGAATGAAATAAAGGGATATTGAAGGACCTACATAGACAAGATAAGTATCTCTTCCCTGAGTGCATGGAATTATGGATTTCTTTAAGTTCTTTCTGCTTTGCTGTATTTTCTGATTTTTCTCTTGTGATCATGTACTTGAAAAAAGAAAGAAAATGATTTTCACTTGGGAACCACAATGAAAGAGCACTGTAGGCTGCACATCATTTACTACTTGTAAATTTTAAAAAGAAAAAAATGTGTGGATTATAAAAATGTCTAGGGAGGCAGGTTGTTCGCCTCTCTGGATGAGGTTATCCCAGTTTTAGAGGCTTAGTTTTGCCGTCTGTAAAATGGGATTCCTTCTGCCTTGCCTCTGCCTCTCACTGATCCTCCCGGGCTCTGATTGTGCTGAGCTCCAGGCCCACATATTCAGGAGGAATTAGAGGGAAGCCAGGGAAAGTAATTCTTCAGTCTCTGAGGTTGTTTTTACATTATGATGATATATGGTATATGTTGCTACAATGCCCGGGGTACATTTACAGGGAGGGCAGACCATGAAGCCCTTAGGGCTGGGAGGTCCACCAGCTCAATAATATATGCAGCTGGCAAAAGAGAACATCGACCTCATTTCCTCCAGAGAATACATGACTATAACCCTGGAGTCCTGGTTTGCATGTAAATAATGAGCAAAGGTACCGCTTGGCCACTTGTATCATTGAGGAGAAAGTAAAACAAGAATAAGAAAGACAAATCAGAAAAATATGAGGGCACCACTTATAGATCTGTGCAAGGAAGTATAATTCATCAGGTGAAATTTGCTTTCTCTAGAAAACACAGTGTTGGTATGTTTCTATAGTTGAGATTAGAAATTTTTTTCTTGGTATGATTGTTATCAAGTAACGGAAAAATAATAATAATCAGTTTCTCAGGAGGAAGACTGATGCATCAATTACAGCATTTGGCGATGGAGCCCATTAAACCCCGAGGTAGTGCTGAGCAGTTGCCCCACTGATGATTTGACTATACTGGTAATAACCTGGGAAGGAGGCTGAGGTTGTGTGACTTGGGGGAAGCCAGGCTCTCTTTCTAAGCCTAGTTACAGGCAGCAACCTAAGGCCTGCTTAATCTGAAAGCTGCTGGCTTGCTTTTTGAAAGCAAAGGGAATTTTCTTCAGGGCAGAGAGCCCTTGTTCTATGTGTACTGTATCTCCCACACTACGACATGGCACAGGGCTAGACCAATACCACGCACTCCATTGAGTCTCTCCCCATTCCCCGCCCCTCAAAATTTTTTTAAAACAATTTTTTAGAGCAATTTTAGGTTTACAGATAAATTTAAGGGACAGTACAGAGATTTCCCAATATATACCCTGCCTCTACATAGGCATAGCCTCCCCGATTATCAACATCCCCCATCAGAGTGATGCATTATTTATAATTGATGAACCTACACTGACACATCATAATCATCATAGTACATAGTTTAACATTACAGTTCACTCTTGGTGTTGTACATTATATGGGTATAATGACATGTATCCTTTTTTAGGGTATCATACAGAGTATTTTCACTGCCCCTGAAAGTCCTGAGCTCAGCCTGTTTTCCCTCACCCTGCCCCTCAAAACCCCTGGCAACCACTGATCTTTTTACTGTTTCCATAATTTTGCCTTTTCCAGAATGTCATGTAGTAGGAAACATAAATCATATAGCCTTTTCAAACTGGTTTCTTTCATGTAGTAACATGCATTTAAGTTTTCTCCAAGTCTTTTCATGGCTTGATAGCTTGTTTCTTTTTAGTGTTGAATAATATTCCATTGTCTGGATCTAACACAATTTATTTATCCATTTACCTACTGAAGGACATCTTGGTTGCTTCCAAGTTTTGGCAATTATGAATAAAGCTGCTATGAACATCTATGTGCAGGTTTTTGTGTAGACATAAGTTTTCAACTCCTTTTGTGTAAATATCAAGGAACATGATTGTTGGATTGTATGGTAAGAGTATGTTTAGGTTTGTGAGAAACTGCCAAACTGTCTTCCAAAGTGGCTGTACCATTTTGCTTTCCCATCAGCAATGTATGAGAATTCCTGTTGCTCCATATCCTCGTCAGCATTTGGTGTCATCAGTGTTCTGGATTATGGCCATTTTAATAGGTGTGTAGTGGTATTTCATTGTTGTTTTACCTCCCACTTTCTTATTATGGAAAATGTAAACATATATAAGAATAGATGAAACAGTATAATATCCCCTCCACATGCCCATCCCCCAACTTCAACTGTTATCAATTTATGGCCAAATTTGCTTCATCTCTACTTGTAACTCCTCCTCTTTACATGTGGACTGGGGAACCAGGAGCCCTGGGGAGAAATCCAGCCCTGTGCAAGATTCCAGGGCACAGAGAGCCAGGCCTGAACCTCGACAAGTCCATGACCTTGTCAAGGCCAGGGAAAGAGGGGACACCAGGCTGAAGAAGGAAAACCTTGTGAGGTCACAAGGGTCATCTTCACATTTTGTTAAGGCAATTAAGGAGTAAAGAAAACAGATTTCAAAAGCTTGGGAGCTCCAGGAAAACAAATTTGGGGTACAGCTTGAGAAAGAATGTTGAAAACGTAGACAATAATATGGAATGATACTCACCAAACTGTGATAGCTCTGTGGTGGTGGAGGCTGGGACCAGCACTAGGGGTTGTGGTCCGATGACACTTCAGCCTTACCGGCAATGCTTTAATTATTTATTTCAAAGGTAAATACATTCACATTTTGCTTCCACTAAGAAGAGCAAAAAGTTTTAAAGGAACGCATTTCCCACAGTGATGGCTGCCTTCAAATGGAAGTTCCCCATCACTGGTGATGTGTCCAACTGAGACTGCTGGACATGGCAAGATTATCCAAGCCAGGCCGTGGAAGAACCACTGAGGAGCTAGCTGAAATATAGAGATCATGATTCAGCAGGTCTGGAGCAAGGCCCAGGTGATTTTATCTTATTTTTTTAAGTTCTACAAAATTTGAACCTTCACTGGATATTGAATATATAGGAATTACTAATGTCCAACAGATATATGAAATGATGCTCAACATCACTAATCATCAGGGAAATGCAAATCAAAACCATAATGAGATACCACCTTACACCTGTTAGAATGGCTATTATCAAAAAACAAAAGATATGTTGTGTTGGCGAGAATGTGGAGAAATTGGAACCTTTGCAGACTGTTGGTAGAAAGGTACACTTGTGCAGACATTATGGAAGGTTCCTCAAAAAATTAAAAATAAAACTACCATGTGATGCAGCAATCTCGCTTCTGGATATTTACACAAAAGAATTGATATTGGAATCTCAAAGAGATACCTGCACTCCCATGTACATTGCAGCATTTTTCACAATCGCCAACGTGTGTAAACAACCACTGATAGATGAAGGGAAAAAAGAAAATACAGTATAAACACACAATGAAATATTCAGCTTTACGAAAGGAAATCCTGCCGCATGTGACAGCTGGATGAACAGTGAGGACGTTACACTAAGTGAAGTAAGCGAGTCACAGAAGAAAAAATACTGCACGATTCCACTTACATGAGGAATCTAAAGTACTAGTTGAACACATAGAAGCAGAGAGTAGAATGGTTGTTTCCGGGAGCTGGGAGGAGGAGGAAATGTGGAGTTGCTATTCAGCAGGTATAAAGTTTCAATTATGCAAATGACTAAGTTCTAGGGACCTGCACAACATTGTGCTGATAGTTAACAATACTGTATTGCACCCCTAAAAACCAGTTAAGGGGGTCGGGCTCATGTGAAATGTTCTTACCACAATTTTTTTTTCTTTTTTCTTTTTGGCAGCACCATGCAACATGTGGAACTTCCCCCACCAGGGATGGAACCCATGCCCCATGCAGTGGAAGGGCGGAGTCTTAACCACTGCACCACTAGGGAAGTCCCCTTACCACAATTTTTAACAGGGAAATTTTAACTGTTTATTCTTAGATGTGATAATGATATTCTGGTTCTATTTTGTAAAAAGTAAATACTTTTAGAGATACATGCTAAAATATTTATAGGTAGATATAACGTAGGGGATTTGCTTCAAAACAGCTAGGTGGGGAGGTAGTAGACTAGGGTACAGATGAAATAAATTTGTCTGTGAGTTGATCATTGTTGAAGCTGGGCGATGGAAATGTAGAGTTCATTATGCTGTTCTACTTTTTTATTGGTTTGAAATGTTCCGTAAGAAAAAAGGATCCCTAGGTGATTCTGACGTTCAGCCAGCGGTGGGAACCCGCCTCTGTTTCCCAGGTATTGTCCTCTGACCCGCCACGGGACAGGAACTGTAATGATACCCAGGCCTGGGCCATGTTCCCACGCCAGCTGGAGGCAGGAGGCAGGCAGGAGCCGTAGGACACATTAACAAGAAAAGGGCCTGGGCAAAGATTTCCAGACATACAAATTCGGTCCATGCCATCACCTGGGCTGCGTCCAACTGGGAATAGCATTTTGAATCAAAGATTTATTGTTCTTTAGAGAAGTGGCCTCTTTTCCTATGAAAAGAAAGGAAGAAACCTGTGTTTATTTTGAAAAAGAAAATAAATAAAAATTATTTATTAGTTTGTTTATTCAACAATTATTTGTTGAATTCCTACTCTGTGCCAGGCACTATGCCAAGCTCTGTTAAAATGATTCCTAAAGTGTGGTCTGTAGACATCTGGGGGTCCTTGAGACCATTTAAGGGGTTACAGAATAAGAAGTATTTTATAATTTATACATCATTTATAATGATACTAAGATGTTATTTACCTTTTTTATTATTATAATTTTTTAAATTAATTAATTAATTTATTTATTTATTTTTGGCTGTGTTGGGTCTTCATTTCTGTGCAAGGGCTTTCTCTAGTTGTGGCAAGTGGGGGCCACTCTTCATCGCGGTGCGTGGGCCTCTCACTGTCACGGCCTCTCTTGCTGCGGAGCACAGGCTCCAGACACGCAGGCTCAGTAGTTGTGGTTCACGGACCTAGTTGCTCCGCGGCATGTGGGATCTTCCCAGACCAGGGCTCGAACCCGTGTCCTCTGCATTAGCAGGCAGATTCTCAACCACTGCGCCACCAGGGAAGCCTCTATTATTATAATTTTAAAAAAAATTTATTGAAGTATAGTTAATTTACAACGTTGTGTTAGTTTCAAGTGTACAGCAAAGTGAATCAGTTATACATATACATATATCCACTCTTTTTTCCCACATGGGCCATTACAGAGTATTGAGTAGAGTTCCCTGTGCTATACAGCATGTTCTTATTAGTTACCTATTTTATATGTAGTAGTGTGTATATGTCAGTCCCAAATCATTCCAATTTTAGTACATGTGCTGCCGAAATGAGCACTATTTATATTTTAAACTCTTTTGATATTTGTACTGATGGTGCAAAAACAATGGTGAGTAAAACTGCTGGTGCCTTGGCACTCATCAAGTCAGTAGCATCTAACTGTTCTAGTAGTCATTGTATTCTTCATACCACTAACTCATAGAAAGTCTCTAGTGAAGTAGTAAAGATTATTGTTCCTAATTTCAGCCATTGCGTACTCATCTTCTTTAGATTCTATGTGACAAATGTGGAGTACACAGAGCAATTCTGCCCAGACCAGGTATGCCAGCTGTCTCCAGGTAAAGCACAGGGCAGTGTTTGAGTTGTGAGCTGAACTAGCTGCTGTTTTTCATGGAACACCATTTTCACTTGAAAGAAAGGCCTGATGCATAAAACTATGGTTATTCAGACTTAGGTATTTGACAGACATTTTCTCAAAAGTGAACCAAATGAGCCTATCACTTCAAGGAAAACAACTGGCACTTATGAGCTGCTAAAGATAAAATTCAGGGTTTCAAGTTGAACATTGATATTTGCGGAAAACTTGTATCCACCACCATGAGCTTGTCAACTTCTCTCAATATTTAAAGACTTTTCTGATGATATCAGTGGTGATATTAAAGAATTTGACTTTTGATATTGTATAATAGCATCAACATTTGGAAATTCTGTGTAAGAGAAAGCCACCCTTGGTGGTGCACGCTTGGAGGATAAGGTTGGTCACTCTTGCAGGAAAGGCACAAAACACCATCCAGGGGGCTTCCCTGGTGGCGCAGTGGTTGAGAATCTGCCTGCCAATGCAGGGGACACGGGTTCGAGCCCTGGTCTGGGAAGATCCCACATGCCGCAGAGCAGCTGGGCCCGTGAGCCACAATTACTGAGCCTGCGCGTCTGGAGCCTGTGCTCCCCAACAGGAGAGGCCGCGATAGTGAGAGGCCCGCGCACCGCGATGAAGAGTGGCCCCCGCTTGCCGCAACTGGAGAAAGCCCTCGCACAGAAACGAAGACCCAACACAGCCATAAATAAATAAATAAATAAATAAATAAATAAATAAATAAAAACTTAAAAAAAAAAAAAAAAAAAACACCATCCAGACCCTTCTTGCCTACTCCCCTATGGAACAAAGCCCCTAAGCTGCCACATGGAAGAGGGGAAGGACCACTGAGAAAGTCCTACCTTTGAGGCCCAGGGACACAGGAAATATTGAGTAACAAGCAACAACAGACTGAAGGGGAGGATCAAGACTGTGGAGAGAGCCCTGAGGAGTGGGTGCACAGGGAAGGCCAAAAACTGAGGGCAAAGCCAGAATTTCAAGAACCCAGTCCCCACCCTAAGCACAAGGTAATGCTAAGGAATTCGGACCTGGAGTTACACAGACAGAAACTATGGCAACCCAGACTGACTCCTGGCTGGGTTGCCTCCTGGCTGGATTGCCTCAGCTGCCCACACTCATGACTGGGCACAGCAAGAGTGCCCATTTCCAGTCACACTTACTGCTTTCCTCAGGCTCCACTGTGTCCTACACAAGGTATCCAGCATTCATTTAAAAAACTGTGAGACATAAAAATTTCAACGAAAGAACCCATTATCAAGACACGAAACTATCAACAGAACGAGCTTTTTAATACCCAACTAAAAATCTTTCAAAAATAAAAGCAAAATAAAGACTTTTTCAGACAAACGCTGCGAGAATTTATTACCAGCAGACCTTCATTAGAAGAAACGTTGAAGGAAGTTCTTTAGGCAGAAGGAATGTAGCACTGTGAAAATTCATAAAGGGAAACCTCAGTAAAATGGCGTCTGGAGACCAGAAGGTGGAGCTCTCCCACATGTACCACTCTACATCAATATAGATCCCAACAGGGAGAGAGGTACCTTTTATCTCCCTCAGGAACTGACACTGCTTTACTACCAACAGCAGGAGGAAGGAAGATTTTCTCCTCGTCTGGCAACAGCTCAGCCAATGAGAGACTGTCATAAATTAGCCAATGAAAAGCCACTATACTCAGAACTCCCAGTTTCCTCAATGGACTTTTTGTATATAACAGCCCCTCCCAACTTCCTCTGCTCCTCTATAAAAACTTTTCCCTCCTTTGCTTTACTGGACTTTCAAGTGGTTTGCCACAGTTGCATGTACCAAATTACAATTCTCTGTTGCTCCCACATAAATCTATTTTGCTGGTAAAGTAACTGACTGTTTCATTGTTTTAGGCTAACAGCACTGTGATATAATAAAAAATGTATTTGGTTTTTGTCCCCAGTTTCTCGAACAGAGCTCCTAAAACCCTTGGAATTTCCTGAGTGATGGGAGTGTCTTTTGTTATTCATGAGAAGCCTCTTTTGATCACACCTGAGTTTATGCTAAAGAGGTGACTTAGGGTGGGGATTCTCAGTTATGGGGCTGGTCACCAGAAATATCAAGTGGTTAGATGGTTGGAACTTTCAGCCCCACCTGCTGGCCTCAAAGGAAGGGAAGAGGAGCTAGAGATTGATCTCTGTGAAACACTTGAACAACAAGATTCAGGGAGTTTGTTGGTTGATGAACACTTTGAGGTGCTGGGAGGGTGGTGCACCCAGAGAGGGCATGAAATCTCGGCACCCCTCCCCCTATACTCACCCTGTGCATCTCTTCCATTTGGCTCTTCCTGAGTTGTATCCTTTATAATAAATTGGCAAACATAAGTAAAGTGTTTTCCTGAGTTCTGTGAGCTGTTCTAGCAAATTATTGAATCTGAGGGAGGTCATGGGAACCTACAAATTTGTACTCAACTGGGCAGAAGTGTGGGTCTCTTGGGCACACCATTTGCAGCTGGCATCTGAAGTGAGGACAGTCTTGTGGGGCTGAGCCCTTAACCTGTGGGGTCTGTGCTAATACTGTCAGAATTGAATTCAATTGTGGTCACCAGTTGGTGTTAGAGAATTGGTGTGGAAGGATACTACATATTTGGTGTCAGAGAGAACCTCAGTGGTACCAAACAGAAACTTGTATCTATACTAAGAAATAAAGATCACTGGAAAAGTTTAAGATGAAGGTAAATGTAGAAGACATTTTTTCTTAGTCACTTAGAAGATAGTTGACTGTCTAAAGTAAAAATAGTAGCAATTTATTGAGAGTTTATAACATATGTAAAAGTAAAATGTATGACAACAATGGTATAAAATACGGGAGAGAGAAATTGGGAGCATGCTGTTGTAAGGTTCTTACATTATAAATGAAATAGTATAGTTTCACTTGAGGGTTGGACTGTGATTGATTAAAAATGTATATGTAAGGTTTAAGGAAAACATTAAACAAACAGTTTTTAAAGAAGGGTAAATGATAAGCCAATAGTGGAGAAAAATGGAATTAAGAAAAATACTTAAGTCAAAAGGAGACAGAAAGAACAGATAAAAGCAAAATAAAGACCAAATGGAACAAAAGGAAAACAACAAGCAAGATGGAAGATTTAAACCCAATCACATAAATAATTACATTAAGTGTAAATGATGTAAACACACACCTATTAAAAGACAGAGATTGACGGAGTGGGGAAAAAAAGTAAGACCTAAATATGTGCTGTCTGCAAAGAAACCCACTTTAAATATATAATGTGAGGTAGACCAATGCGGTTTAATGAAAGAGAGTGCAAAAAGTTTATGTTTTTCAGATTTTACATTGTAAGTTTCCTTTAAGAAATATCACTTGTTGAGTTTCAGTAATAGTATCAAAGACTATCCACAATTATCTGAAAAGACTATTAAAATACTTCTCTCTTTTCCAATTACATATCTGGGTTTTCTTCATGTGTTTCAACAGAAACAACATATGGAAAGAGAGTGAATGCAGCAATATATATGAGAGTCCAGTTGTCTTTTCTTAAGCCAGAAATGAAAGAGATTTACAAAAATGTAAAACAATGCCACTCTTCTCAGTAAATTTTTAAAAGTTATTTTTAAATGAAAATATTTTATTTATGCTAACATATAATGAGTTTATTATTGTTATTTTTAGATGAATTAATAAACATATTTAGATTCTCAGTTTTGACTTACAGTAAATATCCCTGATAAAACCAACATAAACAATATCTTTGGTATCGTCAATAATTTTTAAGCGTGCAAAGTATCTTAGACCAAACTATTTGAGAATGCTGCTCAATGGAAAAACAGAGATGAATGTAGCAAAGGACTAGAAACAACTTACATTGTCATCAACATTATCTCCATTATCATCAACAGCAGCAGCAGTAGCAGCAGCAGCATCAACATACTGAATTATGAAATGATTCTGCTGTGCCAGGTACTGTCCTAAGATCTTTGCATGCATCATCTCATTTAATCCTCACAATAACTCTACGAGGTGAGTACAATTACCATCACCCCATTTTCCATATTGGAAAACCGAGGCTCAGAAAAGGCTTAGAAACTTTCCCAAGGCCCCAAGCTAGTAAAGAATAGAGTCCAGGGCTTCCCTGGTGGCGCAGTGGTTAAGAATCCGCCTGCCAATGCAGGGGACACGGGTTCGAGCCCTGGTCCGGGAAGATCCCACATGCCGCGGAGCAACTAAGCCCGTGTGCCACAGCTACTAAGCCTGCGCTCTAGAGCCCGCGAGCCACAACTACTGAGCCCGTGTGCCACAACTACTGAAGCCCGTATGCCTAGAGCCCGTGCTCTGCAACAAGAGAAGCCACCGCAATGAGAAGCCCGTGCACCACAACGAAGAGTAGCCTCCGCTCGCCACAACTAGAGAAAGCCTGTGCTCAGCAACGAAGACCCAATGCAGCCAAAAATAAATAAATAAAATAAATTAAAAAAAAAAAAAAAAAAAAAAGAGACTTCTTAAAAAAAAAAAAAAAGAATAGAGTCCAGGTCTGTCTGATTCCAGAGCATCACTTATGCTCTGGTCTTAGAGTAGGAGATGAGTACCTGTGGGGTAGTACAAGCTTCCACTCATGTATTCATTCTTTTGTAAATATTAACATCAGTGTGTGCCCGCTGACTGTCAGAGCCTTAAATTAGTCTAAATTTCTCTGGATAAAACATTTCAGGTGAAACATGTACACAAGCAACCACATTCCTCCCAAACCCTCGCATATTTGGAGAGACTCATTTCTCTGGAAAAGAAAGGATCCTTTGGGTCAAGCTTCCTTCTCAGCAACCCTGGGAGCTACAAGAGCCTCCCAAGTCCCATCAGAACTTAAGGCCATCAGGGGAATTCCCTGGCGGTCCAGTGGTTAGGACTCTGCGCTGTTACTGCCAAGGGCCCAGGTTCAGTCCCTGGTCAGGGAACTAAGATCTCACAAGTCGCACGGCCAGAAAAAAGAAAAGAAAGAACTAAAGGCCATCAAACACAAACAACTATGGCTCTGGCTCGTTCTTAGGCTCACTGTGCACTAAGGAGTGGGTTTCTAAGAGGAGCTGACCAGAGCTGGCAGAATGCTGAGAACCCCACGTGGGGCTCTTGTGACAAGCCCCTGACTGCAGCTCTATTAAGTACAGTACTGACCATGAGAGGTCCAATCAGGGGAAGCCGAGCCCCAGAAAGAAATACGCCCGGCCTAGTGATCAGGGTGCTGCCAACTGCAGATGTTTTCCCATGGAATGTTAGCACCTGCCCGGGGACGTTCAATCCCTCCAGAGGCAGGAGACAGATCTGGGGAACAAATGGTCTCCTTTGGAAACCCAGCAGCTGATGCGGTTCCCAAGGGCTGCCCACAGGTTTTGCCTGGTGCCTCGATGCTGCATCTTCGATGTTGCACTACCTGCTCCCCACTGTCTCAGGCCAGCTGTGTGTGTGCCCCATTCCTGCTGTCCACTCTGCCCAGCACAGGAAGCCTCAGCACAGAAAACGCAGCGGTTCCCCAAGAGTCACTCTGCACCTGGATGAGTGTCTGCACAGGTGGGTCTGACCTTCACATGGGGCCTTTCAAAGCACAGCAAGAGAGATGGTTTTGGGTGCATTACCAGTAGGCAGTTTTTGTCCTTGTTTTGCTTTTTGCTTAATTACTAATATTTCAATAATAGTGGTTCCTTTCGTTCTTTTGCTCTTTCTTTTTAAACATTGAATATCTAAAAGCACCACTTCTAATATATGCTTATGAGAGAGTACACTGCTGTTCTAGAAGCTCTTGTGTGCTCACCCCATTTTCATTCCCCCACTCCCACCTCAGGTGTCCACTCTCCTGAATCGTGTGCCTCTCATGGAGATGACTCTTCTGAACTTTACCTTGGCTATATAAGGATCTCATTAGGTTTTGACTGTTTTTGATGTTTGTAAATGTATTATACAGTGACTTGTTTTCTTTATTCCACAATATGAATAATTTTTTTTATCTTAGAGGTTATATGTTTATTTTACTGTGGTATTAGATAAAAATATAACTAGCACATAGGTTCATGATTTCATGGATATTGTTGCTAAATTAAATCTTTACATTAAAAATGAGTTGATTTAAATAGAAATATCAAGGAAATATTAGTACAACTGGCAACACATATGGCAAAAATGATAAAATTGGAATGTAAATGGATAAGGTTCAGGAAACATGGTTTTAAATAAAAACAGATAAATCTAAAATTGCCCTGGACGTATGGGACAGGTCTGCCCTGGAGGGGTCCTTTATGGGCCTGGGCACCTGTCACAAGCCCTTTCTGGGCACAAGGAAAAGGTGGTTGGGTCCATGCTCAGTCCCAGCTTGCTTCAGGCCACTTTCAGCCAGCCAGCTCGGTGGCCTCTTGCCTCCCTCGTCTCTGTTCCCTGCCTGGGACTTGCCCCACGTGGCTCTCCTCCTGGCTCCTTAGCATGTGCTTTGCCCTTGCAGCCCCCTTAGATCAAGGTCACTTCCTGTGTCTCTCTCCTCTAGCTCCACTCGCCCTCAGGTGGTAGATTGCACTCATAGCCCTGTATGCTGCCTCTCTCTGTATCCACACTCTTTGCCAAGTAACTGCAGTGTCCTCTCATTCTGACTCCAGGCAGGGCATGAGATAGATCTGTGTTGGCCAACCGAATGAGGCTGAAATGATGGTGTGCCAGTTCTGAGCCTAAGCCTCAAGAGGCCCTTTGTGCCTGCTTGCTCTCTTGTGTGTTTCTGTTGTCTCTTAAGAGAAGGGCAAAGCCAGCTGGTCCTAGGAGGAAGATGTGAGACAGAGACATGTGGAACAAAGCTAACTCAGCTGAGGTGCTCCAGTCAAGCACAACCTGTGGCTGGACCCCAGCCCACACACAGACTCAGGAAGAATAAGAGATTATTGTTCTTTTAAGCCATTGAGCTTTGGGGTGGTATGTTACACAGCAATAGCTAACTGATACATGGATATGAAGCACCTGCCTTCCATCCCTGTTCTGTGACTGTGTTCTACCCAGACCTAGAGCAGGAAATGCTTATATGAGTGGAGTCAAGCATTTCCACACTTTCACAAACATGCCCCCTGGTTGGGCCAGTAATATTAGCATGCCAGCACTGGGGAGAGGGGGAAGATACAGCCCTTTTTGCTCAGTCCAGGGAGCAAGAGTCAGCCCTCTTCCACAAACTACGAGGTCCCTCATTATCTACTTCTCAGCAGTCAGTCCTGTGAACTGGGACTGGAGCCGAGGCAGGAGAGGCTAGGCATGTATTTTATCCCAATTGTGCTGTGTGAGGTCTGGTGATGTGCCCCTGCCCACAGAGAGAATTGGAATCCTCATGTCTGCCAGATTCTAGGCCTCTGTGTCACAGGTGGATATTCTTTCCAAATTCCTTCCAACTGAGCCTCTGGCTCTTTTCCAGGCTCCTCGGAGATCACCCCCAATGTTAGCATGGTCTTACTTCCAAGGAAATTGTGCTCAGGAGAAAGTGGCAGCTTGTGTGGTGGTGAGTTGAGGCTTGCCTGTGCTGTAGCTTCTCTGTTAGTGTGTGGCATGCGAGCTTTGCTGTAGCCACTCTTTCACCAGTGTTTGGGGGCTTGCAGACTCATCTTCTGTAATGGTTTATTAGCTACTCCACAGCAAAGGCAAAGCTATTTTCAAGGTCAGGAGCTCCTCACTATTGTTCCATATACTGGCTATATAGGCACATGTGTGCACTGTAGGGGATTTTGCCATTTTTCAGCCACAAAGCTTCCATTCTGTGGACCTAAGAATTCCTTAATTTCCTTCTAGTGAACTTCCTCCTTCCCACTGTGGGAACCAAAGGGGCCAGGCCCTTCCTCCACCAATCCTGGGACAGCCAGGGGTTGGGCACCTGCCCCTAATCGGACTCTGTTCTGGGACCGTTAAGAGTGATGCAGGGACTGAGGGACGCAGGGTGCTCAAGGCAGCAGATGCAGGGGTGGCACTCGGACCAGACCGAGACAGTGTGAACCGGGCTGTAGTCCCCTTCCTCAGTCCTCGGTGTTCCTACAAAAATCTGTCCTCAGCTCCCTGGCCTCCCCCAAGCCCCCTCCAACTGATTCATCTTGCTTAGAGAGACAGAGGCCATCTCCAGTTCTTGTAGCTACAAGGCATACTTAAAGAAGAAATGTTTTGGTTAATAACCTTTCATGTGTGTAAGTCCTGTTTTGGTTTTTCACTTGCATTGTAAGTTCCTGTGGGCAGCACTTGGCTTCATCCTGAGTCCAACTCTTGGCACATAATAGGATCTCAGGCAGAGCTGGGCATGGCTTAAAGGCAAGAGCAGGGGGCTTTGGAGCCAGAGGGCCGGAGTGTGAAGCTCAGCCGCAGCACTCACCCACTGCGGGACTTGGGTTCATCCTGTGGCATCTTTAGTCTGGACTCTGCATCTGTAAAGTGGGTGTGATGCTTAGAATGACTACCCTCCCTCCAAGCCTCGGGACCTCTGTGAGGTTCCTGTGGGTTACCTGGGAACCAGTCTGAAGGGACCCTGACTCCTTTATACTCAGCTAATAGCAGCCAACACCACCCTGCCCCCGAGGAGGAGACATACAAGCAAACAGGGGATTGAAGTCAAGGCTGGCTGTACAGGCACACGACGGAGGCACTCACACAGGAGTTCAGAAGGGCCTCACACTTGGTTTATGCTCTGCTCTCACCATCTTGAAATTCTTAGCAATTTTGAACAAGAGGTCCTGCATTTTCATTTTCCACTGGGCTGGCAAATTATATAGTGAGCTATGATTACAATATCATGTGAACTGAGAGCACATACAGTGAGAGTCCATTTGTATGAAGTGTGAAAACAGGTGACACTAATCTTAGAAGTAGAGATGGTGGTTACCCGGCCTGAGTGGGGAGGGGGTGGGATGGGGGCCAGTGAACAGAAAGGGCCTTGGAGGGCTTCAGTCGGTCCAGGAATGTTCTGTTTCTTGCTCTGGGAACTGGTTATACAGGTGTGCTCATCTAGCTCTGCACAGGATCTGTGCATGTTTCTGAATGTGTGTTACACTTCAGTACAAAGTTGAGAAAATTTTTGAAAGGACCTGCCTGTAGTAAAGGGAAGTACAGGGTGCTTCTCTGAGCCTTAGGGTGCTTGGAGAAGGCTTTCCAGGGGTGGGGTCTGAAGAAAGGCCTGAAGGACGAGCAAGAGGCTGAAGCTGGGTTGGGGTGGGGCGGCTTTTCCTGCGAAGGGAAAGCAGACCTTTCAGCCTGGAGCTGAGCAGGTGCATGGCTCAGGAGAGCACGGGCTCTGCCTTGGAGCTTGATGCAGAGTGGGCAAGAGACACAAAGGCTAGTCTGTGTACAGCTTCACAGGGCTGCTGAGGCCTTAGATTCTGCTCTGGGCAGTGAGAAGCCATGAAAGGTTCTGAGCTTAAGACTCCAGCTGCAGTGTGGAAGGCAGACTGGGGCGGGGATGGGAGGCAGGGAGATGCTGAGAAGGCCACTGGACTTTCGTAGGTAAGCAGTGACAGGAGTTTGGGCTGGTGGAGTGTAGAAAAGGAAATGAATTCTGGAGACTTCTTTTTCAAATGGTACATTTGGTGATTTTAACTTATGACCACAAATTCTAATCCCCCATCTCTTGAATACGGGCTGGCCTTAGTGACTTGCTTGTGATGAATAATATGTGGCTGAAAGTGATGCTACGTGACTTCTCAGGCTAGATTAGGAAAGGTGATACACTTCCAGCTGGCTTTCCCTTGGCACCCAGCTGCCATGCTGTAAGGCATGGATAGTATCTCAGGCAGAGCTGGGTGTGGCTTAAAGGAGCCAGAGGAGAGCTCACATATACGTGTTCTGGCTGACCACTCTACTGGGGTTTCAGGTGACAGCTAACTTCAAGTCCAGAGTTGTGCATGCAGAGATTTTCAAGATGACTGCAACTGCATGAGATTCTGAGGACTGCCTCACCGACCCTGTCAGCCTCCAGAACTGTGATTTATGCCGCTAAGTTTGGGTGGTTTGTTGACAGCAAGAAAACAGCACCCTTGACTGTTAAGTAGACTCTTTAGAAGAGCTTAAAAAATTCCCAACACCCAGGCCAGATCCAAGCATTAATATTCTTTCAAGCCCCAGTGTGCAGCCAAGGTTGAGAACCAGTACTGTAAACCAACCCTAAGACTTGAGCTAGGGTTAACTTCATGAAATGCCCCCATTTCCCCCACTTTCTCTTACCCAGCTTCCTTTTGTCCTTGTCACTGGTTTCCATCTTCAGTTCCTGGCAGATGAAAGTGAGCCATTTATGTGACAGGGACTTTGGAATCAGTGCTTAAGTCCTTGATGCTTGAGGTGTTTATTTTTAAAGCAACGTAGGAGAATGAATATGCAGGAGAAGCAGGGAGGCTCCCAGGAGCAGAAGTGTGAATGAGGTTGCCAGATAAAATACAGGAGGCCCAGGTAATTTGAATTTCAGATAAACAATGAGGATTTTTAAGTATAAATATGCTCCAAATATTACATAGACATACTAAAAATTATATATTGTTTATCTGAAATTCAAATTTAACCATGTTTCCTATATTTTTATTTGCTAAATCTGGCAACCCTAAGCGTGAAGCCAGCCAGGTTAAGATGTATTTGGGCCTCAATGGCGCGGGGGCGGAGGGACATCTGTAGACTCCTGAGTTCCCCAACACCCGGGTAAAAGGCACTCAGGAATCCCCAAGTCACTCCCCTTGTTGGAGGAAAGTGAGGCCCCAAGACAGGAAGAAATAAATCCAAAACAGGCAGTTCTTGATTTGTACAGTATTATGTTAACTAAATCCATGCATAGTAAACCTACTTTGCTGCAATAAACATTTGCATGCAGGTTTTCGTGATGACATAAATTTTCAGATCAGGTGGGTTATGCTTGGGGGTGCGATTGCTGGGTAGTATGGTAAGTCTATGTTAACTTTGTGCAAAGTCACCAAACGATCTTCCGAAGTGGCTGTTAGCCTTTTGTATTCCCATGTAACAGAAGAGGATTCCTGTTGCTCCATATCCTAGCCAGAAATTGGCATTGTCTGTTTTCTGGATTGTAGCAGTTCTAGTAGATGTGTAGTAGTATCTCATTGTTATTTTAATTTGCATTTCCCTATGATAAATGATGTTGATCATCTTTTCACATGCTTATTTGACATCTACATATCTTCTTTGATGAAGTGTCTATTCAGATCTCTTGCCTGTTTTTTAATTGGGCTGTTTGTTTCCTTACTGTTAAACTTTAAGAGTTCTATATTTTTCTGGATATAAGTCCTTTATCAGATATGTGATTTGAAAATATTTTCTCCCAGTCTGTCGCTTGTTTTTTTTTTGTTTTTTTCCCATTCTCTTAGCAGTATATTTTGCAGAGCAAGTTTTTTTTTTTTTTTTTTTTAAATGTTGTTTCTCTATCAGTGTGTGGGCTACAGACAGAATATGAGGATTCTCTCTTTTTTTTTAAAATTAATTAATTAATTAATTTATGGCTGTGTTGGGTCCTCGTTTCTGTGCGAGGGCCCTCTCCAGTTGCGGCAAGTGGGGGCCACTCTTCACCGCGGTGCGCGGGCCTCTCACCACCACGGCCTCTCCTGTTGTGGAGCACAGGCTCCAGACGCGCAGGCTCAGTAGTTGTGGCTCACGGGCCCAGTTGCTCCGCAGCATGTGGGATCTTCCCAGACCAGGGATCGAACCCGTGTCCCCTGCATTGGCAGGCAGACTCTCAACCACTGTGCCACCAGGGAGGCCCAGAGCAAGTGTTTTTAATTTTGATAAAGTTCAATTTATCTATTTTGCCAAACCCAAGGTGATGTAGATTTTCTCTTATATTTCCTTCTAGAAGTTTTATAGTTTTGTATTTTACATTTAAGTCTGTGATCTATTTTAACTTAATTTTTGTGTAAGATATGAAGTATGTATAGAGGTTCTTAATTTTTGCAAATGGATGTCCAATTTTTCTAGCACCATTGTTTGAAAGACTTTTCTCCATTGCATTGTCTTTGTAAAAAATCATCTGCTTTTTTTGTTCTCTATTGTTTCATTGATCTATGTGCATCAAGGTCCCATTCTGACAGAGAGACCCAAGCAGCCCAGCCAGTTGACACATCCACCCCACGGTCCTCAATGGTGGACTGTGGCAGATTTCTGATTGCAGGGGTGTAACTGACCAAAGGCTTCAGCTGCTATGCTCTGAAACCCATTGCCAAGGCCATGCTTCCCAGCTTATAACTGGGCATGGCAGGGATACTAAATCAGACCCATTAATGGGAGACGTCATAAGCCTTGATGGCCAACTTTGGCTTGAGGACTCCTCAGTGGTATAAGTTAAGGGTCCAACTTCATTCTTTTGCATATGGAATCCAATTGTCCCAGGATAATTTGTTGAAGAGACTGTCCTTTCCCGATTGAATGATTTTGTATCCCCTGTCAAAAATCAATTTACTATAAATGGGAGGATTTATTTTTGAGCTTTTCAATTAAATTCCATTGGTCTATATGTTTATCCTTATGCTAGTCACACAGTGTTTTGATTACTGTAGCTTTTTAGTAAGTTTTGAAATCAGCAAGTATGAGACTTTTCCCAACTTTATCTTTTTCAAGATTGTTTTGGCTATTCAGAATCTATTGCAATTCCATGAGAGTTAGGCTGGGTTTTTGTACTTCTGCAAAAAATGGCATTGAGATTTCATAAAGATTGCTTTGAATCTGTCAGTTCCTTTGAGGAGCATTGTTGTATTAATTTGCTTGGGTTGCTATAGCAAAATACAACAAGAGAAATTTATTTTCTCATAATTCAGGAGGGTAGAAGTCCAGGATCAAGGCGACAGCAAATTCAGTTTTCAGTGAGAGCTCTCCTTTTGGCTTGTAGATGGCTGCCTTCTCATTATGTCCCCCAGTGGCCTTTCCTCAGTGTATGTGTGTGGAGAGAGTGAGCTCTCTCTTTTTAAAAGGATACTAATCCTATTGGATCAGGGACTCACTTTTATGACCTCATTTAACCTTAATTACCTCCATAAAGGACCTATCCCAAATACAGTACACTGAAGGTCAAGGATTCAACATACAAATTTTGGGGAAACACACATTCAGTCCACAATAGTTCTCATCTTAACAATATTAAGTCTTCCAACCCATGAAAATAGATGTCTTCCCATTTATTTGTGTTTTATTTAATTTCTTTTGACAACGTTTTATAGTTTTCAGTGCACAATTCTTATGCCTCCTTGCTTAAATTCATTATGAAATATTTTATTCTTTTTTATGCTAGTGTATGTAAATGTAACTGATTTTTGTCGGTTGATTTTGCATTCTGCAACTTTTTTGAGTTTATTACTCTAACATGTTTTTTTTTTTCTTGCGGATTCTTTACAGTTTTCTACATATAAGATCATATCATCTACCAATAGAGATAATTTTACATCTTTTCCCAATTTGGCTTCATTTCATTTCCTTATCTTGTCTAATTTCTTTGATTAGAACTTCCAGTACTATGTTGAATAAAAGTGGTAAAAGCAGATATCCTTATCTTATTCCTGATCTCAGAGGAAAAACTTTCAGTCTTTCCCCCTTGAGTATGTTAGATATAGGTTTTTCATGTATGGCCTTTATAATGTTGAGGAGGCTTCTTTCTATTCCCAGTTTATTGAGTGTTTTTATCATAAAGGCATGTTGGATTTTGTCAAGTGCTTTTTTCTGCATCAATTGAGATTAGCATGCAGTTTTTTCCCCTTCCTTCTATTAACGTGGTGTATTATCTTCATTGATTTTCGTATGGTGAACTACCTTTGTGTTCCTGGGATAAATTCCACATGATCGTGGTGTATAATCCTTTTAACATGCTCCTGAATTCAGTATTCAGTGTGTTAGTATTCATTGAGAGGTTTTGCATTTATATTAATAAGGGACATGGTCTGTAGTTTTCTTTTCTTTTGGTGTCTTTGTCTTGCTGAGCTCACAGAATGTGTTCCCTCTTCTTCAGTTTTTTGGAAGAGTTTGAGAAGAATTGGTGTTAATTCTTCTTTAAATGTTTTAAATCCACCTTTGAAGCCATCTGGATTTTTCTTTGTTGGGAGGATTTTGATTACTGATTCATTCTCCTTACTTGTTAATGGGCTTTCATAGTTTTCTATTTCTTCTTGAGTCAGTTTTGTTAGTTTTTGTTTTTCTAGGAATTTGTCCATTTCATCTAGGTTATACAATTGTTTATTGTACTCTCCTATAATCCTGTTTATTTCTGTAAAATTGGAATTTTGTCCCACTTTTATTTCTAATTTTAGTAATTGGAGTCTTCTCTCTTTTTCTTAGTTAATCTAGGAAAGGTTGTCAATTTTATTCATCTTTCCAAAGAACCACCTTTGCTTTCATCGATTTTCTCTGTTGTTTTACTATTCTCTGTTTCTCACTAGTCTAATCTTTGCTCTTTCTTCTGCTAGCTTTGGGTTTTGTTTGTTTTTCTCTTTCTAGTTCCTTAAAGTATACAGTTAGGTTATTGATGTATTAGTTTGCTAGGGCTACCATAACAAAATACCACAGACCGGGTGGCTTAAACAGCAGAAATTTATTTTCTCACAGTTCTGGAGGATGGAAGTCCAGGATCAAGGTGTGAAGGGGTTGGCTAACTCTGAGGCCTCTCTCCTTGGCTTGCAGTTGGAGGCCCTTTTGCTGACTCTTCATGTGATTATCCCTCTGTGCATGTATGCCCCTGGCTTTTCTTTGTGTCTCCAAATTTCCTCTTCTTATAAAGACACCAGCCAGATTGGATTAGGGCCCACGCTAATGGCCTCATTTTAACTTAATCACATTTAAAGCCCTATCTCCAAGCACAGTCACATTCTGTGGTACTGGGTGTTAGGACTTCCACATGGTAATTTCAAATGGGAAATAATTCAGCCCACAGCACCATCCTTTTACTTTCAACCCTTTTGTGTCTTTCAATCTAAAGTGAGTCTCTTGTAGACAGCACATAGAACCAACTACTTAGAAGATAAATGCACTTACCCTTCTACTAGAGCCGCAGGTGGGTCAGCTTCCCACAGGCACAAGAGCTAAGTGGGTCAGGTTTGAACATCTGAATGAGGGGAAATAGGGTGGGCAGCTGCCAATGTCCATTACAGGGGGCGAAAGTGAGAGCAGGGAGACCAGAGAAGAAGCTACTGAAGTAGCTGAGGATACACAGATGGTGTGGTGCTAGAGCAGTCAGAGACTGCCTGTTTCAGAGGTTGGATATGTAGTGAGGAAAAGAGAGCAATTAACATTTACCATTTGCCCAAATTTTCCTCACTTCTTTCTTTGAAGCAAATGTAAAAAGGGTGTATCTGGACTGGGGAGCTGGCCGGAAGGGAAGAGAAATCTAGCAAGCAGGCACACCAGGGTGAGAACTGCAGCTACCTCCCAGCCCATTGCCATTTGCACAATGCTGAAGGAACAGGACCCAACCCACTGTTAGGTATTGGAGCAGAGATGATTGTTAGGGCAAGGCCAATTCCATTCATTAAGCATTAATTGGGTGCCTACTGTATACAGAGGCTGTAGGAGAGAGAGGTCACAGGAGTTTTGAAATAAGAGGAAAAGTATGGGCAACGTTATCCTTGAAAAGTCTCTTAAATAGCCCATACATAGCAATATGTTAATTAAAGCACAATACCTTTACATAAGGAAAAATTGTGTGTGCAGTAATTAACACATACAAAACTTAATCGCATATTTTAATTCATTAAACAGGCACAGGGAAGAGTTGACTTTGCTAAAATTAAATATGCTTATGAACCAGCACTAGTGCACGAATTAAGCTCCTACCGCCAGATGCAGCGCTCAACGACTGGGGGCATTAGGGGGACACAAGGCTAAGACAGGGCTCATCTCCGTGAATTGAGCGTCGATCTTCCCTAGAATGAAAGTTTCCAAAGGGCTACAGTGCAGCTTAGCCTCCGGATACGCCAGCCGCCGCCGCGCCGCTCCTGCGCCACGCGATCACCGGGGGCGTGACGAAGGGCGGAGGCTGCGTGCGCTTCCCAGCGTGCCGCGCTGGGCGGGGCGAGGGGCGGGGCCTACGGGGGAGGTGCGGAGGAGGAGCGGCCGCCACAGGACGTCTGACTCGGCCCAGCCACCGGATCGGGGCTTCTCGCCTTTAACGGCTGGCCTGTTGCTCCGAGCCCGCGGCGGCGGGGGCGCCGGCGGCGGCGGGCGGCATGCGCGTGTGAGATGCGGCCGCGGGCAGCCCGGACGCGAGCAGCTGCCGCCGCGGTAGCAGAGAAGTGGGGCGCGGCCTCCTCAGCGCGGGGCGCGCAGTGCATGAGGGCGAGCACGCGGGCGCTGGGCAGCCGCCGGCCACGCCGCCTTCATAAACACTTGTTTAGGACTCGTTCGCCCCGCTGAGGCCCCGGCGCCCCGCCATGGAGGCCCCGTCCGACCCCGGGCCCCACGCCTCGGCCTCAGCTTCGGCCGCGGCGCCGCTGTGCGCCCCAGAGGTGGCGCGGCTCCGCGAGGAGCAGGAAAAGGTAACAGGCCGCGCTCCGTCCCGCGCTTCCGCCGGCGGTCTCGGGAGGCGCCCTCGCCCAGGCGCGTCCTCGGCGCCCCGTTCCCCCTCCACGGGGCTGGGGGCTGACCCCCGCTCGCCCCGGCCGACCCCATCCTGCCCTCGGTGGGCCGCAGCCCTTTGGTCCCGGCCTAGCTCACCCCGGACCCCGAACGGGGGAGGAGCATAGCCTCCAGGCCTGGAAAGCGTGTTGGGGAAACTTTTGTCACGTGCTTTCGTTGTCTTGTCTGGAGCACTTTGACCTTCGAAGGGAGGGGAGGGTTGGGGAAAAGAGATGCGATAATCTGTTTAACTTGTGTATGAAAGTGAGTTTTTAATCTTAATGCGTACAGCAGTGCGTGGGAATATTCTCGGTGAAGGACAGGCTGTGAATGAATAGTTCACCTTATGTTTTTTTTTTTAGCTTGTTACCTCATCGTTGGTAAAATGTATAGTCTTTGTTGCTCTTTATCTGATTGCACTTAAAAGTTTTACTAGGTTTGTAATGCTAACACTTCATGTGCAGTTTCAGCTTTGGTTTAGTATTTGTCATGATAGAATGCTGTTTTATTAAATTTTAACTTCAATTATATAAATGAGCTTCAATCTACCAGTAAAGAGGAAGGAAAGTTTTGTATTTCCTAATGGGATTGTATATGAACAAGTATACCAATCTAAGAAATACAGTGTTATTGTTTAATCTGAGATTTTTTTCCCTTTGGATTGTGTATCATTTGTTTCTCACTATCTTTGAAATTCTTATTTTGAAAGGCAACGTTTCATTTACTTAAAATGTGTCATATTGAGAGTATCATGGTTATAAAGGTTAGGAAGTTGTTTAAAGACTGTAAACACTGGGAATTCCTAACTTTTTTTATTGAGCATTTCTGTATAAAAATGACTACTTACATAGGTATACAAACATACCCAGTTTAGCTAGATAAGGGACTTTTTATAGAACTTAAATCCTGGTTTGCTTGGAAATAACCTGTCAGGATGAATTGTGGGAACCTTTCCTACTTTGTTCTGGTTGTTCTAAATTATTTTGTGCGTTGGATTTCCCTTTCTGAGAGCCGTTTTTTTTCTAATACCATATACAATGGTTGGGTTTTGAACTTGGCTTTCTTCAAGTTGGGGGTTTAAAAATTCAGGTTCAGTGCGTTTAAATTGTAAGACAATGTGTTTTGTTTTGTTTTGTTTTTTCTTTAAGAGAAGAATAAAGAAAGAAGAAAAAACAGCCCTTCATGAAACCAATTTGTTAATTTTTGGCAAAAACTATTTACATTTTTTAGTCTTAGAAAATGTGAAACAGACCCTCAGAAGATGGTGTTCCCATTGTCTTTCTTTCTGTAGAGGAATTAACTCCTCCTTCATAGTATGATGTGTGTTTGCATACTGCTGACTTGATATGTTTTCTCCTGTTTGGCATGTTAAAAAGAGAAATCCTTGGTTTTATTCTGATGTTAGTGTGTCTGAAATACAAAGGATACGGTTTGGGGCTGCTCTGAACAGCTTTCTGGTATGGTATCCAGTTGCATTTGAAAACTGCCTTCTCAGTTACAGTCCTGTGGGAACCTGGATGACAGTTTTCAGTAGACATCGAGTATGGTACCAAATTACTTCTCTGTGCTGTGTTAATGTTATTTTGGCACATAAAATAAGCATGTGTATGTCTGTCATGGGTATGTAAAATCATTCCCAGTTCATGATAAAGTCCCTCAGTAAATGGACTAGACTGTATTTTAACGGATCTGCTTCAGTGGACAGGAGAGACCCATGAGGCCACAAAATAAACTGGTTAGATAGCTATCCTTTAATTATAGTTCAGTATAGGAAAACTTTATCTAGTAAATAGTCAGTAAATCAATAAGTAAATAAATCAGTCAAATTTTGTGAGGGACTTTAGGCTTTAAAACCAACGCAGCAGCTGTAGGAGTACAGTGAACTTTAGTAAGTGGAAGTGTTGGGACATTCTTGGAAGGAAAAGGAAAAATTGTCATAGGAGTTTTATAGTATAGCAGTTAGTATTTCTTTATATAAGTGTAATTAAATGTGTTTTAGGACTTGCCTTTCCCTACCAGGGTTCTGTGAGAGAATTAAATCCTGACGAAAATTATTTGAATGACTATTTTTTCAGTTTTCCCTGGGATGGTAGCTAGCTAGTAGGCTGTAGATGCAGAGGAGAGAAGTGAATTCTTTATATGCAATGGATACCTTAGTTTCAGGGCATTATTTTCTCTGGGAACCTTAAGAATGGCTGCTAGGTAAAGTGGTTTAAATGTTGCTCATCAATTTTTTGCTTTTTAATTCAGATAAGGAGTATAACACGTTTTATCTTGGTTCCTCTCTCTGTTTTTTCCTTGTTTATCCTTTGGAGCACTGAATAACAAGGAAAAAAAATTAGTAACCTAAGGAAAAAGACAAAGGAGGGGGGCATGAAAGATCCACAACTTCAGTAAATGACAACATCTGTAGTAAATGGACAGGATCAAATATTTGAATATTGTTCTCATTTTTGGCATTAATGCTGACATTTTCAAAAAAATATTTTTTGGTTAAAACTTCTGTTTATTTCTTTTTTTTTTTTAATCTAGCAAAAAGACATGTACAGAAAGGTTCCCTGCAGGTTTGTTTGTAATAATGAAAAAGCTAAAAATTCAACATAAGGGGATTGGTATGAGGAGATTTTATGCAGTCATTAAAAATTGTAGAACACTGTGTGGTGTGGTTAGTTATGTTTATATGTATATAAATATTCACACAGTTTATATAGGAAAATGCACCACTAAATGTTTTAAAAGCACACAATTTCATTTCTTATTTTACCTAAAAGTGAGTGAATTGAATGGGATTTTTTTTTTTTTTCAAGAAAGGCTATTGATAAAACCTAATTAATTTTAATGAAAAATGGGATGTTGTATCTTTAATTGCTAAATATTTTCTGCTCCTGACAAATGGCTTTTGGCTGGTTTGAACACCAGTTAGGCAGGTTTGTTTCTTATTCCAGAGCGGATGGGTACAATTTATTCAGATATCTGTTCCCCGAGTGGTTTCCTTTTCTCTTTTCCTTGGAGATGTTGTTTACTGTTAATTCTATCCAAAGATACAGGGACAAGAGGGAACTTGGATCATCTTTTTTTCCCCCTCTTTTCTTTTAACTAAATCTGTTTTTGCCAATAGGAGTAAAGTATTTGGTGGAAAAAATGGAATCTACTTAGAAGCCTCTCTGGACTGATCTATGCCGTAAAAGTTAAACCTAGGACTGCAGTGGAGTGTCTTGGGCTGTTCTAGGGAAGTTTCCTCATACTAAGATCTTGTTAAATCTGGTTCTGTCTTTGAATTACATTACTGAAATACTGGTTTCTTGGCTAAGGTGATGTTTCTATCCGTGTTTTATATCTCCAGATACTATTATCTTTAACAGAATTATTGAGATTCTGCTATATAGTATTGTGGAAAAAGTGGTATATAGTATTGTTTTCCTAGGTTTATTTGCAGGATAATGGTAACTTTGGAAAATTCATGAGGATAATATTATTTAGTTTATTATAATTATAACTGAGTGGCTCATGTAATTTGGAATTTTGGAATAACTTATACTTTCTTGATATAGAACCTGGGGAATTAAATGCATTAAGAGTAAATATTTCAAATTTTTGTAAAGCAGAACAGCTAATTTAACTTTGGTTTGCATATTTCTTAGATAAACTGCACATAGTTTAGAAAACTGTCAGTCATGTACTCCATACCACAGGTATTGTTCTTCTTTCCAAGCCCAGAATCCAAGCATATAAATTTTCAGCAGATATTTATTGAGTACCTGCTACCTGCCAGACTGTACCTACTTAATGCCTTCTTCCTCTGCTGAGGATGCAGTAGTGAACAAAATAAAGTCTTTGTTTTCACAGGGATCACATTCTAGTGGTAAAGATATGGAATAGGCATATTTAAAATGACAGAGGGTTTGTGATAGGTAAGGAGCTGTACTAGATCATTGTTAAAGATTTTGGTTTTTATTTTTGTGAGATGAGAAACCATTGGAATGTGTTTTGAGAATCATACTAATCTTAAATGACAAGAATCCATTTGTCATGCATGAAGGGAGGAATGACGGGATTATGGGATTGCATTGTATAGAATAAATTTTTTTGTGTGCCAGGCATTGTGATAGATGTTTACAAATTTGATGTTAGAGTCTCCATTAACTCTCTTAATTTTTCAGGTGAACAATTTAGGTTGTTTCTAGTTTTTGCCCTGAACTTTCTTATGGAGTATTTGTGTCTTCAATTTTGCTTATAATGCTTGTTTTTCAAAGTGCTTATGCCAATTTACATTCCTATCAGCAGTGGTGAAAGTTCCAGCTATTCCACGTCCTCATCACCACTTGGTACTGTCTGTCCTTTTCATATTTGTTAGCCATTCTAGTAATGACTAATGAATGAGGTTGATAACCTTTTCAAGTATTTATTGGCTATTTGCATTTTTTTTGTAAAATAAAATGCTTTTTCTAAATTGAGTAGTTATAAGTAGTTTATTGAAGAATGTGTTTTTGATCTTTCTAATGTAGTTCTTTTCTTTTATCATTTTTAAGAAAGGCAGAGTTGTAAGAATATTTGCTTACAACCAAAGATACATTTTGTAGCTAAATGGGTTTTCAGAACTCATAACTTGTGAGTTATATTTTGTTTTAAAACAGTTTGTTTTGGTTGTTGTTAGTGATTATTATCATGCCAGTCATGTGCCATGAGAAGAAACAACTTTGGTTTTAGTCTTTTATTAGTAAACATTCTAATATAGTATTTCAAGGGGAGAAGATCCATATTCATTGTGTTAGGCCTCTCCAGATTGGAGTATAAGACAAGAATAGTTCCAAAACACTGATGGGGAAAGGGAGAAGAAGGTGCACGGGGTCTAAGCTGTGATCATAACTGTTTGATTTTGTTCTCCGAATGTTGTCAGGTTGGGTTTTAAAATCTTTTAGCTTGTATCATTCTTGCCTTCATCTCCAGATTAGTGAGTCTAGATCTTTTTAGTCTGTCCAAAGGCAGTTTTTCTTTCTTTTTCTTTTTTTTTTTTTAAAGTAGCTTTTTATTTTCAAAAATTGTAAAACAACAGAAAAGTTTAAAGAATAGTTTGAGTCATCAATCCTGTTTTGTCTCATTTGCCTTTTCTTTCTCTTTCTGTATTTTCTTTTCTTTTTTTCCTTGTAGAACCATTTGAAAGTAAATCGCAGATATTATCATGTTCTAATACTTAACCACATGTCATTTTGGAGCAAGGTCATTCTTCTACATAATCATATCTTTTTTTTCACCCAAGAAATGAACATTAACATGCAATAATATTATTTAGCATATTCAGATTTCCTCAGTTTTTCTAAAAGTGTTCTTTATAACATTTTTCAATCCAATATCCAATCTCAGGCTGCATTTAGCGTCTTATCTCTTTAATTTCCTTTCATCTGAAACAGTCCCTCTACATTCTTTTGTCTTTATGAAATTGGTATTTTTGAAGAGTTTACAACAGTTTACTTATAGAATGCCCACAATTTAGAGATGTCTGATGAATGTACTCATGAAGAAACAGAATTAAATAATCATTTTTGGCAAGAATAATACATAGTTGATGATGACTTCCTATTGCATCACAGCAGGAGACATACAGTGTTACTTTATTCTATTATGGGTGTTGCTAATTACTTGTTTAAGATGGTACCTGCGATATCTCTTCACCTTAGGTACCTGTTCCCTTGTGTAAGGAATAAGAACTTTAAAAGTATTTATTAAATACTTGAAGACATTGTAAATATCCTGTTCCCCAACAACCCTTTACCATGGATGATCCTTGCCTGAATCAATTATTATATCGGTGTTTGCAAATTAGTGGTTTTCTAACCATCTATGTTTATAACTGGCATTTTTCTGTAAAGAGGAGCCCTTTCCCCCCTCTTAGTATTAGTGTAGACCCTTTTTATTTGTTTTTTAATTCAGTGTGTTATAATTTTTCATTTTTCCTTTTGATGCTCGAATTGTCCTAAATTTGGCCAGTGGGAGCCCCTTCAAGCTGACTCCTGCATCCTTTTGGCATTTCTCATTATCCTTTGGTCATTACCTTTTTTTCTGGCACAAGGTGTCCCAGGCTTACCTTGTAGCTTTCTTGTCTTAGTTCTGAAATTGACTATTTCTTCAAAGAGCCCTGGTTCTTTTTAATGAGAAATGCTAAGAAACCTAGATCTGGGCCCAAGTTGTGCTCATTGCCACTGGGATATTATTGCATCAAGGCCCTTTCAGTGGACAGTGCTAAGAAATGTATTAACCTTCAGTATACCAGGAAGAATAGTCATCACCATTTACCATCTAGGTCCAAGAGATCTTTTTACTTTTTATTTTTTAAAGTAATTTTTACAAGTAATGTACAGAAGTAAGGATAAGGGATAGTGAAACCCATTTTTATTGGATATTTTAATAAGAATTTAAACACAGCAGTCTTCTTTGTATTAAGTAAAGTTTGGTGCACAAAGATCATAAGAGATTTAAGAATATTGCCATATGTCTTTTTAGAAAAATGTCCAAGTTCTTGTTGCAGACTGTTACATGGTGAAGTTCTTCTTGTTGAATGACTAAGTGGGTGGGAGTACCCTACTTTTTTTTTTGTTCTTAGAAGTATATTGTTCATTTATTGATTCTTTTTTTCTCCTCCTTCAAGTCAGTCCCCCTTTATTCAACATCTGCTATATTCAAATATATATATGTAGTTCTCTTCCTGGTTGGCATGGTCTGTTCTAGAACTTAGGGAGGTACAAAGATAAACCATTTACATAATTCCTGCTTTCAAAACTCATTTCCAGTGCTTCAGGGTTTTCCTTCCTAATCTCTGTCCTCAAGAAGCCTAAAAACTTGTAGGAGTGGAAAAAAATAGAATTTAGAGATCTTTTTTTTCAGATCTTTATTTATTATGATAAAATATGTATAAAATAAAAATTGCCATTTTAACCAGTTTTAAGTGTAGTGTTCAGTGAGATTAATTACATTCACTGTGATGCAGCCATCACTTTTACTTGAAGGTTAATGTAGGATGAACTCCCAGATGGAGAACTCTTGGCTGTCCTACCATCAGCTCTGCCTTGCTCTATGGTTATCAATTTTCCCCAGATCAAGAGTAGGCAGGTACAGGTAGTGGACTCACAACGTTTGACCTCAACTGGTTTTTCTAAGTTATTTTGTACATTTTTCAGCAGCGAAACCAAACTGGGTCTTCAGGCTTTATTTCTGTTTCTTGCAAGGGAAGAGCTTTTATACCATTGGACATGTTTTGGTTTTTCCTCAATGAGAATTGTAACCCTCTTTTGTATTATTTCTACAATAATTTGTAAAGCTGTTTATTTTTAACTGCTTTTTTTTTTAACTTTTTGGGTCAACTTTTTTATACTGCACTTGTCAAAATATAGATACATAATACTGGTAAAATCTTTTTTTGTTTCTAATGAAACAAATTATTGAGACTTTTTTCTCTTTTAACAGGATGGAGTGAGGGTAACTTGTATCAATTAGCTAAATTAACCAAATTCTTCAGAATATTTAGATTTAGAGATCATAGAAACTACTGGTAGTCAAACTTTTTTTTTTTTTTTTTTTAAGGCACAGAGCTTTCTTCATTAAAATAAAACCTTATTCAAAAACCCAATATGTAAAACAGATGAAAGCTAAGTTACTCTGCTTTAATGAGGGAGAAATTGTGTGTGTGGAGGGGCTGGGAGGGGGATGAGTATCTCTGTTCCTTGCACCCACTTTCAGTAGCTGCCAGGGAAGTGGTCCAAGGAACTAAACTAAACTTAACCAGTGTTTTAGTTCAACTTCTGATTTCACAGATGGGGAACTGAGACCTAGTGCCCAATTCTCCCCTCCCTTGAGCCCCTGGTAATCTCTAATCTACTTTCTTTCTATATGAATTTGCCAATTCTAGATATTTCATAGATGTAGAATCGTACAATACTTGTCCTTTTGTGACTGGTTTAATGTTTTCAAGGTTCATCTGTGTTGTGGCATGTATTACAACTTTACTCCTTTTTATGGCTGAATTATATTCCATTGTATGCATATACCACATTTTGTTTATCCATTCAACTGTTGATGAACACATGGATTGTTTCCACTTTTTTACTCTTGGAATAATGTGGCTATGAATGTTGGTGTATGAGTTATCTGTTATAGTCCCTGTTTTCAGTTCTTCGGGATATATACCCAGGAGTGGAAATGCTGAGTCATAAGGTAATACTATGTTTAACTTTTTGAGGAACTGCCAAACTGTTTTCCACAGTGTTGGCACAGTTTTACATTCCCACCAGCAATGTATGAGGTTTCCAATTTCTCCACGTCCTTGTCAACACTTTGCTTTTTTTTTTTTTGGAATAGAGCTATCCTAATAGGTGTTAACGTCATTGACCTATTGTGATTTTGATTTGTATTTCTCTAATGAAAAAGGATGTTGAGCATCTTTTCATGTGTGTTTTTTTGTTTATTTTTTTGGGCTGTGCTGGGTCTTAGTTGCAGTACGTGGGATCTTCATGGGGCATGTGGGATCTTTAGTTGTGGCATGCATACGGGATCTAGTTCCCTGACCAGGGATCGAACTCCGGACCCCTCCATTGGGAGCACGGAGTCTTACCCAATGGACCACCAGGGAAGTCCCTTTTCATGTGTTTATTGGCCATTTTTGTATTTTCTTTGGAGAAATGTCTATTTAAGTCCTTTGCCTACTTTTAAATTGCGTTGTCTTTTTGTTGTTGAGTTGTAGTTCTTTATTTATTCTCGGTATTTAAACCCTTTTCAGATGTATGATTTACAAATATTTTCTCCCATACTATATGCTATCTTTTCACTTTAATGATAATGTCCTTTGATGTACAAAAGTTTTTTTTTTAATTTTTAATTTTTATTTTAATTTATTTACTTTCTGGCTGCGTTGGGTCTTCATTGCTGTGCGTGGGCTTTCTCGTTGTTGCGAGCAGGGCCTACTGTTTGTTGTGGTGCGTGGGCTTCTCATTGCGGTGGCTTCTCTTGTTGCGGAGCACGGGTTCTAGGTGCATGGGCTTCAGTAGTTGTGGCACACGGGCTCAGTAGTTGTGGCTCACGGGCTCTAGAGTGTAGGCTCAGTAGTTGTGGCACACAGGCTTAGTTGCTCCGCGGCATGTGGGATCTTCCTGGACCAGGGCTTGAACCTGTGTCTCCTGCATTGGCATGCAGATTCTTAACCACTGTGCCACCAGGGAAGTTCCAAGTTTTTTAATTTTGATGAAGTCCAGTATATCTATTTTTTCTTTTTTTGCTCCTGCTTTTGGTATCATATGTAGGAACCCATTGCCAAATCCAAGTTCATGAAGATTTACACCTAGGTTTTCTTCTGAGAGTTTTATGATTTTAGCTCTTATTTTTAGGTCATTGATCAACTTTGAGTTAATTTTGTTTATTACTCATTGATTGTTGAGTTTTAAGAAAATTCACCTAGGATATTGTCGTCTGAAGACTCATAATCTAAGATTTAATTTATATTAATATTTTCACCATCATCTGTATCTAGTTGTGCTATCCAAAATGGTGGCCACTAACTACATGTGGCTATTAAGTTTAAAATTCTAATTAAGTAAAATTAAAAAAATTAAGTTTCTCAGTCATAATAACCACATTTCAAGTGCTCAATAGCCACCTGTGACCATTGGCTATTGCATTGGACAGTGTTGACTTTGAAGATTTCTGTCATCAAAGAAAATTCTATTGGACAGTGCTGGTGAAGAGAGCTGCTATCTTTTTTATTCATAGTTTAATTTGTTTAACAATTGTGAAGTGTCTTTTTCTGTCACTTTTCTTCTCCTTCCCATTATGGACAGAAAATGAAAATTTCTGAATTGTCAACTGTGTTTGAAAGCTAAAACCAGACTACAAAGATGGTGTCTTCTTCAGTCTTTTACACTTTTTTGAAAAATGATGCAGTACTTTGGTCAATGCAGTAAGAAAACTGAAGAATGATTTTTACTATTGATAGCATATTCCTTCTAGATGATTCCATGATTCCTCAATTACTTGTTATATAGTTTTCTTTAAGCATAGTTTGGGAAAATTGATGAGTAATCATGAAATCATTATTAGGGTGATGAAACAAGATGCAGGAAATATATAATCAGTAGGATCCTATAATGTGTCTTAGGTTTATGAAGAGGTTCAATGTACTCATATATAATTGCAAGATAGAATGAGTTTTAGACTTTTTTTTAAGTAAGTAAATTTTCTCTTTATTCTTTGCAGTATCTCAGAGAATCGAAGTCATGAAATATCAATTCTTTCAAATAGCTAGAACTGTTCAAAAACAAACTAAAAGCTAAAATTGGGTTCAGTGGATCCTGATACTTTGCATTCAAATACATTACCACAAAATTCTTCAACTACTCCCATCTGTATTTGAATCTCCCTTTTTCTGTAGTGAAACCTTGTTCTCAACAACATCTATATTTATTCGTTTCCTTTATTCCACAGTATACACAAAATAGTTTTAGAATTACTACATTGATACCACTGCCAACAGCAAACCTATGAGTGAAGTTCATGATTTCATTGCAGTTCAATTTGTTCTTGCAGAGTTAACCCCCTTGGAGTATGCAGTTAGGTAATGATCTCAAAAGTTACTTGAATTATTATTTTTTTTTCTGTGCAGTTATATCTTGGATTTGATATACAGTTTGTATTGAATTTTAGTGTTTGCTTTTTTATCAGTTTGACTTTATGAGTCTGTAAAACATTTGCATTGTTAAAAATCACAACTATATCAAAAGGTATGGTGAGGTAATTCATTCCCGTCCCTGCTCCTACCTTCCCCTATCGGTAATCTTTACATTAATTTCTAGTTTATCCTTCCTGTATTTCTTGAAAAATAAATACTAAAATATGCTCTCTTATCCCCCCTTCACCTTCTTATACAAAAAGTAGCATATTATATTTGCCCCTCGATTTTCTCATTAAATGATACATCTGGGAGTCTTTGGTTCACAGAGATCTTTCTCATCGCATTTTGTGGTTGCATAGTACTCAGGTATATTATCAGGTATTCATCTGGTATCTTACTGATGGGCATTTTGGTGGTTTTCAGTTTTTTGATAGTACTAATAATGTTGCAGTGAATCACTCTGTGCGTATGTTTCTCATTTGTGAAGTGACTTCAGGTGAAGTCCTCAAGGTGGTTTAGTGGTCAGAAGGTAAACTGGTTTAGCTTTATAAGCCATATATAATCACCTTCTTGAAGAATTGGTTCTAACTTTCAATTTAGTCTACAGCATTAAATAAAAAGAGGTAAGAGGACTCGATGTTCAAAAACTAGAGAACAGTGTTTTGAGTTCCTTGAATTGGCTATTTCTTGTGATCTCCACAGCCATTTTCAAGTTATCATGTTTTACTTGGAGGCTGGTCCTGGTGGTTCCACTCTTGCTCCCCTTCTACCTTTTTTCCAGAGCTGTCTCTCTTTTTCTGGCAATGTAAATCGAATTATGTAATTTTGTCACTCTTTCTACTGCTTATAATCCTTTGGTGGCTTCCCACTGTACTTAAGAGTGAAATCCAGGGTTATTAAAATGTGATTTGAGACGCTTGTGTTGTTGGGCTCATCTCTTTCTAGGTTAATTTCAGGGTACTCCCTACTTACTCTACCTTAAGATAATGACATGTTTTGGGGGACAGTACCTTAAATGTGTTTGTTAAAAAAAAACTTTCTTTTCTCCTTCCTTTCTTTCTTTCGTTTGCTCGTTTGTTCTAGAAATCCTAATACAGTATAGCAAACAGTAACCCATTTAATGTATGGATTTGGCCATTATTCCTTATCCTTTGATTTCCTGATTTTATGAACCGAGTAATATTAAAGTTATTGAAAATGAGTGCTTTTTCACAAAGAACAAAAAGACAAAACTGAGTTACGTGTCAGGCACTGTCCTAGATACTGCGATACACAAGGTTTCTTTTCTGCCCTCAAGGGACTTAAAATTTGTATGGAAACATGTTAACAGAAAACTTAATGCAGTGTGATAATTGCTCTCTTTCTAATTGTTTGCTTTTCAACCTACTGTAAACTAGGTGCTACCTCTGTCTTTTCATTGAAATTACTCTACCTAAAGTTTTTATTATATTTCACTTGCCAAACTCAGTGGACCATTTCGCAGATCTGGCCTTACTTGGCCTCTGTGCTTTATTTGAAACTTTTATTGTTCCCTGGTAAACTCTTGAAACTCTCTGTACCATAGGAACTTTTGTGACTCTACTTTTTTATGGCTCTTTCTCTATTCCTACTTAGTCTCCTTAGTGTCTTCATCTAATGCTTAAATGTTGGTGATCCCTGTACTTTACATCACTGACAGTCGTCTCTTCTTACTCTGCATGTCCTCAAATACTCCTATATGCACTCTGCTCTCCCAGACCTGTTGCCTGTTGGGCAGCTTCACTTGGATGGCCCACAAGAAGCTCAATTTCATTTACTAAAGTTAACTTATTATCTTTGTCCCTAATGTACATGCTGTACATACTCATCCTGATTCTGGGCAACATTATTCAAACCAGAGTCTTTTCAGCCTCCCTGATCCATCTTTTAATTTACTAGATCTTGTCAATTGTTTCTTTCTGTCTTTTTTACTTTAATTTTTATTTAATTTTATTTGTTGGTGGCGCTGTGTGGCTTGCAGGATCTTAGTTCCCCAAGCATTGAACCCGGGCCACCACAGTGATAGTGCTGAGTCCTAACCACTGGACCACCAGGGAATTCCCTGTCAATCCTTTCTATGTAATCCATGCCTTGTATCTTAAGGCACTAATAGCTTGTCTTAATTAGGTTCTTACTCAAAAAATAATATTTCAGATTTTTCAGTTAAATGTTACTATGTCTTTTGATATTGTCAGTCTTTGTTAACATTCTGATGTTACCTGATTGTGTTTTTATTTTTACAGTTCTAATCTGTGAACATGTTATATCTCTATTTAGGGTCTTTAAATTTTCTCATCTGTCACTTAGTTGGAGTTTGTCTACTCATTTTACCACGTTTTCCACTTGTCACATATTTTTTTATTCCTTTATTTCTCTTCCTTTTGTGTTAGTAAAATATTTGTATTCTATTTTAAACTCTCTTAGCTTTATAGTTGTATGGTTTTTATTTTCCTTTTAGTTATTATCCTAGAGACTACAATATCTCTTTTTTTTTTATTACAGTCTACCTTAAATTAGTAGGAAATTATTCATAAATCTTCTGAAATTTTGCCGCTTAGGAAATTATTCAGATAATCTTTTGATGGCTTAATTTCATGAACCAACCCTCCCTTATCTGTGCTATTGTCATATATTTTACTTCTACAATGTTTCTGTAACTCCCTCCACCCCCAAAATTAGGCTTATTATTCTTTTAAACATTCTATTTTAATTTTTATTTAGTTCTGAGCTGGGAGGTGATTTTTTTTTCCAACACTTTAAAGATACCATTCCATTATCTTTTGACTTCTTTCATTTCTGTTAGTCTTCCATCAGTCTTATTGTTTTTTTCCCTGAAAAATTTTTATATATTTTCTCCTCTGTCTAATTTTGGATTTTTCATCTTTGGTTTTTAGGCATTTGATTATGATGTGTCTGGATTTGGTTTTCCTTGTATTTACCCTGCTTTGAACATGTAGTTTATTAAATCTGTAATTTGATGACTTGTCAGTTTAGAAAATTCTTATCTAATCTGCAGATGCTGGTCTTATGTCATTGTCTCCTCCACTTTTGGTATTCTGGATACACATATTAGACATTTTCATTGTCTCATATATCTTACTCTCTTTTCTGTATTTTCTTGCTGCCTCTTGATCTGTATGCCATTTTGGATACCTTCTTCTGACCTGTATTCCTGTTAACTAATTCTGTTCTTATGTATCTAATCTACTGGTAAAATCCTTTTACTAAATGCTTAATCTCAGTTACAGTATTTATTCCAAGAATTTATGTTTTGACATTTCTTTAATGAATTCTAGGCCTGTTTTGACATCTTCAGTTTTCCCTCTGTTTTCATGAATATATTAATCATAAAAGAATGTCTTATAACTGCAGTATGTAAATTAAATGGAGCTCTGTTTCTGTTTATTTTTTTCTCTTGATTTCTCATCAGCTGCTCCCGTTGTCATAGACTTCCTTGTAATTTTTGATTGGATGCCAGACATTGTAGTGAAAAATTGTAGACTCTTGATGATGTTACCTTCCTTCAAAGGGAGGTAAATTTTCTTTAAGCAGCCAGAGTACTAGTGGATCAACACAACTCAGTTGAGAGTTGTTTTTGGATTTTGTTAGGGCTGGTCTGTTTCAGTTTTGCTCTTATTCCTAACATGTAGCCTTTACTTCTAAGGCATAGCTCTAATTCCATATGGAGTATGTCTTTTTCATAGATTATATGGTCATGTATTTGTAGTTTTGTTTCTCTTCTGTTCTGTTGCATTGGATTATTTGCCTGTAGTTGCACCAGTACCACACTTTCTTACTAGGTCTTGATGTAGTAAAATTCCTCTAGCTTTGTTGTTCTTGAAGACTACTTTTACTGTTCTTGACCTTCTGCTTTTTCATGAATATTTTAAAATCAGGTCTGCAGTACTCACAAAATAACCTTCTAGGGTTTTGTTTGGAGTGCATTGCATCTAAAGATCAATTTGGGGAGCATTGACATGTTTACACCAGTCCATGAATGTGGTATATCTTTTTATTTAGTTCTTCTGTAACTTCTTTCAGTAGTTTAAGTATATAAATCTTGCATGTCTTTTACATTCATCTCTAGGTATTTATTTTTTATTGCATTTTGTAATTTGCTGTTCATCTTTTGCTAGTATATAGACATATACTTGATTTTTGTATACTGTTAAATTTACTTGAATTCCGTAATTGTTTATCTGTATAAAAGTTCCTAGAAATGCAAAAGTCATTGATTTTTACTATTCTTTCTTTAGAATATGTATTCTTTGAGTTTTAAAATTTTCTCTGATAATTACCTTAGGTACCCCACACATTATGTATGTTATTTTCATTATTAGTTAAAATATTTTCTAGCTTTTATTGAGATCTGTTTATTGACCCAGGAGTTTCTTAGAAACATGTTCCTTGATTTCCAAACACTGAGTAGGTAGGCATTTAGAATCTCCACTATGGTTGTAGATTTATCTTTTTCTCTATTTTTTCAGCCTTTGCTTATGCATTTGAAGTTACGCTATTTGGTGCATGCAAATTTAGGACTCTAATAAATTCCTGGTCAGTGGGCATTTTTATCAGTCTGAAATATTTTTATCTCTAGTGATATTTCTTGCCTTCAGGTATCCTTTGTTGAATATTCGTATGGCTACATCGGCATATTTTGCTTTTGCTTGTTTCCGTGATACATCTTTTCATCTTTTAATTTCAATCAATTTCAATTTCTTTGTGTACAAAATGTGTTTCTTATAACAACATATAGTTGTGGTTTTAAACACAACTGGACATCTTTTCCAGTCTGGAAATCTTTTTCTTTTGTATAGGATATTTAGTCAATTTCTGTATAATAGAATTACTGATACATTTAGTTTCATTTTTATCACCTTTCTACTTGACTTTTTATTTTAAAAATTGTAGAATGTGCTTAACAAAATTTGTCATTTAAATCATTTTAAGTATACATTTCAGTGGCATTGTGGTGCGCATTGTGGTGCAACCATCACCACTATCCAGCTCCAGAACTTGCAAAACTGACACTATCTATTAAACAATAACTCCCCATTATCCCTTCCCCTATCCCCTGGTAACTACCATTATCTGTCCCTATGAATTTGATTACTCTGAGTATCTCATATAAGTGGAATCATACAGTGTTTGTCCATTTGTACTGGCTTATTTCAGTAAACGTAATGTCTTCAAGGTTGATCCGTATTAGAGCATATATCAGAATTTCTTTTAAAGGCTGAATAATATTCCATTGTATGTATATTGCACATTTTGTTACTCATTCGTCCATCAGTGGACATGGGTTGGTTTCATTTTTTGGCTATTGTGAATAATGCTGCTGTGAACATGAGTGTACGATTATCTGTTTGAGTCCTTGCTTTCAGTTCCCTTGGGTATATACCCAGAAGTGGAATTGCTGGATTATATGGTAATTCTGTGTTTCATTTTTGAGGAACCACCATACTATTTTCCACAGTGGCTGCTCCATTTTACATTCCCACCAACAGTGCACAAGAATTCTAGTGTTCCAATTTTTCCACATCCTTGCCAACATATCTTATTTTCTTTCTTTTTTTAATAGCTATCCTAATGGGTGTGAAGTGGTTTCTCATTGTCTGTTTGACCCACTTTTATGTTCTTTTTTCTCTCTGCTTTTTTGGGCACGTTCCTTTGATTTAATCAGACACATCCTCTTGTATTTTCTCCCCTCTGTTAACTTGTTCAAGACACTCTCTTTTTCACCTTAGTACCTTAGTGGTACCTTAGTGCTCTATTTTATGTATATGTTAGCACTAAAATACTATATACTTTTACTAAGCTTTTTTTATTATCCTTTTTTTTTTTTTTTTTTAGAAATTTCATGTAATGTCTGAAACATTTATATTAACATATTTCCATACATATTTCCATACAAGTACAAATATAAGATTTTTAGAAATTTCATGTAATGTCTGAAACATTTATATTAACATATTTCCATACATATTTCCATACAAATACACATATAAGATTTTTAGAAATTTCATGTAATGTCTGAAACATTTATATTAACATATTTCCATACAAATAACCCAATGAAAGTTTAGTATTAGTTGTTTTGTTTGTTTTTTTATACTGCAGGTTCTTATTAGGCATCAGTTTTATACACATCAGTGTATACATGTCAATCCCAATCGCCCAATTCAGCACACCACCATCCCCACCCCACCGCAGTTTTCCCCCCTTGGTGTCCATATGTCCATTCTGTACATCTGTGTCTCAACTTCTGCCCTGCAAACTGGCTCATCTGTACCATTTTTCTAGGTTCCGCATACATGCATTAATATACGATATTTGTTTTTCTCTTTCTGACTTACTTCACTCTGTATGACAGTCTCTAGATCCATCCACGTCTCAACAAATGACTCAATTTCGTTCCTTTTTATGGCTGAGTAATATTCCATTCTATATATGTACCACATCTTCTTTATCCATTCGTCTGTTGATGGGCATTTAGGTTGCTTCCATGACCTGGCTATTGTAAATAGTGCTGCAATGAACATTCGGGTGCATGTGTCTTTTTGAATTACGGTTTTCTCTGGGTATATGCCCAGTAGTGGGATTGCTGGGTCATATGGTAATTCTATTTTTAGTTTTTTAAGGAACCTCCATATTGTTCTCCATAGTGGCTGTATCAATTTACATTCCCACCAACAGTGCAAGAGGGTTCCCTTTTCACCACACCCTCTCCAGCATTTGTTGTTTGTAGATTTTCTGATGATGCCCATTCTAACAGGAGTGAGGTGATACCTCATTGTAGTTTTGATTTGCATTTCTCTAATAATTAGTGATGTTGAGCATCTTTTCATGTGCTTCGTGGCCATCTGTATGTCTTCTTTGGAGAAATGTCTATTTAGGTCTTCTGCCCATTTTTGGATTGGGGTGTTTGTTTCTTTGATATTGAGCTGAATGAGCTGTTTATATATTTTGGAGATTAATCCTTTGTCCGTTGATTCATTTGCAAATATTTTCTCCCATTCTGAGGGTTGTCTTTTCGTCTTGTTTATGGTTTCCTTTGCTGTGCAAAAGCTTTGAAGTTTCATTAGGTCCCACTTGTTTATTTTTGTTTTTATTTCCATTACTCTAGGAGGTGGATCAAAAAAGATCTTGCTGTGATTTATGTCAAAGAGTGTTCTTCCTATGTTTTCCTCTAAGAGTTTTATAGTGTCCAGTCTTATATTTAGGTCTCTAATCCATTTTGAGTTTATTTTTGTGTATGGTGTTAGGGAGTATTCTAATTTCATTCTTTTACATGTAGCTGTCCAGTTTTCCCAGCACCACTTATTGAAGAGACTGTCTTTTCTCCATTGTATATCTTTGCCTCCTTTGTCATAGATTAGTTGACCATAGGTGCGTGGGTTAATGTCTGGGCTTTCTATCTTGTTCCATTGATCTATGTTTCTGTTTTTGTGCCAGTACCATATTGTCTTGATTACTGTAGCTTTGTAGTATAGTCTGAAGTCAGGGAGCCTGATTCCTCCAGCTCCATTTTTTTGCCTCAAGACTGCTTTGCCTATTCGGGGTCTTTTGTGTCTCCATACAAATTTTAAGATGATTTGTTCTAGCTCCGTAAAAAATGCCATTGGTAATTTGATAGGGATTGCATTGAATCTGTAGATTGCTTTGGGTAGTATACTCATTTTCACAATGTTGATTCTTCCAATCCAAGAACATGGTATATCTCTCCATCTGTTGGTATCATCTTTAATTTCTTTCATCAGTGTCTTATAGTTTTCTGCATACAGGTCTTTTGTCTCCCTAGGTAGGTTTATTCCTAGGTATTTTATTCTTTTTGTTGCAATGGTAAATGGGAGTGTTTCCATAATTTCTCTTTCAGATTTTTCATCATTAGTGTATAGGAATGCAAGAGATTTCTGTGCATTAATTTTGTATCCTGCAACTTTACCATATTCATTAATTAGCTCTAGCAGTTTTCTGGTGGCAGTTTTAGGATTCTCTATGTATAGTATCATGTCATCCGCAAACAGTGACAGTTTTACTTCTTCTTTTCCAATTTGTATTCCTTTTATTTCTTTTTCTTCTCTGATTGCCGTGGCTAGGACTTCCAAAACTATGTTGAATAATAGTGGTGAGAGTGGACATCCTTGTCTCGTTCCTGATCTTAGAGGAAATGCTTTCAGTTTTTCACCATTGAGAATGATGTTTGCTGTGGGTTTGTCATATATGGCCTTTATTATGTTGAGGTAGGTTCCCTCTATGCCCACTTTCTGGAGAGTTTTTATCAGAAATGGGTGTTGAATTTTGTCAAAAGCTTTTTCTGCATCTATTGAGATGATCATATGGTTTTTATTCTTCAATTTGTTAATATGGTGTATCACATTGATTGATTTGCATATATTGAAGAATCCTTGCATCCCTGGGATAAATCCCACTTGATCGTGGTGTATGATCCTTTTAATGTGTTGTTGGATTCTGTTTGCTAGTATTTTGTTGAGGATTTTTGCATCTATATTCATCAGTGATATTGGTCTGTAATTTTCTTTTTTTGTAGTGTCTTTGTCTGGTTTTGGTATCAGGGTGATGGTGGCCTCCTAGAATGAGTTTGGGAGTGTTCCTTCCTCTGCAATTTTTTGGAAGAGTTTGAGAAGGATGGGTGTTAGCTCTTCTCTAAATGTTTGATGGAATTCACCTGTGAAGCCATCTGGTCCTGGACTTTTGTTTGTTGGAAGATTTTTAATCACAGTTTCAATTTCATTACTTGTGATTGGTCTGTTCATATTTTCTATTTCTTCCTGGTTCAGTCTTGGAAGGTTATACCTTTCTAAGAATTTGTCCATTTCTTCCAGGTTGTCCATTTTATTGGCATAAAGTTGCTTGTAGTAGTCTCTTAGGATGCTTTGTATTTCTGCAGTGTCTGTTGTAACTTCTCCTTTTTCATTTCTGATTTTATTGATTTGAGTCCTCTCCCTCTTTTTCTTGATGAGTCTGGCTAATGGCTTATCAATTTTGTTTATCTTCTCAAAGAACCAACTTTTAGTTTTATTGATCTTTGCTATTGTTTTCTTTGTTTCTATTTCATTTATTTCTGCTCTGATCTTTATGATTTCTTTCCTTCTGCTAACTTTGGGTTTTGTTTGTTCTTCTTTCTCTAGTTTCTTTAAGTGTAAGGTTAGATTGTTTACTTGAGCTTTTTCTTGTTTCTTTAGGTAGGCTTGTATAGCTATAAACTTCCCTCTTAGAACTGCTTTTGCTGCATCCCATAGGTTTTGGGTCGTCGTGTTTTCATTGTCATTTGTCTCTAGGTATTTTTTGATTTCCTCTTTGATTTCTTCAGTGATCTCTTGGTTATTTAGTAACGTATTGTTTAGCCTCCATGTGTTTGTCCTTTTTACGTTTTTTTCCCTGTAATTCATTTCTAATCTCATAGCGTTGTGGTCAGAAAAGATGCTTGATATGATTTCAATTTTCTTAAATTTACTGAGGCTTGATTTGTGACCCAAGATGTGATCTATCTTGGAGAATGTTCCGTGCGCACTTGAGAAGAACGTGTAATCTGCTGTTTTTGGATGGAATGTCCGATATATATCAATGAAATCTATCTGGTCTATTGTGTCATTTAAAGCTTCTGTTTCCTTATTTATTTTCATTTTGGATGATCTGTCCATTGGTGTAAGTGAGGTGTTAAAGTCCCCCACTATTATTGTGTTACTGTCGATTTCCTCTTTTATAGCTGTTAGCAGTTGCCTTATGTATTGAGGTGCTCCTATGTTGGGTGCATATATATTTATAATTGTTATATCTTCTTCTTGGATTGATCCCTGGATCATTATGTAGTGTCCTTCCTTGTCTCTTGTAACATTCTTTATTTTAAAGTCTATTTTATCTGATATGAGTATAGCTACTCCAGCTTTCTTTTGATTTCCATTTGCATGGAATATCTTTTTCCATCCCCTCACTTTCAGTCTGTATGTGTCCCTAGGTCTAAAGTGGGTCTCTTGTAGACAGCATATATATGGGTCTTGTTTTTGTATCCATTCAGCCAGTCTATGTCTTTTGGTTGGGGCATTTAATCCATTCACGTTTAAGGTAATAATCGATATGTATGTTCCTATGACCATTTTCTTAATTGTTTTGGGTTTGTTTTTGTAGGTCCTTTTCTTCTCTTGTGTTTCCCACTTAGAGAAGTTCCTTTAGCATTTGTTGTAGAGCTGGTTTGGTGGTGCTGAATTCTCTTAGCTTTTGCTTGTCTGTAAAGCTTTTGATTTCTCCATCAAATCTAAATGAGATCCTTGCCGGGTAGAGTAATCTTGGTTGTAGGTTCTTCCCTTTCATCACTTTAAGTATATCATGCCACTCCCTTCTGGCTTGCAGAGTTTCTGCTGAGAAATCAGCTGTTAACCTTATGGGAGTTCCCTTGTATGTTATTTGTCGTTTTTCCCTTGCTGCTTTCAATAATTTTTCTTTGTCTTTAATTTTTGCCACTTTGATTACTATGTGTCTCGGCGTGTTTCTCCTTGGGTTTATCCTGTATGGGACTCTCTGCGCTTCCTGGACTTGGGTGGCTATTTCCTTTCCCAGGTTAGGGAAGTTTTCGACTATAATCTCTTCAAATATTTTCTCTGGTCCTTTCTCTCTCTCTTCTCCTTCTGGGACCCCTATAATGCGAATGTTGTTGCGTTTAATGTTGTCCCAGAGGTCTCTTAGGCTGTCTTCATTTCTTTTCATTCTTTTTTCTTTAGTCTGTTCCGTAGCAGTGAATTCCATCATTCTGTCTTCCAGGTCACTTATCCATTCTTCTGCCTCAGTTATTCTGCTATTGATTCCTTCTAGTGTAGTTTTCATTTCAGTTATTGTATTGGTCATCTCTGTTTGTTTGTTCTTTAATTCTTCTAGGTTTTTGTTAATCATTTCTTGCATCTTCTCAATCTTTGCCTCCATTCTTATTCCAAGGTCCTGGATCATCTTCACTATCATTATTCTGAATTCTTTTTCTGGAAGGTTGCCTATCTCCACTTCATTTAGTTGTTTTTCTGGGGTTTTTTCTTGTTCCTTCATCTGGTACATAGCCCTCTGCCTTTTCATCTTCTCTATCTTTCTGTAACTGTCTATCCTTTTTTATTGGGGAAATTTTTCCTAGAGATTGCAACATGCATTCATTCATCCCACTTCTTGCATTGTTGCTCTCATGCATTTTAAGTCTGTGTTTTAAACACTACAATACAGTATTTAATTGTTCTATGTGACCAATACTGATTTATCTGTTCCTTTTAAGAAATTACCTGTACAGTTGCTCTTTAGTTCTTTCTGCTTTTCTATTGCTCCAAATACTTCTTGCAGTAGTTCTTTTTTCCGTTCAGCTTTATTGAGACATAATTAACATATACTGTTGTGAAAGTTTCAGGTATACAGTGTGTTGTTTTGATACATTTATATATTGCACAGTGATTACCACCTTAGCTTGTTAGCTAACACCGCTGTCACATCACATAATTACCTGTAGTATTTCTTCCCAGTGAAAATCTGCTGGTGCAGAATTCTGTTTCTGTGTGAAAAGGTTTTTATTTTTCCTTCATGTTGGAGGATCTATTTGCTCTGTACATAATTATAGATTTTCAGTTATTTTTTTCCAACACTTGAAGATTTTTTCCTATTTTCCAGTTTCTGTCATTGTTTTTGTTGAAGTTAGCTTGAGCTCTGACTCTTCTTGTTGCTACTTTGAAGGTGCTGTATCTCTTCCCTGCTCTTTCTCCCTCATGCTGACTATAACATTTTTTCTTCGGTTTTCATCAGTGTAACTATGTTGTGCCTTCATATAATTTTTTTAAAAAAAGTCTCTTGCTTGAGATTCTCAGAACTTCTCAAATCTGTTGGTTAATACCTTTCTCTCATTTTTAGGAAATCATATCAAGATCTGATCAGATTCCGCTTCTACCACATTCTCTCTTTCCTCTCTTTGTGGATCTTCAGTTATACAGTGTTTCATATGTCTCTTACTGGTCTTTTCTGTATTTTCCATGTTTTCTTTTTAAATCTCTGGACTTTATTTATGGTATTTTTTATCGATGTGTCATCCAGTTCAAAATTCTGACTTTTGTGTTTAATCTCCTGTTAACACCGTTTATTGAGCTCATTTTAGACGTTTCAGTTAAAGATTATCCTTTTGATTCTTGTATGGATATTCTCTAGTGAAATATGCCATCTTTTCATGTATTTTTTCTATCTTTTCACTATTTTCTTGAATATATTAATAATTATATTTTAATGTCTTAGTTTATTAACTCCAGTATGTAGATTGCATATTTATTTGGTTTTGTTTTGTGTTGTTTTTCTTCTTTTCTTCTTGATGTTTGTTCATATGGCCCTATTTCTTGGAAACTTGGTTATTTTTAGTTAAATGTTAGAAATGTAAATACTCCTGAAGTATTTACGATTAAATATTAATATTTTAGTATCTTTAAAATTGTAGATACTCCTGAAGATGATATCTTCCTCTGGAGAAGTTTCACCCTTTCTTCTGCTAGGTTGATAAAATAGGAGTTGGATACCTTAATCCAGTCAGGTACTGAATGGAGTGCAGGTTGGGTTTTTTTGTTTGTTTGTTTTGTTTTTTTTTTTTTATAAATTTATTTATTTATTTATATTTATTTTTTGGCTGTGTTGGGTCTTCGTTTCTGTGCGAGGGCTTTCTCTAGTTGCGGCGAGCAGGGGCCACTCTTCATCGCAGTGCGCGGGCCTCTCACTGTCGCGGCCTCTCTTGTTGCAGAGCACAGGCTCCAGACGCGCAGGATCAGTGGTTGTGGCTCACGGGCCTAGTTGCTCCGCGGCATGTGGGATCTTCCCAGACCAGGGCTCGAACCTGTGTCCCCTGCATTGGCAGGCAGATTCTCAACCACTGCGCCACCAGGGAAGCCCCAGGTTGGGTTTTGTTTTAGTAAGGTATCAGCCACCTTGATTCCTTCTTGGCTTTCTTCTGAAAACCTAGTTCACCACATTTCTTTCCTTAAAGGCTTCTGAAGTTTTGTTCCATCAGTTCCCTGAGTTCTGCTTTTCACACCTTCGGTTTAGCTTTTTGGCCTTTTCAGCCTCAGAATTTGGCATGTCACAAGAAGAAAACAACCATATGCTTAAGACTGCTCATGTCTCTGATTTTGTTATTATAGCCTTCTCAAGACTACTTTAAATTTCTGCTCAGGAAAAACATAGTTCTCAGCCTCTTCCCTGTGCCTAGAGTTGTCCAAGAAAAAAGCATCAACTCACTTCTCCACAATTATCTCCTGAAATTTAGTCCCTCTTGTTCTCATTGCTTTGGCAATTCTTAGATGCCTTTTAAGAGATGATTTTATATTCATATGGCTTTTCTAGTTTTCAGAGGGATTATTGGTTTGTTATCAGTCTTTTCTCCCTACTTGGAGGTAGACGTCTGGAATAAGTTAAGCTACATAGCTACTTGCAGTGATTTAGTATTAATTTTGCTATAGTCTCACTGATAGTTGGCAGTGTTTCTTTAAAATAAAAATTTATTCCTGTAATTGGTGCAGGGTGGCATTTCAATTTGTTTTGTCACTTGTGAGGATATTTTTTCCCTGTCCTTCTACTATTATCTTTAATGAATTATTTGTTTTCTTTGAGATCTTCACAGGCATATTTTCATTTCTACGTAGCAAGTTTACTTACAAAGTTTTCTTAATCAGTTACAAACCACAGAAATGAAAGTTTGGAAAGTATTTACTATAAGAAGTCAGGAGGAACTAGGGTAGGTTTATTTTATTTGTGGGTGTTTGTTTTGTTTTCTTGTACATTTATGTTGTTACTTCGTAGACCAGCTTTGTTAGATTTAGCTTGTGCAAATCCGTTTGTGGTCACCTTTTCGGGTCCATTATCTGTAATCACCTCAATCTCTCTCTGGGTCCAGGGTAAACTTGACTGGCCCAGTTAGCGTGGATCCTCTGCATTCACACTGGTTGCAGATGGAGAGATGGGGTCCTCTGCCTATTGTAGATGAGAGGAGGGCGGGGTTTTAGGGAGTAAGGTGTGGGAATGGAGAGGAAATGATTGATATCTCTAGTGAAACAATAGGCAGGCAAGCTACAATTCAGGCAGTATGTCACATTCAGAAGTACAGGTCACAGTCTCCTGTCTGCAGTTCAGAAGTCTTAAAAAACTGAAAACAGAGTTATTTCTAAGTTTTTTGGCATATTCATTTGTCAGTGGAACTGATTTGAGTGAGGCATTTTATTCCACTTTGAACATTCGTATGTTTCCTTGCAAATGTTCTGTAAAGTATGATACGTGTAATGTATTACCTTACTAAATTACAAAAAGTTCTAAATTGAGAAACATTTTTTCCTGAGGTTTTTGGCTAAGTGATTGTAGACCTATACTTTAAAAGGACTTGTTGCACACTTACTGTATGTCAGGTGAGTACATTGGTGAATAAAGTAGATCTGGCCCTTATCTCATTGCTCTTTCATCCAGTACAATTAGAGTTTCCTGGATATCTAATTCAAGTAATACCAGAAACAGAACCCTCCAAACATGTCAGTGGCTTCATGCCTAGAAATATCGCTGGATGTAATATATGTTGTCAGTCTTAACTACTTCCAATGTGATAATGGAAAAGAATATGAAAAAGAATGTATATGTATAACTGAATCACTTTGCTGTCCAGCAGAAATTAACACAACAGTGTAAACTAACTATACTTCAATAAAATAAAAAAAATTTCCAGTGTAAGAAAACTGTATATTTATTAGAATACTTGGTATTATGAATAATAAATAATTGAAAAGAGCCCTAACTTGTAGGTAAAACCAACAAGGGAATGGGAAGTACAATACCAAAGCATGTTAGATGTGGTTCCAATATTTGTGTAAAAAGAAAGACTGTGTTTGACTATGAGAAGTGCATTAGAAGCCTGGGTAGGAGAAAACAGGGCTAAATGTAAAAGTAAGGATTAAGATGATAATTTTGATTCCATCCGAGCTACAGTTTGGAAAAAACATTTAAGTGTTTTAACAGTGGCTTATAATTGGAGTTAACTTTTGGTAGTAGTAGGCCCACCTTTGTTATTTTCACTTTTCAGCATATTTAAAAAGTAAATTTGTTTAAAGTTTTTATACAGAAACACTCAGTTTATTGTAGTTTATTACTGCTTATTGCTATTTATTTTTTAGGAGCCTGTAGTGATTTCCTCCCTTCTTTGCAGAGAGGCTTATTTAAAAGACCTGTAATGTTTTACTAATTTTGTTGAAGTGTACTTACTATATATTTTGGTAATGACATTTATACATCTATTTGATTAATCGACAATATGTCCTTTAAGAAATTAATTTCAACCATTTAAGATAATAGTGCATGTCCAGTATCTATTGGTTTTAGCCACCACTGATAATTTTTTCCTTTTTGACTCAGCAGCTTTAAAATTATATGATCTGTTTTGACGACATAATCTAGCAAGAGAAGCAAACCATGTAAATGTAGACAGATCTGATTAGTACAATCCTCAGATTGTTACTTCATACATTAACCTTGAACAGGGATAATTTGAAATTGCAATACAGTGAGAAAAGTTTTAGAAGTAAAGTGAAACATTTTTGAGAGAAGTACATGCAGACTTACCCTTTTAGGCTTTCTATTCTAGTCTAGTTTTAATGTGGCACTGTTCTTACCCTGGAAAACTCCTAGGTTGATGCCCCCTTGTGGTCTGTTACCAGAACAAATAGCACAAATGGAAATAAGTAATGGAGGTCTTAATACATGTTAAGTCATTCATTCCTTTCTTTATATAATTTTTTAAAAGTGGCTTCTGAGGAAAAACAGCAAAGGAAAATTATTCCTGTATTCTATATAGTTTATTGGTTTTAAAACTTACCAAGTATTTTGTAACTGAATGCACATATATGTTAGCTGGACACTGACCTAAAAAATAGGTTGTTGGGTAGACTATCATTGTTATCCTGGGTATCTAACTCGATTAGTTATAAGTGCCTTAAAAATATGATAAGATGTGATAGTAATTATAAGGCTTTCCAACTACCCTCCCCCCCCAACACACACACACACACACACACACACACACACACACACACACACACACACACACACGTAAATGGGGCTTGGGAAAACTTGTTGTTTATACTTTGCTTGACCTGAGAGGGCCAGGAGTTGTATGAGGCCATTGGAAGGAATAAAGATTTTTGTTAGTGTATTGGTCAGTTTAAGCTTATTTGCTTTTCTTGACATTATTGGCAAGGTCTCGTTAGTGTGTGAGTGTGGATTTGTGGAGGAAGTGGAGAAGTAGCAGCATCAGTCAGTGTTTTAAGAAAGACTGCAGATATAAACAGCTGCTTTTCCTTTTACCCAGTAAGATTCATGATGGTTGAAAGCAGTCTAATACAGTGAGTATGGGCTTTGAGATTAGATAGGCCTGGTTTTAAAACTGATTTTATCTCTTATCAGTTCTTGGGCAGTTGTGTAATATTGGGGAAGTTACTCCATCTCTGAACATAGGTTTCTTCTCTTTAAGAAGAGGTTAAGACCCACCTTAGTGAACTGTTTCATCATATGAAGTCTTGGCATTTTACCACTGTTATTATTACTTCTTAGGTAAAGGGCCATTTTGAGTTATAAAGAAAGTGTACCATAGGATTTTCTTACTCTTGGGCCATAGGTAAAGACCCCTGATGGTAGAATGAATGTGTCTTTTAAGTGGTAAATCAGTTCATAGTCGTTTTTCTTTAGTGCAGACTTAGTGTTGTGCTACTGCAGAAGTACATATTTTACTTATAAATTTTTGGTTATAAGTGTGATTTTATTAAAGAATTTACTAGGTCAATTATTTTAATACTTGAAGCCTACTAACCATTTATTTTTATAAAAATGACTCAATAAGTTTTTTTTCTTTAGGAGTAATAGTTGCATGTTCTGGCAGATTAACTTAAAAAAATAAACTAGTATTGTTCCTCGATTGCCATCTTATTTTAAAAAAGCTTGTGTGAAGGACAACAAAGTAATGAAATGTTTTTTGTTGTTTTGCTTTGTTTTTCAAAAGTTGCTTTTAGAACCAGGCTCACTATCTTAGTCACTTTATTTAACAATAATTAATCTGAGTCCATTTCAGAAGAAATAAGGTTATTTGGAGTTATTTAACTTAACAGAAAAAAAAGATTTTAAAACCCAGATAAGTTCAACTTTGAATCATAAGATTTTCTCCTTTCCATAAATTTCCTTGGCAGCTAAGCTGTAAAAATTTACTAAGTTTTTTCTTTTTGAATACTTTACTACAAAAAAGAAAACTAGAAAGATATCTCAAAATACAAGTGCAGCTGCTTGGGTTCAAATGTTTGTTGGAATTAGGTGGACTATAAATCATGTAAACAAAGATTTAACTGTAGACATACCATCAGAAGGCTATTGTATGTATTCATACCTGCCTCTTTCATGTTTTCCTTTATTTCTTGGGTTCTCAAAATATCTAGCCTACATTTGGATAATGTCTAACTGAAGACTCTTGTTCCGAACCCTGGATGAAACTAATAAAGACTTTAATGAAGACAGTATTTGTTGGTGAAAATTTCTCTTGTAAATTATGAAATGGATTTTTGTTTTTTTATCCGTAAATATCTTGGGGACACTTATTTTAGGAAAGAAAAGGGATGGGGAAAAGATAGCTACAGCAAAGTGGAGAGTTAAATAGTGAAGGGTGATGGCAAGAATACATGCCATTCTACCAGGAACTTGTTTTTTAAACATAAAAAACATATGTGCCAAATTTACATATTTACTAATTAAAAAGGCTTCCTGGAAACATTAAGTAGACTTATCTTCTATAGCCTTTAACATTGTCACTAATGGATATTGCATAGAAAATTTCATCGAAGGTCCTTTAAATAATGTAAATGATTATGAATATGTAACTAGTTAATATGCAGCTACGAAAGGATTATCATGTAGAGGTTAATGAACATTCTGCTCTTATGGTTTGCAGGGCTTTTCTTTTTGTGCTTTTGGCTCACTTCATGCTTGGAAACACATGCATTGGGATTGGAAAGCATCCTGACTGTTTTTGGGTCTCATCTTTTAATAGGGTTGTTAAATAGAAACTTTATAAAAAGGATTTCATGAAGATTTTTTTCCTTTTCAATTTACATTTAATTCTGTTTGTCTATTTTATAATTACTGCCGAATCAGGAACAGTGAAATGGATTGATGGAGTTTTAGCCTGGCTCTTCCAGATGTAAAGTCAGTACTCTATTGTACATTATCACTGTTATTAAGTGTTGCTGTGTGATTGATACTTACTGAGAGATCTTTATTCTAAAACCGACTTTTTATGCTGAGTTAATGTGTAGTATGGTTGGGTATCTGACTACAGCATGCATTTTGGTACAGAATTGCTGCCTTAGTATTTATTTAAAATGTCCTAAAGGAAGACATTTACTTCAGGAATTAAATGTTATAAAATAGAGGAATTTAGTGACAGGCCAAAAAAAAAACGACTTGTGATTTTTGGGTGAAACATGGAGCTTATATAAGATACAATATTGGTATTTAGAACAGTGAACAAGAGCAGTGTTTCAAACCATGTAATACTGCTGTGTTTTTCATGTGACATTATATTAAGCATATTGGTTTTTATCCCTTAGTTTCTCTGTCTCTAAAATGGTGCTACAGTATTTGAGATTACTGTTTAAAAATTTTTATTAATGGGCAGTTTAAAAACATGATTAGTAATCTTTGAAAACAGTGCTGTTTTTTTCTTTTTAAATTGCCATTCACGTGTTTTTTCCTTACTGGTTAGTGTTCTTAATTTGTTTTCTGAGCATTTTAAGAATCTATTGAAATATCTCTAAGGAAAACAAATAGCTTTTATGTTTAATTTCATTGTTTTGGTATTACAAGCATAGCTTAAGCTGGCTATGAAGTGCTTAAAATTTTATCATAATTCACTGGGGGGACAAATTGGCTGTTCAGAGCATCTCTTTATCCCAAGTATTTCTTCTTGAAATGTAGTAGAAAAATATCACTGTACTCATTTTCAGTGCATCAGAATAAAAATTACAGGTGAAAACGTTTGGAGATATACTGACAAAATAAAGTACTTTCACTACTGTCATTTTTTTAAACTGATGAAATGTGGATGTTACGTTGGTTTTTTGTTATTTATAACATTTGTGTACTCTACAATATATGTAACATTGAAAACAGGCCTGCAGATTGTACAAAATACTAGTTATCTTATATCGTATGTCACCTAATAGTTATGAAGCGGGTTTTGTACCAAAGTATGAATCGGAAAGCTGTAATTTGTTCTGCAGTTATCAGCCTGCATTAGAGGGGTATGATAAAGTGTTCTGCTTAAAAACTAACATTCACATCTCTGTGCATTTGACAAATAAAAATGTATATTGAGGTGCTTTTAAATCTGTAAAGCCACTGTTGTAGTTTTCTGATAGAATGATTTTGTAGCTTTGTGCATAGCCCTGTTTTTTCATGAGTAGTTATCTGTTTTCATGACAGGTGGTCACTAACTGCCAAGAGAAAATCCAGCATTGGTGAGTGAAAGATGGTTTTATTACATTTCTGAAATACTAAAGAGGTCATCTATTTGTATTTAAATAAAGCATACACATTTTTTTGTATCCCATAATTGAATTCTTCTAGTAATCTCCATTTTGAATCCTTTTGATACTAATTTATATTGTCTTTCATCGTTTACTGAATTACATGTTCCCTGATTTCCTGAAGTTGTGTCACCATTTGTGTTTATTTTAATTGCTTTCTTTTTTCCTTTCTTTTCTTGTCTTTTTTTTTTTTTTAAGTTAGAATAGTGTTACTATCATTGTGAAGTGGAGACAGGAATTTCTGAACCTGACTAATCATAGCTGTATTTGGGGACTATTTTTTATATATGTAGTAGAATAATAATTTGAATCAGTTGTTTTAAAATAATGATGGAAATATGCACAGATACATTTTCCCAAAGTTTGAAAAATCTAATTAAGTGCCTGCATCTCAGAACTTGATTTAGAGACCACACGTTTCTAGAGTGCAGAGAGAAAGCAAGCATATCTATTTTAATGTGCTAATCTATAGTTAATAGGACAATGCTTGGTAAATAACACACTTTCCTGTGTCTTGTGAGGAAAATGCTCAATTTAATGGTGAATAAAATCTTACGAGTTGTCATGAGGTATAGCTGTTGAGCCTACAGATATCAAATTACAATATATCCATGCTGTGTTTACGAAGATTTTAGTGAGAGAACAACAAGAGCTGTCTTGATTATTGTCTGCAGGGTTATTGCAAAATCATGGTAACTGCCCCTTTAGCGGTGAGATTAAACCTTTGGTTATACAACATCAAGCATATAATATTTTAAATTTATTTTAAGAGGCTTTTTCTTCATGCCTGAGAGATCGCCAAGGAAATAATTTATAGTTAGTGTATATCAAATGTTTTTTGGTTTAAATGCACATAGGTTGCAGGCAGTGGATAAGAGTGAAAATCGGTGCAATCTGTACACATCATTTTATTAAATTCTGACTTCTGGCTTGCAGAAATAATCTAAAACTAAATAATATCCACTTTATAAATAAAAATTCAGGGACTTCATTAATTTTCAATAAATGCAGAGTTGTAGTTGCATCCACTGGTGGTTTAAGTCTGTCAATATTTCCATAATGGACCATTCGCTTTTCATTTTACATTCAGTCCAGGTTAAAACTTGAAATGTGAGTCCTCGGTCAAGGAATTAACCATTTTCCCCCTGCTAATTTGGCCAAAGTGATCCATTTTACGAATAATTCCCAAGGGAAGTCTTATTAATGTGGACTTTATTGGTTTTGGTAAGGAATTCACGAAATTAGTAAAAGGTTGATTCACTCAGAATAGATACTAAATTACACAAATGTGTGACTGACAACTTGCTTCTGGTTTAAGATTGTTTCCCTACCAGACTGAGAATTCTTTAAGGCTAAGGGACATGTTTTCATCCTTTTATCCACAGCACCTCCTACTGTGTTTGGCACATTATAGGCACTTAATAAATGTTTGAGTAAGTAAAGACCAAATATTTGCTTATTTTTTGTATAACGTTTTTATAAGTACTATAGCAGTACCCAAGTCTGATGAGCTTGACAGACAGAAATGCAACATTTACTTCAGGGCAGGTTCACATGACTCAGTCTCAATTTCCAGTTTTCCATAGCTCTCCAAACTAAAGCAGCTTAGCATATTTACTTTCACATATCTTAAAGTAATATAGTACCTTATCTATACATTAAACAATTAAAATAATTTTTTCCACTTAGAATTTGCTTTTTCCTCTGAATTATTTTTAATATGGCTCAGGAAACAGACTTTTATGTTAGTTTTTAATGAGGGTCTGATATTGCTAGAATCCAAATGGCCAGTGAATTCACGAATTTATTATATTAAAAAACTGAAACCAAGTGTCTCCAATTCCTCTGAAAGCCAGGAAATTGCTATTAGGGAGCATTGTGGAATTCTTGTGATGTTTTTATTATCTTAATTCCACAAACAACGATTGAGTTTCTGCCATATGCCAGTATTATGCCGCTGTTTGGAAGTGAAAGACCCTGCCACGGAGAAATGCATAGTTGGGCACTAAACAGGGAAATCACAATAATTTTGTGCTATTTGGTTGGAGATAGGAAGCAAGAACAGAGACTGGAGCTATTTTTAAGGGTGTCTCATGCATTGCTTTTAAAAGCATGTTGCTTTTCACTCTAACCTTTGGCATTAGCATAGTCTAAAATACAATTCATGTACCTAAGTTATCCTTTTTTATGAGTATATACCAATATAATGAGGAGCAAAATAACATGTTTTTTTAAAAAATGTAGTCTTATGCTAGTGATGTTTATGCTCATTTGTGCAATTTTAAAGGATTCTTTAAGGGATGAGTATGAATATTTTACCTTAAAATTTTTCTTAAGAATGTAGGCCACAAAGTAAAAATATTTGTAGAAATGTAGGAGTAAAAATGGTCTGGGGCAATGGAGTCTGACCCCAGAAATCTCTTCCAGAAAATTAATTCAAATCCCAGAACTTTGGTGACCTAAAGACATTTATAGTATTTGTTTAATTAGTAACAGATAAAAAGGAAATGTTTGAGCCTAATAGTTGAGAATTTGTGCATCACTTTTAGAGCTAATAGTGGTTTTCAATTTAGTGAAGATTTAAGAAAATTTTTAGGTACAACTTTTTTCCTTATAATCCTTTTTACTTAACTCAGGAAATAAGGCATTATAAAATCCACACACTATTTTCTCATGTGGACATATGAATATACTTCCTAGTGTTTGATCCACTAGGGGCTGATTATTCTGTTTGTAGATTATTTGTAATTTTTAATCTTTTAAATTCTTCCCTAAAGAACATGGGATTTGAAGCCACAGACCTACATTTGACTCCTGTCATTTACTAACTTTGTCACCTTGGGTGAATTACTGAGATTTTTAGTTTTCTTCTTGTAAAGTGATGATGATAACTACTTAACTTGAAGGTAAAGTGTGAGACAATGTCTATGGAACATCCACACTGGCACTCAATAAATATTAATAGTAACTGAAATCTTTTTTGAAAAGTTTAACTAATTGTCAGATGAAGAAAGTAGGAAAAACCAAAAAACCCTCCAAAGCTTTGTAAATATTCCGGAATATTTTGTATTCATGCCATTATCTTCTTATATCATGATGGAGAGATGGCTTCCTGAGTGGTATTGTTAAAGCTTTATATTAATGTTTTTAAATAACTTTTATTATGAAGAATTTCAAACAAAGGGTGACAGAGTTCTGTATTGAACCCACATGTACCCATCACTCAGATTCAATGAATATCAACTCATGATTGCATCTGAACTGTTTGTTTCCTTTTAAAATAGCCTATCCTACCCTCTACCCCCACCTCAATTTTGACATTACTCTGAAGCATTTCATTTCATGTGGAAATATTTCAGTATATATCCTAAAGACATAGAAGATTGCATATTAGCTGTTTAAATTTTAAATTAAAAATTTGAAATTGGGCAGTATATTTATAAAGTTCAGACTTTAAGAAGTACGAAAGGATATAAATGGTATGTAGTTTCCCTCTTACCCTTGTCTTCCAGTTCTCACTTCTCTTCTTGGTAAACGACTGCTCTTTACCAGTTCCCTGCGAATCTTTTCAGAAATTATTTGCACAAGGGGTGTGTGTATGTATGTGTGTGTGTGTGTATGTGTGTATGTATATGTATGTGTATTCATCCACATATTTATATATATTATGCTCCCACTCTTTGATAAAGATGAAATCACACTGTACATTTAATACTCTACTTTGGAGATTGTTTTCAGTCATTAATTAACTCCTATTCTTTATGTTCCCATGAACTTCATTGTGTGTCAAATGTCTGATTTTTAGCGTTACCAAATATTTTTTGCTACTTATTTTTTTTAAAATAAATAATGGCCACATGACTGAGAGTATGACTTACACAACTCAAAATACATCCTTGCTAAGCTGTTGTATCCATTATTTATTGTTCTTTAATAAAATTACTCCAAAATGTACTGGCTTAAAACAGCAACCATTTACCTATATATGGTTCTTTGGTTGTGCATATTGGACTGAACTTACCTCTGTTGTTTTCTCCTGATCTTGTTTGGACTCACTCGTGTGGTTGCAGCCTTGTGGTAGCCGGGTTGCCCAAAATGGCCTCGCCCACAAGTCTGGTGGCTAGTGCTTGGCTGTTAGCTGGGCCTCACTCTCCATGTGCTCTTCCTCTTGCTTACTTTACATGATGCTATAAGGGCAGCAAGAATGGAAGCTGCAAGGCCACATTCTGTTGGTCAGAGGAACTCATAAAACTAGACCAAATTCAAAAGGTGGGTAAATAGACTCCACATGTTGGTGGGAGGAGTGACAAAAAATTTATGGTCATTTTTAATGCACTATAGATGACTTCTGTTGAACATGTCCCACAGAAAAAAGAAGTCTCATTACTTGTGTTGATTTGTGAGAATTAAATGGAATATGGTATCTGATGCCTGGCACATACATATCATCTGTATGTTAGGCACTGTTTGTAATCATAAATTATATGCATATGAATTATGTAAAAAAAAAAAAAAAAGTCTTGTTTCCTGCAAATTATCTTGAGAGTTTTAAGTAGTAAAGATATCTATGAAATTACCTGAAGCAAACTTAAATGAAAATATAGAAAAAGCTATTTTATATTGCTCAGATGTTTAATTTTAGAAATAATAGCTTTAAATTTGGATGTAAAAATTCTGAAGCATGTGAATTTTGAGAGAGGAGGGGGGATTGTAAAGCAAACGACATTTGTTATTTTTCAAAGGAAACTGGAAAAAAATAGTATTTTAAGAAAAAGAGTAATTAGTTTCTAGCATAGGTTATAGTCAAAGTATATAGTGAGAAATAACCAAGAGAGCATGCCTAAATAGTTAAAAATCACAGGTGAAGATTTGATGATTTCTTTCTTTCTTTCTTTCTTTCTTTCTTTCCTTCCTTCTTTTTTTCTCTCTCTTTCTCTCTCTCTCTGTCTCCCCCCCCTTTCTTTCTTTCTTTCAATTCCTCTTTCTAGTTAGTCTGTACAAATGGATGAATATCTATATCTACCTCTGATGTTTTTGAGGGATACCTTGCCCCACAAAAGCACTGAACTATTTTAGAACAATGCTGTGGTTTTATAGTGTGTTTCTCATGAATTACCTGAAACAGTGTTTTCTTGACTTGCCTTCATATGCTTATATAAAATTTATTTTTTGTGCATGCTATATGAAATATCGATCTGCATACCTTTAATACTTTAAAAACATTTATTCATGATGATGAGTTCACTCCTCAACGTTAGGTAAGTTTGGTAACCATATTTTTCAGAGTCTTCATTTTACTGACCACAAAGTTTTCAGTCACTGTTTTGTACAAGCCCTCTGTTTGGGCTTTTTTATTTTTATGTGTCATAAAATCTTCCAATTTTCTGAAGATTTTACATACCTTTGTTGTTGGGATTTCTGTTGTTATTATGAAAATGTCCTTAGGGGCAAGGGCAAGAGGGAGGAATCATATATAGAAACCCCCTTCTCTGTCATTCTTCAGGTTTTTTTTTCTGGTGTCATGTTTTAGTACATGGGTTGGGATGTTAAGTTGAAATTTCTGTGTATGATGTTTCAAAGCAAATTAAGATGCAAAAAAAAAAGATTCAAGTTGAATGTTTTAAGAATGATTTTTTAGGAAACAAAATCTGTATTAAGTTTAAAATTTTTTATTCTGAATATAAAATGAATACATATTTACTGAAAGGTAGAAATAAAAGAATAAAGATAAACTTACTCATAATTCTGAAGAGAAGCTAATTCTCTCCCTCTTGCTTTTTAAGACATTTTGTTTTATTCCCTTCAGCTTCTTAATTCTTGTGTTTGTGTCACTGTGGTCAAATTGTAAATGCTTAGGGTTTTTTTCTTTTCTTTTCTAAAAGAGTTAATGATTTTTAAACTGTAATTAGAATTTGTTAACTTCTAGGAGTCCCCTCACCTTTGTATCATGTTTTTGGAAAAACCACACTAGTTTAATACTTAAAGCATTTCTGAAAATAAAAGGCAAAGTTATATGTTATAGGGGAATTTTTTTCCCCCCAAAGAGTTTAAACTATTATATATTAAAAAAAAATCCCTAATGACATCTCATCATTTAGAACATAGTCTTTGAATGTATTTCCAGTGTCTGTATATTTTGGTTCACAGTTTCTCACAGTCAGCTTAAGTCCAGTGAGTATTTTGATATATCTTATTGAGGCTACACCTCAATGCGATTTGGACACCTCATGATTTTTCATCTTTGTCTTAATCGTATTAGGTTTGAAAACTACATTTCTTTGCACTCTGATTTTTTTCTGTTTTCGTTCATTTTTATTTATTTATTTTATAAAATGAGAGCAGCATGCAATAAAACTTTCAAGCACAGAGCACTGAGGACGAAGGGTAAATATTGCAACAACAATGCTTGACTGAGAGGTGTATCATTCAGTGATAATCTAGAGTTCATGCTCTTGTTTTGAGATACAAAAGTCTAAATTCTAATGTGCTAAAGACAAAAGGAGGTGTGGCTATCAGTGTATGACTAAGGAAAATGTAAGCTGTAAAAAAATTAGGCATGTGTACAATTTAACTTTTTTACTAATTTATTTTGAACTCATGACCAAATCGGTGATAGTTTTCCCATTTTTCTTTTTATTTAAATCAAGCGAGTTATAGATAATTTTGAGAATTTTGTGTATTTGGTACGTTCAAAGCCAGGATTGCTATTTTTTTTTCCTCATGTAAGACCTCTTGAAAGAAACAGTAACCTCAAGGGATCTATGAGTGGACTTCTATTGAAATTTATGCAAAATATAGGGCCTTTTTCTCAGGAAAAGATCTAGAGTTTTTATCAGTTTTTTATAGGTATCAGTGACCATAAAGGGTTATGAACAACAAACAGAAGCTTCCTTTTTTTCTAAAGTATAGAAAACAAGAAATTGAAATGATGAAACTTATAAATTATGCTTAGGTTTAAGTAGAAACTGGCACAAACATTCAAAGCTTATTAAGTCAATTATAAATTATCACATCTAAAGTCATCTTTTCTTAAAAGTCCCTCCTGATTTGTTACAGAAATATGTATCAGTTGTAGAAAATTTGGAAAACAAAGAAAATAAAAATTGCCTATAAACTCATCACCTAAAGCTAAGACTTGCGCACTTTGAGGGCATTTCTTTCACACTTAGAGTTATGTGTTTTTATATAACTTTTAACGTTGAATTCACATCTCATTCTATTCTTAGAGCAAAAGAATACTGATGAAGAAACAGGTACCAATGATAACTGACAAGTGTGAAGTTACATGTGCATGGTTGTTGGTAGAGGGCACAAATTCCTCTCTCCCACCTTTGCTGTGTATATCCATTGTACTCTGTTGTCTCATTGTTGAAAAGTTCAATTGAAGAAATCTCGTAGAATATTAGCTGCGCCTGTCTCTCTTTGGCTAATTTTGTTTCATTAAACTTTTGAAAAATTATAAGTTTTTATATTTAGGTTCATCTGTTATCTATTTCTAAAAATAAAGTTTTCTGATAGACTCATAAAATATAAAGAACATGGATTATTTCATCAGCATCTTCTGATATGTTTCCTAGGTATGAGTTGAGAAAAAGGAATATGAGACCATATTGCCTGAATTTTGAATACTATCATTTATCTTGATAGTATTTTATTTTGCCATGACCATTTTTTTAAAATGCTGTTGATTTTATACAGATACATTTAAATTGTTAAAAGAGTTCCCCTTCCCATCAGATTGCAGAAGGCACAACAGTGTAGATCCGTCTTTCAAGAATGTTTTTATTGCTTAATATAACCTTGATAATTTGTTATGCTGTTTAAGAGGATACTTTAAAAAAATCAGTAATTCCTTTCTTTAGAAACGAGAAGATTTCTCTCTTTACAATGCCTGAATTCAGTATTTCTCTATTTTCTTAATTTTTGAGGTAAAAACCAAGGCATCCATCAAGCCAGTGGATCTTTAACAGAGAAGCATTGCAAAAAAAAAAAAAAAAAAAGACATGCTATATTTGAGCGATGATCCCTGCAGCATATGGCATAAGGCTTGGTTGCAGAGCAGGCACTCAATAAATGGTGAATTGAATTGAAACAAAGGTTTCTTGGATGCTTAATGGGACATTCTAGAGTGGGTATGATGGACTAAAAATCATTTTTAAAGAAGATTGTAAATTTATTCATATATATTCCAAAATCTTTGGGTTTTATAATTTCTTAAATTAAAAACTTAAAAGCATTAACTCTGCCCCAGATCAGCCCAAATATTAACACTAAGGTAAAGCCATTTCCCTTTTTTCCCTTTAAGCATCTCTTCGTGTTTTCTGCTTTTTTGTTTAGGATATTAGGTAAAGAGAATGATAGAGGAGATTTTTAAAAAATGGGCTTAATGTCTATTTTCTGCCTATTCCAACTTCATACATTAAAGTGAAAATTAACAAAAGTTTATTTCAGTGATTTGTTTTATTTTCCTTTTTTATTATTGAAAGCTGGAAATTGGAGTCTTTAATCACTTGTCTCAAAGAAGGGATGTAGAACTTTTTCTTTTGCTTCACAAAGATTTTCTTTTATCCGTTGCATTTAAGAAGAGGATTAAAAATAAGTAGTTCCTCTCATATTTTTCCCATCTCCTTTTTTAATATTCTATTATGAAAATCTTCAAACATACAGAAAAATTGAAAGAATTAAATAGATGAACCTTGATCACATATCTATCCATACCTCAACCCTTAATCCATTTTTTAATGATGCATTTCACAGTAAATTGTGGACATCTACATACTTCACCTATAAGTACCTATAAGTACTTGAGCATACACATCATTTAACTTACTGTCTCTCATACTTTTTATAACCTTATGAAACTAAGGTATTTCTCATGAGATCTGTCCTGATCTTCATCCTTAAGGTTAAGGCTAGTTTGTAGTTATGTCCTTTTTTTTTGCTGCTGCTTTTTAATAACAATAGATGCTTCTCAGAAGGCTTTTATTATAGCACATGATTAGCAAGACTCAAAAGAAGATTATAAAAGTTTCTTATATGCCTTATAGCAGTGCTTTAGTTCTCATTTTCTATAAGGAACGTTGCATGAGGATGTCTGATGCAAATTAAATCTTACTTATTGGATAATTCTTTTAAGAATTGAAGGCTGAACCTAATCTGTAAGGATCAGATATGGTGAAGCCAAACAAAGAGGTCTATATAGAATAAATAAGTAGGCTTGAGAGGTTTATCCTAACTATATCTGGGTTTTATTTTCCATTTGAAAAAAAATTATTTTAAGCAGTCCCTTCTTTGACTACATATTTTACCGTCTCCAAAAATTTAATTATATATTTCTCAGTGGTAAAATAGAAAAAAATCTATTCAATTTTGGTACAAAGATAGGTACAACCTTCCATAACACATTAGTTCTTAGAATCATTTTTGTGTTTTCTGTTTTATAGGCTTTGTGATCTTTAATGGGATTATTTAAGCCCTAAGTATGAGAGGGACTATTTGGAGATAACTGTTTGACCAGGCACTTGATGCTGGATATTTCCACTAGTGGGAATTTCAGGGAGAGAGTTCCTCAAGCCATAATTTCTCCCAGAGACACTGCTTGACTCCTACTTGCCTCCCTTCAAAAAGGATTTCTGCATGAGCTGCTTTTTAAATTATCTTCTCCTTTCTTTTTGTATTTTTAGAAAACAATTCAAAATTTAGAAATAGCAACTCCAGTCTTAAACTGTTCTCCAGTATGGCCACATTTTTGTTCTAGAGAGAATTATTGATAAGTTTAAAACTGAATATACGTGCTTTGGAATAATACTGATATTGATCTCTTGTAGCACCTTGATTGAACCTACTGTTCTTTTAATATATAAAAGAGATGTTTTGTTAGAAGTCCCCCCCTTTTCAGGTGTATTTACCGGAATATTATATATTGAATGTTAACTTGAATACTAGCTGTTTAACAATCGTAGGAACATTTAGACATCTAAGCATTTGCAAAATTACTTATCTAAAACTGCTAGTGTTTGTAGATTTAATATTGAGTTCACTGTGTGCAGGTATTGTGTCACATCAGATCTTTATGGACAGTATCCCATTTATTGCTTGCACCAATCCTGTTTCCAAAAGCTTCCTGAATTGTTACATTTAGCTATACTTTTAGCAGTAAGTTGTGCTATTTGTATCAAATTGAATGAATTTGACATAGTAGAATTATCTTAGCGGGTAATATAGTCTTTCTTTAAAATTTTAGAATTGGTGTTTTTTTGATACTTCATGGAAAAAGGGTCATTGGATGCTCAATGTAGATGTTCAGTGCTGGACAGGGTGTTAGACCGTTTATATTTAGTCCTCTTTGGATCTGTGCGATAGTTAGGCATTATTCCAATTTTACCATTGAAGATACTAAGACTAGGGTTAATTTGTTTATGTTAAGTGGTGAATCTGGGATTGACCCTCTGGTCTGACTTCAAAGCCATGTTCTTTCTGGTATATAGCCCTGTTCATGAAGTTTCCTAACATTTTATTCATATAAAAATGTATCCAGAAGGACCATTTTTGCCTTAAACAAATAAAGACATTTTATGTTTATTTATAAAAAAGGATTCCAGAGGAAATTTTTTAAAAAGCACTAGAACATTAGAAAATGAAAAGCCTTGCTTTAAAGAATACACGTCAGAAGACCTAGGTTAAGGTCATTGCTTATTGCTTACCTCTCCTTGATAGAGTAGATCTAATTTCTCTTAAACGTGTGGTTTTTTCCATTTTCCTTCTGTTTTCTCTTTTGTAAGAGGAAAATGTTGATAAGTGACATTTACTACAGGAATATTTTAGGATGAATAACAATATATATGTGAAATTCCTTGATATTTTTAAGACTAAATGGGATGATTTTTATTATGTTACTGTTGCTTTAGGGGAGCTAAAGAGTAAACTGAAACCAATTCCATGATTTTTATAAAGCAGCCATTTTTATTATCTGGAGAGTGATTATGCTGAAATTTATTCTAATTTTAATTCGACAATATCTACATGTTCTTTTAAATTACTTGCTGAAATGATGAGTTTTTTGTTTTCGTTATTTTTAAAAATTGAGACGACCACCCGTCTGCTTTAAAAAATTTCAGTGCTCTGGTTTTGCTTGCAGCCTGCAGCCTAGCAGGCAACCCTTAAACCTCATATCCAGAGAAGGTTTGGAAAGAGGTATCTCATTGTAGGGCTATTCAGTTCCAGCAGGTGTGAGAACCGAGTAGGCTTCACAATGTGGAAACATATGACCATTTCTGCTCCTACAGAATTACATCCTTTAGTGGTTTGAAATTACTTTATTTAGGTAGCTCTGTTTAGGTAAAACATGGAACAGACTCCAAGGCCCAATCGAAATGCTTTTTATATTACCTCTACCTAATTTCTTCTAGCCCCTGATTGATTCTCTCTCACCTTAATAACATTAGTATGAATAACTGAAGGGTTGATGACTCCACCACATTTTTCAACCTAAAGTTTTCCGAGGAGAACTGAAGCATCTGATCAAATTTTGTGTTCGTGATTTCTATTCCAAAACCAGTGTTTATTCACTCAAAAGCTTTTATCAACTCTTCTTCCTTCATCTTGAGCCTGTTTCCCTCCAAACTCACTGTCTCCCTTAATTTCCAAATTTTATTTAATTCAGATGATCCTCTACCTTAGGGAACACTAATTCTCAAGATGTGTGTGTTCTACATCTAAAAGCTCATGTCCCTGAGAGTCTTAATTCTTTGATAAATGTATGGTGGAATAATGCCATTGCTAAATTTTGTAAAAACACGATTTTAAAATTAAAAAATACTTTAATCTTTAAATTGCTAAAATTAGGTGTTTGATTAGCTTGTCTTATGATACATAGCCTACTTGAGGAATTGTTAATTTGTGTATTAATTTAGTATTTGGTATTTTTTTGTCAACAGGAAGAAAGTAGATAATGACTATAATGCCCTTGAAGAAAGACTCAGTACCTTGCCTGATAAGTTGTCTTATAATATCATGGTATGTTTGGTGTGTTTCTTTTAAAGTAATATGTTGTTTCTTGTAAAGATATTAACTGTGTAGAGTAAAAAGATGTTTCTTTGCTTTATGTATATTGATTCACAAATTGCCTCCCTGATGGCCTCGATCAGAGGTAGCTACCATAGCAAGGAAGGTTTATTTTTGTTTTACTTTATAATAATACACTAATTGTAGTAATAGTTGATATTTACTTTGCCTTTTTTCAGATTTATATTAAATTATCATATTATGATGGCATAAATGTTAGCATAAAATTTGACATATTTGGTATGCACATTTACTATGTTAGAAAACTAATTACAACAGAAATATGACATGTAGTCATTTCCTGTTAGCCAGAGCAGGAATAGACCATAATGTTGTGTAATTCACAGAATTAAACCCTAGAACATTGATTTTATATAAAAAGGTGCTGCTGATTTTTGTTTGCATGATCTTCATATCGACATAGCAGTCTATTCGTGAGCCCTGAATTAGATTCTTTCATTGCATAAATATTCTTTTTCATGAAGACTGTGTTCTTAATTAAATTAGCCCAAATATTTTGAAAATGTATTGTTATTTATTATACCAGCTCAAATATTTCATAAATTTTGTAAACCCTTTAAAGCTGTGTATTTGTTAATTCCTGTTTCACTCAAAAAAGAGACTGTTTTCTCAGAAATAATTTTCAGTTTTTAAAAATCAAAGTTATTCTTTATTAAGTTAACATTTTGTTTCTAGTTTGCTTTCATTTAGATTTATGAATCATCAAAAAATATAAACATTTGGAAGCAACACTAATTTCTCTGAAAGCTATATGTAAATATGCTCTTTTCTTGTTTTAATGTTGATTTATTAACCTAAAACAATTTTCTATAGGTTTTCCTAGTGAAATTTTAATATAATGTTAAATTTCCATGAAATTGACATTTTATTTTTCCTAGTGTAGAGATAAAAAGGACCTTCACACAGAACTTTTAATGCTGCTTTATAAAATGTAGTTTTTAGTGTTTTTAATTTTTTTGCCCCCCCCCCTTTTTTTTTTAAACAATAGGTACCATTTGGCCCCTTTGCCTTCATGCCAGGAAAACTTGTCCATACTAATGAAGTCACTGTTTTACTTGGGGACAATTGGTTTGCAAAATGTTCAGCAAAGCAGGCTGTGGGCTTAGTTGAGCACCGGAAAGAACGTATGTACCAATTATAAATGATGTTTCTTTGCTGGATGTGTATTGGTTCACATAGTGCCACGCTGATGGACTGTTTGCTATTAAAAGTACCTTCCATTGATTTATTAGATAAATGTAACAAATATCCAGGGTATTTGTGATTCTTTCGAATTGGAGGTAGTTTGAGCAGATCCAGCATTTGAGAATGTGGGCTGGAGAATGGAACATCTGGTTGGAAATATCACCCACATTAGTATGTTTTCGGAAATTGCCAAGTGTAAAAGTTATCACATACGGTTTTGTAGGTAGAAGTTGGATAGGTACAAGAATTGGGGTCATTTTATATTTTATAATTGGTTTGTTTTAGATGCTTTTCGTAGACTTACTTCCGCTTTTTAATACTTTAGCACAGAGAAGGAATTTACTTCCTTCTTCTCCTTCTCCTTCTCCTTATTGAACTAAGATAAATACCTATTTGCAAAAGCAGAAACAGTTCTTAACCATGCGTTTTGGTTTGGAAGAAGTCACATTTCCATTTTACAGAAGAAAAGGCCGGGTGGGGAGAGATGCTACCTAAAATGTCACCCTTAAACTTAAGTGGTTTGAGGTTTCTGCCTCATTTTATTGAGGTAGTTCTAGTTTTCTTTATCTGTGATATTGTTTATTGATTTATACATATCCACACACACACACGTTGTGTAGTTGGATGGGTTGGCTTGGGTGCTAGCTTAGTTGCATTTTAAAATTAGGTTTATTTAGTATCTAATCTATGTTCTTAATTTCTGTAATAGCATACTTAAATTGATAGTATAATATCACCCCTACCTGATTTTTAGCCTTCTAGTTAAATATGCATCTGAAAAGAAATTTTTGAGGCTCCTTCTGTATAAATGAGGTCATGTAGATAGAAAACAGCTGAGCTTTCTAAAGCTGAAATTATTTCACTTATACATGAGTGGGTACTAGTTGGAGAACTCATTTACTCAGTGAAATTCTGGAATCTATATTTGGAGACTCTAATTGCAAATCAACTCCTATAAGTTTATAATTGATATATATTTTGATCTTTTGTGCCACTAATCAGAATCTTATTGTTTGTCTTGTGTATAATTTCTGGCAATGATAATTCTTTTGGTATTACTACATTAAAGTAAGTCATGTATATTAGAGCAAAGAGAATGGGCATAATTCTTTAAAGGCCTTTCTTAATGGTGAAGGCTTTCCTTATCTGCTGGGGTAACTCTGCTGATATGAAATCAGTTCATAGTCTTTTGAAGATTGTTCACTTTGATTTTCATATGGATATTTCAGCAGAGAAATCTTTAGAATCAATTTGACTTATATTAATGGAAGAATACTTTTAATAGAATAGAACAGAACTCTAGAATAACAAAATATTTTTTGGTAAATCACTTTCCAATGTTAGATACGGTTTTAGGAAGTGACGAAAACGATGACTTTTGGGGTCGATATTTATCTAAAATAATTTTCAGAACACATAAATAATAAATTATGTTTGAGAATCTATTTTGGTAAATGAATTCTAAAAAGTTGTTTTCACACAGTTTTATAATAATTTATAATAACTGAAGAAATTGTTCAGGCATATTATTGTACTTAACATTTATTAAGAAAAGATACTTTATTTTTCTTAAGGCAGAAGAAATAAAGCAGGTTAAACATACCTACCTCAGTGTCAACAGAATAATTGGGGAAGGTGAAGGGATGTCATTGCATGTTTAAAAAGTAATCAAAATACAGGACAAAATAGATTTAACACAACAACAATAAAAGGATTCAGAGGCAGTGACTCAGAGGAAGATCATTTGTAAGCGGAAGATGGCAAGCTCAGTGTCCTACCCTTTTGCTCACATCTGGCATTTTGCCATTTAACATGAATATGACCAGCTTTTTAAAGTTTTTTATTTTTTAAAATTATCAGAGCAAAGTTGACTTTTTATTTGGTATACAGTTCTATGAGTTACAACACTTGTAAAGATTTGTTTCACCAGCACCACAATCAGGAAACAGAATAGGATACAGGATATACCTTAGTTAGGACATGGGACCACACCAAAAACTCTCTCATGTTTCCCTTTTGTGGTCACACCCTACCTCTACCCCTAAGACCTGACAACCACTGATCTATCACCTTTTCTAGAATGTCATATAAGTGGAATCATGCACTAGGTAACCTTTTGAGACTTACTTCTTTCACTCACCATAATGCCTCATCTAGGTTTTTCTGTGTATGAAAAGGTTCATTCCTTTTTATTGCTGAGTAGTGTTCCATTACATGCATGTACAACAGGTTTTCTATTTACCTATTGAAGGACACTTGGGTTTGCTTCTGGTGTTTTGGCAATTACAAACAGAGTTGCTATAAACCTTTTTGTACAGGTTTTTATGTGACCATAAATTTTCTTTGCTGTTGAGAAATACCTGTTGTTTTCTTTTAGTGTCTTTGTCTGGCTGGCCTCATAGAAAGTATTCCTTCCTTTTCACTATTTTGAAAGAGTTTAAGAATTGGTGTTTATTCTTCTTTGTTTGGTAGAATTCATCTGTGAAGCCATCTGTTCTGGGCTTTTTTTTTTTTTGGCTGTGTTGAGTCTTCGTTGTGGGCTCTTCACTGTGGCATGTGGGCTTCTCTAGTTGCATTGCACAGGCTCTAGAGCACGGGGGCTCAGTAGTTGTGGCAAGTGGTCTTAGTTGCGGCATGTGGGATCTTAATTCCCCAACCAGGGATTGAATCCGGGCCCCCTGCATTGGGAGCGTGGGGTCTTAACCACTGGACCACCGGGGAAGTCTCTGTTCTGGGCTTTTCATTGTTGGGAGGTTTTTGATTATTGATTCAATCTCCTTACTTGTTCTAGGTCTACTCAGATTTTCTGTTTCTTCTCATTTCAGTTTTAGTAGTCCATATGTTTCTAGGAATTTGTCTCTCTAGGTTATTCAGTTTGTTGGCATTCAACTGTTCACAGTATTTTATAATCCTGTTTCTGTAAAATAAGTAGTATTGTCTCACTTTTCTTTTTGTTTTTTTAATTTAGCTTTTTATTTAAGATTCTGCTTTTTATTCTTCCTCCTGCAGGTTTACTGCATATTTCATTTCAGGCTCTATATGTGATTATAAAGGCATATCTACTTTTATTTCTGGTTTTAGTGACTTGAGTCTCTCTTTTTCTTAGTCAGTCTAGGTAGACTTGTCAATTTTGTTCATCTTCTCAAAGAACCAGCTTTTATTTTTGATTTTTCTCTGTTGTTTTTCCATTCTCTATTTTGTTTATTTCTACTCTAATCTTTGTTATTCCTTCCTTCTGCTTGCTTTGGATAGTTTATTATTCTTTTTCAAGTTTCTTAAAGTATACAGTTAGGTTATGATTTGAGATCTTTCTTTTTTTTAATGTAGGTGTTTACAGGTATAAATCTCTCTCAGCATAGCTTTCTCTGTGTCCTATAAATTTTAGTATATTGTGTTTTCATTTTTGTTGATCTCAAAGTATTTTCTAATTTGCTTTGTGATTTCTACTTTGACCCATTGCTTAATTCAGTGTTTTGTTAAATTTCCACGTGTTTGTGAATTTTTCATTTTGCCTTCTGTTGTTGGTTTCTGATTTCATTCCATTGTGATTGGAAAAAATACTTTGTGTGGTTTCAATCTTGTGAAAATTTTTAAAGACTTGTTGTGTGACCTATCACATGGTCTTTCTTGGAGAATGTTCCATGTTTCCCTTAGAAGAATATGTATTCTGCTTCTGTTGGGTGGAATGTTCTGTATGTATCTGTTAGGTCTAGTTGTTCTATAGTGCTGTCAAAATCCTCTTTCCTAATCGTTCTCCTTTCTGGTTCTTCTGACCTTTATTGTAAGTGGGGTGTTGACATCTCCAATTCTTACTGCAGAACTGCTTGAATTGTGTCAATTTTTGCTTCACATATTTGAGGCTCTGTTGTTAGGTATGTGTATTTTTATAATTTTATTCTTTATTTTAAAATTTTATTGAAGTATAGATGATTTACAATGTTGTCTTAATTTTTGTTGTACAGCAGTGTGATTCAGTTATACATATATATTCTTTTTCATATTCTTTTCCATTATGGTTTATCACAGGATATTGAATATAGGTCCCTGTGCTATACAGTAGGACCTTGTTGTTTATCCATCCTATGTATAATATTGGATTGGCCAAAAAGTTCGTTCGGGTTTTTCTGTAACATCTTACGGGAAAACCCGAATGAACGTTTTGGCCAACTCAGTAGTTTGTACCTGCAATCCCAAATTCCCAATCCTTCCCTCCCCCACTCCCCCTCCCCCTTGGCAACCACAAGTCTGTTCTCTATATCTTTGAGTCTGTTTCTGTTTTGTACCTATGTTCATGTATGTCGTATTTTAGATTCCACATGTAAGTGATATATGGTATTTGTTTTTCTCTTTCTGACTTACTTCGCTTAGTATGATAATCTCTTGGTCCATCTGTGTTGCTGCAAATGGCATTATTTCATTCTTTTTTTATGGCTGAGTAATATTCCATTGTATGTATATAGCACATCTTTATCCATTCATCTGTCAATGGACATTTAGGTTGTTTCCATGTCTTCGCTATTGTAAATAGTGCTGCTATGAATATAGGGGTGCATGTATCTTTTCTAATTTTAGTTTTGTCTGGATATATATGTCCAGGAGTAGGATTGCTGGATCATATGGCAACTTTGTTTTTAGTTTTTTGAGGAACCTCCATACTGTTTTTTCCATAGTGGCTGCACCAGTTTACATTCCCACCAACAGTGTGGGAGGGTTCCTTTTTCTCCACACCCCCTTCAGTGTTGTTGTTTGTAGACTTTTTGATGTTGGCCATTCTGACCGGTGTGAGGTGGTACGTCATTGTAGTTTTGATTTGCATTTCTCTAATAATTAGTGATGATGAGCATCTTTTCATGTGCCTATTGGCTATCTGTATCTCTTCTTTGGAGAAATGTCTACTTAGGTCTTCAGCCCATTTTTTGATTGGGTTGTTTGTTTTTTTGTTATTGAGTCATATGAGCTGGTTATGTATTTTGGAAATTAAGCTCTTGTCAGTCGCATCATTTACAGATGTTTTCTCCCAGTACGTAGGTTGTCTTTTTGTTTTGTTTATGGTTTCCTTTGCTGTGCAAAAGCTTCTAAGATTAGGTCCCATTTGTTTATTTTTGCTTTTATTCTGTTGCCTTGGGAGACCTAAGAAAACATTGTTACGATTTATGTCAGGGAATGTTTGCCTATGTTCTCTTCTAGGAGTTTTATGGTGTCATGTCTTGTATTTAAGTCTTTAAGCCATTTTGAGTTTATTTTTGTGTATGGTGTGAGGGTGTGTTCTAACTTTATTGATTTGCATGCGGCTGTCTAACTTTCCCAGCACCACTTGCTGAAGAGACTGTCTTTTCCCCACTGTATATTCTTGCCTCTTTTGTCGAAGATTGACCATATGTCTGTGGGCTTATTTCTCGGCTATTTTGTCCATTGAACCATATGTCTTTTTTTGTGCTAGTACCACGCTGTTTTGATTATTGTAGCTTTGCAGTATTGTTTGAAGTCTGGAAGGGTTATGCCTCCTGCTTTGTTCTTTTTCCTCAGGATTGCTTTGGCAATTCTGCGTCTTTTAAGATTCCATATAAAATTTAGGATTATTTATTCTAGTTCTGTGAAAAGCATCATGGGTAGTTTGATGGGGATTGCATTAAATCTTGCTTTGGGTAGCATGGCCATTTTAACAATATTAATTCTTACAATCCAAGAGCATGGGTTATCTTTCCATTTCTTTGGAACCATCTTCAGCTTCCTTTTTTTTAAATTATCAGCTTTTTTTTTTTTTTAATTTATTTATTTATTTATTTTTGGCTGTGTTGGGTCTTCGTTTCTGTGAGGGCTTTCTCTAGTTGCGGCAAGCGGGGGCCACTCTTCATCGCGATGCGCGGGCCTCTCACTATTGTAGCCTCTCTTGTTGCGGAGCACAGGCTCCAGACGCGCAGGCTTAGTAGTTGTGGCTCACGGGCCCAGTTGCTCCGCGGCATGTGGGATCTTCCCAGACCAGGGCTCGAACCCGTGTCCCCTGCATTAGCAGGCAGATTCTCAACCACTGAGCCACCAGGGAAGCCCTTCAGCTTCCTTTATTAATGTTTTGTAGTTTGCAGCATACAAGGCTTTTACCTCCTTGGTGAGGTTTATTTCTCAGTATATAATTGTATTCTTGATAGATTAAACCTTTTATCAATATAAAATACCCCTTGTCTGTTGTAACCTTTTTTGACTTATTTTGTCTCAGTGTAGCCACTCCAGTTCTTTCTTGTTACTGTTTGCATGGAATATCTTTTCCATCCTTTTTCTTTCAACCTATTGTGTGTCCTGAGAAGTAAAGTGAATCTCTTTTTGACAGCATATAGTTGGATCTTGTTTTGTTTTGTTTTTTTTTCCCCAATGGATTCTCCTAATCTGTGCCTTCCTACTCCATGGTACTTTAATACATTTACATTTATATAGTAACTATTTATAGGGCATTGCCATTTTATTATTTTTTGGTATATCTTACAGCTTTTGTACCTCATTTCCTTCATTCTGCCTTCTTTTGCATTTAGTTGATTTTTTTGTAGTGAATGTTTTGATTCCCTTCTCATTATCTTTATTGATAGTTTATAGGTATTTTGATTGTGGTTACCATGGAGATTACTTACAACATCCTAAGGTTATAGCAATGTATTTTGAATTGATTCCAGCTTAACTTCAATCACTTAGAAAAAAAGCTATTTCTTTATAGCTCTGTCCCCCCCTTTATATTATCAATGTCACAAATTATATCTTTATATTGTATAGCGATTAACATAGATTTGTAATGTTTTTTTATGCGTTTCTCTTTTACATTCTGTAGCAAATAAAAAGTGGAGTTACAAGCCACAATGACAATAATACTATTTTAAATTTTTGCCCACGTTTACCTTACCAGAGATCTTCACATGTTCATATGGATTCTAGTTATTGTCTAGTGGCCTTTCATTTCAACCTGAAGAATTCCCTTTAGTTTTTCTTGTAAGGCAGGTGTAATGATAAGGAACTCCTTTAACTTCTGTTTATCTGGAAATGTCTTAATTTATCCTTCATGTCTGAAGTACAGTTTTTAATCTCTCAGTACTTTAAGTATTTCAGCCCACTGGAGTTCTGACTTCCAAGGTTTCTATTGAGATCTCTGCTGATATTCTCATTGAGGATCCCTTATATGTGATGAGTTTTTTTCTTGCTGCTTTGAAGATTCTCTTTGTCTTTCAAGAGTTCGATTATGTGTCTTGGTGTGGGTCTAATTGGGTTTATTCTACCTGGAATTAGTTGAGCTTTTTGGATTTGTATCAATAGATTCATGTCTGGGCAAATTCAAAAGTTGTTCGGCCATTATTTCTTCAAATAATCTCTTTGCCACTTTCTTTCTCTTCTCCTTTGCAACTCCCTTAATGTATATATTAATCCACTTGATATGTCCCATAAATCCTTTAGGCTCAGTTCACTTTTCTTCATTTTTTTTCTTTCTGTTCCTTAGACTTGATAAAGTCAAATGTCTGTAATCTTCAAGTTCACTGATTATTTTTCTTCTGCTTGCTCAAAGATGTTGTTGACCCCTCTAGTGAATTTTTCAATTCAGTTATTATATTTTTCAGCTCCAGAATTTGTGTTTGGGCCCTTCTTATAATTTCTCTTTGTGGGTATTCTCACTTTGTTCATATATTGTTTTTTAAATTTCATTTAGTTTTTTGTATTTCCCTTTAGCTCTTTGAGCATAGGAGAGCTTTTAAAGTCCTTTTCTGGTACATCTGATGCCTATGTTTCTTCAGGGACAGTTTCTGGAGATTTATTTTGTTCTTTTGAATGGTCCGTGTTTTCCTGTTTACTGTGTGCTTTTTGATTTTTTGATGAAAGTTGGGCATTTGAAAACACAACTACCTCTCCCAGTCTTTGCAGAGTGGTGAGAAGGACCTTCACTAATAAGCTAGGCATTCTTTAAGCCTTTGTATCAACCCAAAGTGAAAAGTTTTGTCTTTTGTGTGTTTTCTGAGCATGTCTTTCCTGGGCCTGTGTATGGATTTTTGATTACCCTATATACATGGCTGCTTTTGAATATTTTACTTTGCCAGAGAGTCTCACCTCAACTTCTCTTTGCAGCCTCAGGATGTATGTTGTATGGCTCAATCTCTCATCTCTTGCCCTAGGCATCTGCAGAACTGTAGTCCTCCTGCAGCTTTCAACAGCAGTGCCAGCTAATTTCTTCCCCCTGAGGCCTGGTTTAGGTGAGACAGATAGCAGTTTTTCAGACAGCCCCCAGACTGGTTAGAATGTTGCAAATACAGTCTAGTTTGTTCTCTGTGGTTCCAGGCAGGGATCTGGGCTGCCACCTTCTCCAGACCAAAACTGCTCCACACTAGGGAGTGGGTAGGGAAAGGCAAGTAAAAATGCCATGAAATTTCCTGCCATTTTGACTGTGGCTTTTTCTTGTTTGGGTGTTTGCATGGTTGTAGACCTTTGACTGTTTTCCAGAGCCCCTCTAAGATATTTTAGTTAGTTTTTGTGTTTTTGATGTTTTTCAGGGAGGCAGGGAAAGCTTGAAGCTTCTTAGTCTGTAATTTCGCTCCTTGTTGTTTTAAAGGAAGATTTTATTTTCCTTTGAGCATAGGAAACTTCTGAGCATGTTTGTAGTAAGTAAATGCAGTGAGTGATTAATTGGAGGAAGGAAGGAATGAGAAGATCTTGGAGGTGATGAGATTCAAAGCATAGATAGAAAATGTAGCTTTGGAAAATATCGATGAAGAAGAGAAAGAAGCAAGATTAGGTGAAGAATATTTGGGTTGAAGACGTTAGATTAAAATCTTCATAGTAATAAAGTCAAGTTTATTTGTTCAGAAGTAGGAGAGGTTAGGATCTTGAAGTGCATGTGGACTATGTATTATGGGAAATGTGATATGGCCATCAACAAACTTTTATGATTTATCTTATGAGGCAATATGTGTATTCTTTAGTATCTTCAGTAAGGCATATCTTAAATGCATTGGTATTTTGTTACAGAGTATAAGTTTATGATTTTTGGTTTTATCTTCAGAATAAACATAAATAGCTTTAAAACATCATATACCTTAAAACATATAATAAAAATGTAGTATGCTTCTCTGTCCCTCTCTGCTCCCAGTTCCCATTCCCTAGAGGTATTTCTTTTAGTCTTTAGGCTAATCTTTTGCTTTCCTCTTTTTATGCATATTTCCCAAGTACTTTGCATATTCTGTTTTCTTGATTTTTTTTTTCCAATTTTATGTAGTATCTACTAGTTGCCTGCGTATAATTAAAGGGAAACATTTAGCTCATGATGTTCTCCCTGTTCCTCAATCATTTTAATATTTTTTATTACAATTTTTGTTTAATCAGTGTTCATTCTTAGATATAATTCCATTTCCATTCTTGAACAGCCTTTCATTTGAAGTTGACTGCTTTTTTTTTGTTTGTTGCATAATGTTATGTATCTGTCATTAATTCAACCAAACACTTTCATCTTATTCTTAGAGACTTCTTTACTGGAGTCCTTCATATTTGCTCCTCTTGAATTTCAAAGAATGGCTATCTTCCTAGTTTCTTCCTTTATCACTGTACCATATCTTTGCCTCTTATTTATTCCCATTTCTTGGTTCCTATGGCATCTCCTTTCAAGTTTTAGCTTTTAGTAACTTTCTAGGAAGGTATGTGGGAGATACATTTTTTTGAAATTTTGCATGTCTGAAAATATTTTTTATACTCCTGCTTTTTGTAACGACTCTATTTAGAATTAGAAGTTTAAACAATTTTGAAGGCCTTCTGTCTTATGGTTGCTAGTAAAAAACTGATTCCATTTTCTTTCCTTTGTATGTGACTTGTTTTTTCTCTTTAGAAATTTTAGGTTCTTGTCTTATTCCCCATGATCTGAAATGCCATAGTGATATATACCTTGTGTAGAGTTTTAAAAATTCATTTGCTAGGTGTTTGGTGGGACCTTTCAGTGTGGAGATTCATGTCCTACAATTTTGGGAAATTTTTAATATTATTTCTTTGATAATTTCCTTCTCTTGTCCATCTCTTTATCTTTGTTATAATTTTTTACCTGATTTCTTCTATTTTATGTTTGGAATCATGGAATGATTTTTTTTTTTTTAATTTCTGCACATTTTAATTCCAAGGAGCTCTGTTTCTTGTTCATTTATTTGTTTTTCTGTTGTCCTTTGAACGTTTCTTTGGCATAGATACTACTCTTGTTTCGTGGATATAAAAATCTTTTTTAGGATTTTAGAGTTTTTTTCTTTTAGAGTTTTCTTCATGCATTGCTTTTGTTTTTTGTTCCTTTCATATTACTTTTTTTTTTTCCTCTCTGGCATTTGACTTCAAATATTTGGTGATCATTGGCTAACCATTCATACTTAAGAGTTAAGCACTGTTAGGAAACTGTGTGGGCAGAGTTTGTTGACTAATAGCTTTTCCGTAGGGAGTTAAAGTTGCAAGATGATTTTTCTCATTAAGGGATTGACAAAAAAATCAGCAGTTTTGGAGTTAATTAGCATCCTACCAAAGAATTTTCTAATCGTCACCTAGTGTTTTGAGAACCAGGCTGGATGTCTCAGGGTTCGGTATGTACACTGGTTTCACCAAGACATTTCCTATTCTCTTCTCAGTTCTTCACCCCTCCCCACAGTCCCTGCAGACCACTCTAGG
>NC_138878.1:48157664-48272664 GCF_965194805.1 Balaenoptera borealis
TGTTAGTTGAAATAGAGGTGATTTTAGAAGCTATATTCTAGCCATACTATATACTGGCGTGGCATGACAAGTTATAGCATGTGGCTTTGTAAGGTGAAATAAAGGAGACAGATATTAAAGTTAAAGAGCTGAAAGACAAGTTATGATTTTTGTTTGTGGTGACCATTGAAAGATTTATGTATTTTATAAGTCTGAAACATAAAACTTGTCAATACTGTTTTATCAATAATAGTTATAGAGAATAGGCTATGAAACGTAATTTTGATATTTTCAGATTTAGAAAACAATTCTGTAAATTTGACTATATGATGGAGGTCATCTTTTAGTACCATATCTTGTAACAGCATTGTAGACTTCCTCCCGTTGCCATCTTTAAAGCTTTAATTTGCTTTATAAAAAAAATTATTTTTTTCAAGTGAAAAGCTGATAGGTTTGAGTTCAGATTTTATCCATCTCCTGCCTCACATGAGGATTATAAATAAGATAAAGCCATTTAAAAAGTAGAAATATTCATATATAAAATTATAGTAGAATTTTTCAAGGATTAGGCTCCATAGATTTCTCCTAGGGTATTCCTGTCTGGCAGTGCCTTAGAGTTGAAAGTATCCTGTGACAAGGCTTTTATATATTACTTTAGTAACTAAATTCTCTTGAGTAAGGATAGAAGATGGGTATTACTTGTGTTGAATTTTGCATTATAGCTAGAGTGCATTGTGACCATTTCTGCTTATGCATTTTTGAAGCTCTCAAGCAGCTATTCACAGTCTTTAATATGCTTGTGAATCCTCTGGGGCTCTTGTTAAAATACAGATTCTGATTCAGCAGGTCTGGGGAGGCCCTGAGAGTCTATACTTCTGAAATGTTCTCCAGGGATGCCAGTACTGCTGGTCCTTGGACTACACTCTTAAGTAGCAAGATTCTAAGAGACATACATCCTTGGAGGTCTACTGTTTGGGTTAAAAATCATGACCCCCTCTTTCTCAACATCCTCCTCACCCCAAGAGAAAATCTTATTAAGTCTAGGTTTGCGCCTTTTAAAAATTGGCTTTTAACAGCCATTTTTTTTTTTTTGAATAGCAAAACACCGAATTGCTCATAAACCTCACTCCAAACCAAAAACTTCAGATATTTTTGAAGTAGAATTCTCAAATGATCCAAAATCCAAGGACCTGCTTGCTGATAAGGAACTGTGGGATCGACTTGAAGAACTAGAGAGACAAGAAGAATTGCTGGGTGAAATTGATATTGATAGGTACCTAATGACAAAGTTCCTTACACACATTTCCTTATAAAATATGTGCTGATTGAAGAAAATACAGAAAAGCATGCTATACTAAAATATCAATAACCCTACCACCCTAAAATAAATATTAATTCTCTAGAATATTTTCTTTTAAGGCCATGTGTTCATGCACATGCCAGTGCATGTGTGTGTACAGAAATACACAAAATCAATATTCCTATTTTTTATTATAAGGTTTCAGCCCTATATTGTATAATAAAATAAGATATACCAGATACTTCACTTTTTTTTTTTTTTTTTTTAAGTTGAATGCAAACTAAGACCACTTGACGGTTACTGAAATGAATAGCCCAGTTTGCTTTTTTTTTTTTTTAAAGAAATTCACGTTCTTTTATTTATTTATTTATGACTGTGTTGAGTCTTCGTTTCTGTGTGAGGGCTTTCTCTAGTTGCGGCAAGTGGGGACCGCTCTTCATCGCGGTGCGCGGGCCTCTCACCATCGCGGCCTCTCTTGTTGCGGAGCACAGGCTCCAGACGCGTAGGCTCAGTAATTGTGGCTCACGGGCCCAGTTGCTCCGTGGCATGTGGGATCTTCCCAGACCAGGGCTCGAACCCGTGTCCCCTGCATTGGCAGGCAGATTCTCAACCACTGCGCCACCAGGGAAGCCCCAGATACTTCACTTTTAATAATTATGGATGCTTTATATATTTTAAATGAGTTGTTTTTATACTGTAGTCAAGATAATGCTGTATGTTTGAATGACTTGTTAAAAAGAAATATGGGCATTCAGTTTAAGTTTGTTGCTGTAAAATGTTTATCCTTGCTTTCCTTTGCAAACTTTTCTGCTTATTGAGCAGGTAATTTGTAATCTGGTCAAGTAGTTATAGATATGAAAAACTTTACCAAATTGCCATTTGAAATACGTATTAGCACTCACTCAGAATTATCAGAGTGCTCAGTGAAAACTGTTACTATAGAAGTTCCTATATTATTTTGCTTAAATGATATGCAGAATTAGTTACTGTGAAAAATAAGACATGAAGCACAAAGGATATTTTTTTCACTACCATTTCACGTATACTTAGGTCTTTTTGATTAACTGATACTGTTTAATTTTTGTAAATCAGTTTTTAATCTTATGATTTTCTTGGTCATGATTCTTTTTCTACTTTTGCGTGTTGTTATTTCAGTTCGTTGCATTTTGGGTTTTGTTATTTTTATAAGGTCCTCAGATCCTTTGTAGAATGAAGCATGAGAAGTGTATGTATGTGTATAAATCATGTACATATGTAGAAATCTTTTATTTTTAAAAATTACAATAATACATGCTTATAAAATATTTTGATTATAGAAATAGAAAAGAATATGTTATAGTTCTGTGGTTGTAGTTTCTGGTCTTTAAATAGGGATAACATATTCTCTGTGATTTCTTACAAATTTATGATTGTATTTGTATGGTATTTTATTGTATATGGCCAATATCCTCCTTGCAAAGATAAAAAAAAAATCTGCTGTATTCTACTTATGCTTGAATAACTACAACATATAGAATTAGCATAGAAACTATTTTTTATTAATTCATTTCAAAACATTTTATTAGCCTAGAAATCTAGTTTAAAAATACCTTATGCAAAACCTTAGTTTTTACCCTTTGAACTTAAGTGCAAATTAGAATATGTAAAATTCTAGTGTGTTTGTTTGATCTTGTTAATTTTCTTTTTCTAGTAAGCCTGACACTGTGATTGCAAATGGAGAAGATACGTCCTCTGAAGAGGAAAAGGAAGATCAGAACATAAATGTGAATATGATGAATCAAGTAACGGACTCTCTCACTCCCAGCAGTTGTTATCAGAATGTTACAAATTCAGAACTGTTCAATGGTCAAGTGAATAGTCATTGGAACTGTTCAATGAATGGTTCAAATTCTTATCACAATAATGAAGATGAAGAAGATGATGATGATGATGATGGTGGTGATAATGAAAATGACCATGATACCTTAGGGGCTGAAGATAATTCTATACCAACAATATATTTTTCTCATACTGTCGAACCTAAGAGGGTTTGTATACTTTTAACTTTACTAATTTTTCATATAATTTGAATATTAGAGATCATCTATGATATTCTTTAGAAGAACAATATTAACAGGGATTAATATTGTTGATAGTGCCAAACAAGAAAACCAGTTTTTGCCTCTTGCTCTGACCAATTTATCTAAAAAGAAAAAGGAAAAAAAAAGTCTAGTTAGCTGGTATTGGTCCATTCTCTGAAGCCACAATAGAATTTGAAATTTGGGGGTCTGGAAGGAGATGAGTTTGAGTGACAGCTACTGTAACTCCACCTGTCCTTCATTCAGAAAGCTTTCTTAAGAATTCTAGAGTTAATTTGGGCATTTTGGTGTATTTAAGACGGAAGTGACTTGCATTAGTTAAATTTTTAATTATATCCGGTTGTTTCTATTTGGGTATAAAATGAATAGGAGCATCATGAGCAAAAAGGAAAGATTTAGAAGGAAGTAAAAATTAGTTCCATTTCTCACAAATTAAATATAAACATCTCTGGGTTGGTAATCATGGTTTTAGAATTTTGATATTTTAGAGCTGGGGTTACTACAGAGAGATCTTCTAATACAGGTTTTTAAATTTTCTTAGTATCAAAAGACTTTTTGTTCCCTCCATACTTATTGTAGAATACCCAGTTTTAAAATCCCAGATCAAAGCAGGTTGGATCTCACTGAAGGAAGGACCTTAAACTCATTCCCTTGCTCTCTTGGCCTCATAATACTGCTTTAAGGAGCCACCGGGAATTTCATCTTTCTAATTTGTCTTTCTCAAGGAAACTTAGGGCCTAGAAGACCATAGAGCTAGTTAGTAATTAAACAGGGACTCCTTTTTCTCAGTTTGGTGCTTTTTTTTTTTTTTTTTACCACAACAAGGTACCCTTGCAGGATTTGCCTGTATCAGAGGTAAGGGTCTGTGGTAGCAGCCTTAAATGCCTGAGATTATTATTTAATGAAACGTGTTTAAGACATATTTGCTATTTCTTAGGTCAGGTTTTCCCTGCTCTAATGTGAAGTGAAATACTTATATGGTGTTTTAAAATATATATTCTAATACTTCAGACTAAAAGGAGCATCTTGGAATTCTTTGGAAAACATTGACCTATTAGCCAGGAAAAAAGTTTGTTTTGTGATTCGCTTTTCAGGCTTTAAATTAGTTTTCATTTAGATAAAACAGGAAGAATAAATAATATTTGCAGGAATGTTACAGGGAATAGCAGTCATTAATGTGGAAAGATGGTGTAAATGCCGTGTAGGGATAGAAGAATAATGTATTAATCCTGAACAGGGTTGATTTTTATTTTTTGGTCCTTAAATTTTTAAAAATTAGAAGTATTTTAAAAATTCTAAATAGTTAAGCATTATCTAATATTGTTTTTATGACTTAAATTTTATATTCTTACTGAATATTTATTTTGGTTAATTGTGCTCTTTGTTTTGAAATGAATGATTTAAGCCAAAAACTTAAAGTAATGGGTAATGTGAAAGCTTATAATAATCTAGCATTTAGTTTGTATGTATTTTGCTTTCTGTATAATAATAAAGTCACTGATGACTAGAATTGGTCACTTAAGGTATAATTTAATACTATAGAAGTATGATAAGATAAGGACTTGTTAGCCTTAGCTGATAATGCACATCATTTCAGTGTCAAAAAATGTAAACTGCCTCTATTACTATTATTTCTTTAATTGTAGAGTTTATTGGTTTTAGTTTTGGCCTTGATTTCTCAAAAGGATCATAATTTTTTGCTGTGAAATTTTTAGGTACGAATAAATACTGGAAAAAATACCACTTTAAAATTCAGTGAAAAGAAAGAAGAAGCCAAACGTAAGCGAAAGAACAGCTCTGGCAGTGGTCATTCTCCCCAAGATCTGCCTATGATCAGGACTCCTGCTGACATTTACAGGTGAGTGGTATTCACAGATAGCAGAGCAGTCTGCTCTTCCCTTCTCATTTCTTGCAACTGAGTATATACAGGAAAAGGCTGCTTGTAACACAGAAGGCTCTCACTGAAAAGTGAGGTATTCTGATAGAGTTAGCTTAGTGTTTTAAAGGCTCTCACAGGAGCTGCTGAGCCCCACCCCAGCTTCTCAGTTCAAAGCAATTGGAATGTTGCTTGGTTTTTTGCTTTTGCCCCTCTTTGCCAGTGCTTTTAAAACATTCCCAATCTAGTCAAAAAATGTTGTATGTTAACTTTAGAATGAAAGTTTGTGTTTCTAGTGTGCTGGGGCAGCACTTTCCTATCACAGCTATGACAGTGCTTGGCATGTGCTTTACCTTTCCACAGAGTCGAAGTTAAGTATGCTATTCCAATTTTTTGTTGTATTGTTTGTTGAGAAAGCTATCATTTGAAAATACCTACTGTTTTCATGACGCTTATTTGTAAAACAGTGAAAATTGCTAAATGACTTCTGAGTAGGTCTAAAATATATGTAGAATTTTGGCAAATCACGCTGTTGTCACCCAGAACATGTGTATAGATAAACGGCTGTATTTTATTAGGCCAAACAATAATAAAAGTAATGTAAATACGTCATTCGAGGCTACAGAACTATTGTGATGGTGAAAATTTTGGATATAAGTTTGAATAAAACATTTCAGATTAATTTCTACAAAAGATTTTTTAAAATCCTTGTAAATTTATCCTCAGTTTTATGAGTTAACTAAAGAGTGTATTTTTTTTGATATTATAGAGTCTTTGTTGATATCGTGAATGGAGAATATGTCCCTCGTAAGTCCATCCTGAAATCTCGCAGTAGAGAGAACAGTGTTTGCAGTGATACCAGTGAAAGCAGTGCTGCTGACTTCGATGATAGACGGGGAGTCTTGAGGAGCATTAGCTGTGAAGAGGCCACTTGTAGTGATGCTAATGAGAGCATTTTGGACGAGGAACAACAAGAAAATCATCAAAAGAAACTTTTGCCTTTATCAGTAACACCTGAGGTATGTGTGTATCTTTAACTCTTTATTTTATATAGTATCTTTGACCAATCTTTGTGAGTTAAAAAGGTGGTGGTAGCTCCATTTCAAAGGGGTATGCAATTCATTTTCCCCATTTTGGAGTTGAAAAGATTTTTTAAAAATTGTAGCTGCTGAATCTTCCAGGTATGGTCTGGAAATCATTAATCTTACTGTTCCTGAATTATTTTATATAATTATTTATTGAAGTTAATCGACAGAGTAATAGCATTGTTTATCTTGTAGCTTCTTTAGTTCATACATATATTTAGTCTCAAAAGTCATAGATCCTAATTAATTAATTCTAGGCTTGTGCTTTTTTGATAATTAATAATTTATAAAAAATTAATAGTCACTAGCAAACACAATATAGGTATTATAATAAAGTAGTTCAAAATGAAAGTATTACCACTCTTGAAGTTCTATTTCTGTGAAATAGGAATTTTAAAGTATCTTAATTAGCGTATGTATTTCATTTTTGGCTAGAATTTTTTTTTGTTTTTTTTTTTTGGCTGCACCACACAGCATGTGGAATCTTAGTTACCCGACCAGGGTTCGAACCCATGCCCCATGCAGTGGAAGCATGGAGTCTTAACCACTGGACTGCCAGGGAAGTCCCATGTCTAGAAAATTATTTAGCAGCTTATTTTAAATAAATTCCACTAGATCAGACTTAGAGTCATTTTATGCTAGTTCAAGTAGCAGATTGTACTTTTCTCTTTTAAATGCTTTGGTTGAGTTAAAGAAAAAATATATACATGACAGATAATTATCTATAGTCCTATGTTTTGGCTTGTGCCAGTGAAATTTTTAACTCTTTGGAATTGTGGAACCATTTTACAATTTAGTGAGAGCTGGAGATCCTCTCCTCAGAAAAATGAGTGCACACATATACTCTTACCAACCATGTTGCACATAGTTTTTTGCGTGGGGAAAGGAGGGGTATCGGGAGATACCAAAATAAGAATGTTATGGTTTCCATTATACCCAGACTTGATATTTTTTTACTCTTATGTTTTGTGGGTATTTCAGATTTTTAATTTAAGAAGGATTTAGGAAGACTGGGGAACTCATACCCATATCAAACTGATACACCCATTTGAGTATAAGTCAAATACATATAAAAATATATATCTTTATATATGAATAAACATATGTAAAACTTCTGTTGCTTTTGCTAAATAGTCCCTAAGTGGTACTGATTGTACTAATGGTAACTGGGGATGGAGGGGTCATTGATAATTAGGGGCAGTATGTATGATTAGAATATTCTCCTTCCCTTCTCCCAATATAATGATTTCAGTTGACCTGGAGAGTATCTTAACTTATTTAATAGTCTTCCCTACTGTTAGAAAAAACAGGTGGTAGACTTTTGCTGTTTTTAAGTATCTGAAAATTAGGTTTTTGTAAGGACTTAATATATTGTGGTATAGCTAGAGCTCAAGTCTGGAACTTATTTTCATTTCATCCTATTTAATAGCTTTGCATTTTGTATTGAACTGTTACAGTTAGCACCTAGATGCTATAAATTTTTTAACATCAAAATAAATAGTTCATGGGATTATGGCAAGTACTTTGAAAGATATCTTTTTTGATATCTTTAAATGTTAAAATATTCTCTTTTTCAAAAGCATTTTTAGTATAATAAGAAGGCTCTGTGCTCATCGTGATAAAATAGAGTTTTTAGAAAAGTAGACTTTGAATTTCTTTTAAGAGCGGGACTCCACCCAAGGTCTCAGAGTACTGTGGGAGGGTCAGGGCATTTTTGGTTTTTGTTTCTTTGGTGGGGCAAGCTGGTGGAGGTTGGCTTTTTAAACTATTCAAGTGATACATTGTCATTTTGTACACTCGGTAGACAAAGTCAAGCTAAATATACATGAAAGTTTACATGTCAAATTTTAGTTTGTACGTAATGAGTCTTTAGAAGATGAAAGTGAGGGGGTTTCAAATACTAGAAATCTTGGGGAAAAAAATCATAACTTCTTGATTTTGATAGATCTGTACATAAAAAGACATATCTTTGGTTTTATTTCCATCATTTTGTACACATTACATACATACATTTCATACAGTTGACCAAAATTAAGTCCAGCAAACATCTGGTTGAGATTAAAGAATCATTTTTTGTGGTGCCTTGATTTCTCTCATTGAATTAATTGTATGAAAATTTGAGACTGATACTTATTTCCACTAGCACCAGCACTTTCAATTTTCAGTTTCCACTGATCTCAAATAAAAATGAGGCAAGATGCAATAAAATACGCAAATAATGCATGAATGAACACCACCTAAGAGATGTCACTGCTGCTGAAACTAAGCTCTTGGCTCACAGGCAGCATGGCCACCATAGGATAGCTCATTCATCAGCTGATGTTTGACACCCTAATAGAATTCTTAATTTTAATACATTATTTTTCACAGCATGGTCTGGATATAAATGGAATGTATGAAAGTTGAGGACCTTTTATGTACCCATTTTTAAAAAATCCCATGTGAACATGTTTTTACATTTTTGTTTTCTTGCATGTGTACTATTAAAAAATCTACTTATATTTGGTGGTGTAATTAAGATATATTTTAATGGTACTTGATTTCTATGAGCACTTTGTATTTTGATGTTATAGTTCTGTCTATCAAAAAAGTCTTATGAATTTACTTTTAATGAAAAGAAATGTCTAATTGGCAAATACAGGATAAAGATTTTGTGGGCACCTTATTTGCATTTTATTATCATAATCTGACTTTTGTCTTCCAGGCTTTTTCTGGAACTGTAATAGAAAAAGAATTTTTGTCACCTTCCTTAACACCACACCCAGCCATGGCTCATCCTGTGCTACCCACCATTCCAGAACGAAAAGAAGTTCTGTCAGAAGTATCAGAAGGAACTGCAAAGAGGGTTTCAAAGTTCAAAGCTGCCAGATTGCAGCAGAAAAACTAGGGCCTGCCTAGGAAATGGGAGTTTACATCCTAAAACCTAGTTTTGCAGTTGTTTAGAATATATATAGCAAAATATGTTACATGTAATTTGAAATAAGGCATCCTGAGTTAATTTAACAGCAAGTTCTCTTACTGTTATCAATGGTGTTAAAAAGAAATCAAAGTAAATATTTAAATACTTTAATATTCAGTTTGTTTCGTTAATTCTCTGAATACTGTCAACACTCTTGTTTAAGTTTGCCTTATGAAGTAGTGGCAGCATTTTGAATTATTTTTCAAAGAATACTGTTCTTATGCATTGTTTTTGTGTTTTGAACTAAATACTGGCAGTTTTGTACCAGCTGTGATATTGTGCATACCATATGGACCATTTTAAAGAAACTTTTAAAATTTCAAATAGTTTTAACAATTATATTACTTGCTTAAGCATTTTAAAGGCACTTTAAAAAAATCTACTTCTTGTAGGTTTTGCAGCTAGGTGGCTATTGAAAAAATCTCTCCCCCTTTGCCTGTCATTCTGTAATCTCTAAGACAGAAAGCTGCATGTACCCAAGGGAAAGTTTCTTTGATTGGAAGAATGGTATTTTGTAAATTTTTTTTTTAAGTAAAAATTTTATGAAACTTGGTCTCTAAAATGTTGTGAACTTTATGATTCAGAATCAAATATAGAAATGTATTTGATTCATATATATGTTCCATGCACCACACAATGGATCCTTGAATTCTTACAATTCCATAGGCAGTTCTTCCCTAGTGTGTGCAGTTTTAACTGGCATTATATTTTGGGAGAGAAGGAAAGGTTGTCTAGATAATAAAAATAAATAAATAGATAAATAAATAAAAATTTAAAATAAGAAATTGTACGTTTTAATCTCCCAAACATTTTCGTTCTTTAAGGTTACTTTCCTAGTAGTAAATGATTGAAAAACATATTTACTTTTGGTAGAACTCCTTAAAATAAAGAGAAATTTATTCTAACGTTGAAAATTACACTGCAAGTGTTAATCATTAGCTTGATGCATGCTAAAATGTAGCTTTTAAAAAGCATTCTGCATTAGTACTAAAATAAACCATCAAGGCCAGTCCACCCTCTGTTCATGGCTAAATACTTAAAGGTTATTTATAGCTTCTTTAATGAATTCTTGCTTAAACAAAGTGAAATTATGTCCTAGAAAAGTAGAAGCTATTTGTAACTAGAACAGCACAACTATAAAAGTTTTATGAATATGTATTTTAATAATAAGGGGGTGAGCCTGAATCCCCACAAGTTAATGGATAATTCAGATCAGAACAGAGGACTGATTTTAAAAGACTGCCTAAAAATGTAGAAGATTTGTTCTTTAGTAAATTTTGATCAACTGTGCATGTATTTTTAGTTAAAAACTTTTTCTCTCAACCAATCCCCCACAAAAAAGAAAACAACCAAGAGTACAATCACATACACACAAAGGAGCCCCCAACTCCAACTGCTTGTCAAGTGAGCCTTTCTGTGTTAGATTTTCCCCCAGAAACAAACTTCACTGTGGGATTATTCTGGTGTTCTTTGCAGACATATGATTTCAAGAGTACTGTCATTAAATAATTTCTCATGTTCTTCAACTTCATCTTGAGCCTGTTGTTGTTTATGTAGTTTATGTTTCTTCGTGCAAATAAGATGTTCCCTCATGGAACAAGATGGTAGTAGGAACAAAGAAGTATTCGATTTTCTGCTGAAGACCAAATGAAGTAGTGTTGCCCCACTTCATAGCTTCAGTCTTAAAGTTTCAAATTGTAACTTAACCTTATAGCTTTATTTTTCATATTAAATTCAATATTCAATATGATAAAATGAAGTTGGTCTTAAGTGTTCTCTTTTAAGTTGTAAAACAGAACAGACTGAATTTTTTTTAACTTTTAATTTTGAACTAATTTTAGACCTACAGAAAAATTGCAAAAAATAGTAGAGTTCCCATATATCCCCTCATCCAGCTTCTCCTAAAATTACAACATCTTGTATGAACATAACACAATTATTAAAACCAGGAAATTCACTTTGGTGCAATGCTATTAACTGTAGATCATATTTGAATTTCACCAGCTTTCTACTAGGCGTTCTTTTCTGTTCCAAGATCCTATATAGGATCCTACCTTGCATTTATTTGTTATTGCTCCTTAGTCTTCTCCAATCACTGGCAGTTTTTCAGTTTTTCCTTATCTTTCATGACTTTGGTATTTTTGAAGAGTACTGGTGAGGTATTTTGTATGATGTTCCTCAATTTGGGTTTGTCCAATACACATGATTAGAATGAGGTTTTGCATTTTTGGCAAGACTACCACAGAAATAGATAATATCAAGAGGTTCAGATCAGAGATGCGTTCTAGTGAGTCATTTCAGGAGGTCCTTAATTTTGAGCTGCATCACTTTAACCTTGATCACTTGGTTAAGGGGATGTCTGCCAGGTTTCTCCACTGTAAAGTTACTGTCTTTTTCTTTGTAGTTAATTAAATATCTTGGAGGAGATACTTTGCGATTTACAGATTTCTTTTTCTCCTCAACCTTAAGCCCGCTAATTTTCACATTCATTTGTGGATCTTGTCTGCAACAGTTATTACTGTGGTATTTGCCTAATAGTGATTTTCTGTTTTGCCCTTTCTTTCTACATTTATTTCTTGGAATTCTTTTGTAATGAAAACCTGTGTCATTACCCTCCTGCCACCCCTCCCCCTGTTTATTAATTTGTATCTGTATGGACTTGGATATTCTATTCTGTGGGTCAAAATCCAATTATCATTATTTTGTTTATTCAAATTGTTCTACCTTTGACCTTTAGGAATTCCTTTGAGTTGGCTCCTGAATTCTTTCAACAAGTCTCCATCTGTTTTGAACACTTTCTTTCTGACACCACAAAATGTTATAGGTGTATATTTTTCCTGCCCTAGCCTTGGAACCAGTAACCACTTCTCCAAGGAGCCTTTGATCCTTTTATTGGAGAATGGTGTTTAAAAACCAACATCTTCTCATGTAAGTGTGTGTATTGCCATTTTGGTGTCATTGCTTCTAGGCACTTTTAGTAGGTAGGGCTAGGAAATTATACTAACTGATGCACATATCTATGTATATTTGTTTATGTACATTAAAAAATGTAAGTGTACACTGATACTTCTGATTCTAATAACCACAGGATTCGTTTCAGTTTTTCCTTATTTATGACATCTTCAATAGTGAGAAACGTGGCTCTTATTATATACAATGTATTTACTTATTTTTAAAATATCTAGTACAGTTGACCCTTGAACAGCTCTGAGGTTGGGGCACTGACTCTCCTCACAGTTGAAAGTTGGCATATAACTTTACAGCTGTCCCTCTGTATCCATGGTTCTGTATCCGTGGATCATATAGTACTGTAGTATGTATCTAGTAAAAAAAAAAACCCACATATAAGTGGACAGGCACATTTCACACCCATGTTGTTCAAAGGTCAACTGTTGACACACAAAAGTAGTTTTAGAGTGCTAATCCTAACCTCCCGGAGAGACATGTTTATTAAGTATATTGCACTATTTATGTTGAGTTCTTTTTTTCTTTAGCTTTATAAGTATCAATCAAAAGTTCTTTTTCTTTCCCACTCCTTCATCGTGATTGTTATTCATTTATAATAGAGTTAGGTTCATTTGTTAGTGTTTGTGCTCCATTTTGGATTCTCTCCACATTGTGGCTGGGTTTAATGGTTTATTTGGGGAGTGTGTGAAGGGTATATGAAACATTAATGTGGTTCTAAGAGTCACAGCTATGTAAAAAGATAAACAAGATAAACACTCCTCCCTCATTCCTGCTGCCCCATTCTCATTTCTGTCTTCTTTCTGTCACTTCCTCATCTACCCATTGTTAGTAACCAGTCTCTTTATTTTCTGGTTTAACCTTTTTGTATTTCTTTTGTACAAATAGATACACATATATTTTCTTTTTTTTCTTTCTTACATGAAGGATAACATGTAACTTCTCCCTTCCACTTTAATGTGTTTAATAGTATGCCCTGGTGATCACTCTATGCCTGTTTACAGAGAGCTTCCCCCTTTTTTTTAACAGGTATACCACTTTTTTTGTGTAGATGTAGCATAGCTTATCCAGCCACTTTGCTGTGTATGGACATTTAGGTTTCTGAGTAATTTTGCAATTACAAATACACAGTGAGTAATATTGATGTGTATGTATTTTTGTGTCATTGGAAGTATCTTCCGGGTAGATTCCTAGAAATAGGATTAATGGGCTGTCTTTATGATTTCTTTTAAACATGATAAAGTCTGTTTTTAACAGTATTTGTTTTCTTATCAAGGATGTGGTTTTAACACATTTGCTTGCATATCTACATTTTATTGATGATTCTTTGATAATAACTTTGGGACACTATAGTGTCCTAAATGGACTTAAAGTGTTTATAGTGATTATACTCATTTTGCTATATTTTTATTTTGGGGGGGGAATTGGTCATGCAGGTGATTTCTAAGAGCTTTCCATAAATCGGAATAATTTCCAATTTTATAAAATACAGATACCTCATTATATTAGATTTATTTTTCTCCTCCATAAGAAATAGCTTTTCAAGGATGCTAATCTTTTTCTATGTATCCTTTTGGTGAGTGGCATATAGGCTTTCAATTAAATGCCTGTTAAATGAATTCCTCAACTACAATAAATATTTATGTTTAATCCATTGGTCGATATTGTCAAGTTTTTACATTTTAAAATGCTTTTTCAGTTATTTAAATTTCATTTTAAAGAAACATCATTTAGGATATGAAGTTTTTGCAGTTCCGTTAAATAACAATGAATCATAAAGAATCAATATTTTTGATCACTTTGTGTCAAGCATTTTCTATATACTTTATGTGGATTATTTCATTTAATAAAGCAACCCAGCGAGGTAGGCACTATTTTTCAACACCTTTCCCCCATTTTAGAGATAAGGAAACTAACTCAGATTAAGCAATGTTTTAAGCCACACAACTATTAAGTGGTGGAATTGGGGTTAAAAACCCAGGCAGCCTTGCTCCAGAATCATCAGTCTTCACACTTTTTTTTTTTTTTTTTTAATGTTTAAATTGCCCTCGAAGCAGGAGCACATAACTAGTAAGGAAATGTGTGATCTGTATATCTGTATAGTCTTGCTTATTCGCAATGAGGTCACCTTTTAAAAAATATGAGTTGGAAAACTGCTTTGTTTCTTAAGCTTTACACATTAAGAGAATTCATTTTGACTTGGTGGAATGGAGGTGAAGTTTCAATGATTTGGCCATGTGCATAAAAGAAAGGAATGTGCAGATGGAGATTAGTAAAAGTAGAAATAGTGTAACAGTATTTCATTGAAAAATCATTTTTATGTAAACTTAGACATTATTATATATAATACATAGATATGTAATACACTGTTCTGTTCTATAATAGTATAGAATAGTATGTTCATAATACAGAGGGCTCATAGTGACTCTCTTTACCCCTAGTGACGGTGTCAGGGTTTTTTTGCCTTGAAGTATTTTGTATAAAAATATAGCTAGTTAAATATTTCCTGTTACAACAGTTTCCTTCGTGTGTGTGTGTGTGTGTGTGTGTGTGTGTCAGAGAGAGATCTTTCTGTTTTCTCTGTGTGTGTGTACATGTACATATATTGTTATTGTTAACAGTTTTTAACCTACTCTGACCATGTCTTATAACTGTCAGGTTTAGTCTAGGTTTATTGTAATTATTATTATTGTGACTTACTCTGCTGTTTTGGGCATTCTATTTACCCTGCTTGTTTATTGCCTCCTGTGCCCCAACCCTACATCCCCCTTTAATAGTGTTCAGATTAAGTGCTTTCTGTTTTTCTGTTCTCTCCATTGAATTGGAAATTATATACTTGGCTATATTTTAATTTTTGACACTTTCCTATAAAAATGTGCATTTTTATCATAGCTACCCTCTTTCCAGACAGTGTTGCGATCACTTTAGTGTTTGTGGTACTTTGGTTCCATTTTTTTTGAACAGTTTTGCTGAGGAATAGTTTGTACGCCATAAAATCCTTTTGGTTTTCTTTTTTGTAAATTGAAGTATAGTTGATGTATAATATATAAGCTACAGGTGTACAAGATAGTGATTCACAATTTTTAAAGGTTATCCTACACTTGTAGTTATTCTAAAACATTGGCTATATTCCCTGTTGTACAATATATCCTTGTAGCTTTTTTTATACATAATGGTTTGTACCTCAATCTGCTACCCTTGTATTGCTCCTCCCCCCTTTCTTCTCCCCACTGGTAACCACTAATTTGTTCTCAATATCCATTGAGTCTGCTGCTTTTTTATATTTACTAGTTTGTTGTATTTTTAAGATTCCACATATAAGTGATATCATTACAGTATTTATCTTTCTCTGTCTGATTTATTTCACATAGCACAATACCCTTGAAGTCCATCCATGTTGTTGCAAATGGCAAAATTACGTTCTTCTTTTTTATGGCTGAGTAGTATTCCTTTGCATGTACGTGTGTATATACCTACACGCACACCACATCTTTAGCCATTCACCTGTTGATGGACACTTAAGTTGCTTCCATATCTTGGCAATTGTACATAATGCTGCTATGAACATTGGGGTGCATGTATTTTTCAAATTAGTGTTTTTGTTTTTTTTGGATATATACCCAGGAGTGAAACTACTGAGTCATATGGTAGTTCTATTTTTAGTTTTTTGAGAAACCTCCATACTGTTTTCCACAGTGGCTGCACTAATTTACATCCCACCAACAGGATTAGGAATAATCCTAATGTGGGAGGGTTTCCTTTTTCTCCACATCCTCACCATCGTTTGTTATTTGTGTTCTTTTTGATGATAGCCATTCTGACAGATGTGAGGTGATATCTTGTGGTTTTGATTTGCGTTTCCCTGATGATTAGTTATGTTGAGCAACTTTTCATGTGCCTGCATAACATCCTTTTTTAAGTGTGCAATTTGATGGGTTTTAGAAGATTTCAAGTTGTGCCACTAACTCACTAAACCGTTTTAGAACATTTCCATCATGCTAAAAAGATCCCTTTTTTCCCATTTATAGTCAGTTCCCATTCATATCCCCAGCCTCAGGTAACCACTAATTTGCTTTCTCTGTACAGATTTACCTTTTCTGGACAGTTAATTTAAATGGAATCATGCATATATAGACTTTAGCATCTATCTTTCAATTAGCATAAGGTTTTTGAGCTACATCCATGGTTTATTATGCAACAATAGTTCTTTCTTATTGCTGCATAGTATTCTGTTGTATGGATATACCACATTTATTTATTCATTCATAGTTGATGAACTCTTGGATTGTTCATTTCTCTGGCTGTTGTGAATAACGTTGCTATGAACATTCATATGCAAGTTTTTGTGTGGACATGTTTTTATTTCTTTTGAGTAGATACCTATGAGTGGAATTGCTGGGTCAGATGGTGAATTTAAGCTTAACTTATTTGAGAGATTACAGTTAAATCTTTTGCTCAATTTTTAATTGGGTTCTTATTGAGTTGTAAGAGTTCTTTGCATTTTCTAAATATAAGTCCTTTATTGGATACATGATTTACAAATATTTTCTCTAAGTCTGTGACTTTTCTGATTTTTTTTTAATGGTATCTTTTAAAGCACAAAAGTCTTTGGTTTTGATGAAGTCCAGTTTTTTTTTTTTTTGGATGATTTTTTTCTTTTAATGATTGTACTTTTTAGCATCTAAGAATTCTTTGCCTAACCCCAAATCACAAGAATTTTTCTCCTATGTTTTCTTCTAGAACTTTTATAGTTTTAGCTCTTAGAATTAGGGCTATGATCCATTTTGAGTTAATTTTTGTGTATGGTGTGAGGTAAGGGTCTAAATTCAATTAGATACCAAATTGTCCCAGAACCATTTGCTGAAAAGACTGTCCTTTTTACAATGAATTATTTTGACACCCTTTTAGAAAATCAGTTGATTATGAAGTTGTTTCTTTGTATATTCTCCATTGTGTTTTATCTATTTGTTTATCCTTATATCAGTACCAAATGATCTTGATTTACTGTGGCTTTGTGGTAAGCTGTTAAGTTCTCCAACTTTTACTCTCTTTTTAAAATGTTTTTGGCTGTTTGGGGCTCTTTGCATTTCCATGTTAACTTTAGGTTCATCTTATCTACTACTGTGTAAATGTTACTGGGATTTTTATAGGGATTTATTGAATCTATAGATGAGTTTGTGGGAGAATTACCATGTTAATATTGAGTCTTTTAATCCAGGAATATGGAATGTTTCTTCACTTATTTGGATCCTCATTAATTCTCTCAGGAATGTTTTGTAGTTTTCAGATTACAAGTCTTAAACTTCTTTTGTTAAATTTATTCCTAAGCATTTCATTATTTTTGATGCTATTGTAAAGAGAACTGTTTCCTTAGTGTCATTTTTAAATTGTTCACTGCTAGTATATAGAAATACAATTGACTTTTGTATGTTGTCTTTGTATCCTGAAACCTTCCTGAACTCAATTATTAGTTTTTGTCATGTGTGCGTTGGTGTTTCTTAGGATTTGCTACATACAGGATCATGTTATCTGTGAATGAAGAGAGTTTTACTTCTTTCTTTTCAATCTGTATTCTTTTTCTTAACTGCTTGCACTAGGTTGAATCTCTAGTACAATATTGAATAGAAGTGGTAAGAGTGGACATCCCTGTGTTGTTTCTGATTGGGGAGAAGATATTCAGTTTTTCACCATTAAGTGTGATAGGTGTTGCATATATACATTTTATTAGGTTGAGGAAGTTTTCTTTTATTCTTGGTTTGTTGGAGTTTTCTATCATGAATGGGGCTGGATTTTGTCAAATGCTTATTTCTGCATCTATTGAGATAATCGTGCGATTTTGTTCTTTATTAATGCAGTGTGTTACATTAGTTGATTTTCTGATGTTAAGCCAACCCTGCATTCCTGGGCTAAATCCCACTTTATGTAATCCTTTTGTTGTATATTGTATAATCCTGTGTTGTATATAATCCTTTTTATATGTTATTGAATTTGGTTTGCTGATATGTTATGGCAGATATTCATGAGGGATATTGGTCTGTAGTCCTCTATTCTTGTATAATGTCTTTGTCTGGCTTTTGTATCAGGATAATATTGTTCTCATATAATGAGATGGGAAGTGTTTTTCCTCCTCTGAAGAAGATTCTGAAGGATTTGTATTATTTCTTCTTCAAATGTTTGATAGAATTTGCCAGTGAAACCATCCAGCCTAGGCTTTTCTTTGTGGGAAGATTTGTAATTACTACTCAGTTTCTTTTGATAAGTCTGTTAGATTTTCTATTTCTTCTTGAGCCCATTTTGGTAACTGGCTTTCTAAGAATTTGTCCATTTCATGTAAGTTGTCTCAGTTTTTGGCATAATGTTGCTCATAGCATTCCCTTATAACCCATTTAGTTTCTGTAGGGTTGGTAATGATGTCTCCCCTTTCATTTCTGACTTTGCTAATTTGTGTCTTCTCTCTTATTGTTTTGGTCAGTCTAGCTAAAGACCTGTCAATTTTGTTGATCTTTTCAAAGAAACATTTTTTTTTTATTTCATTGATTTTTCTCTGCTTTTCTTGTTTACTATTTTATTGATTTTGATTCCAGTCTTTATTCCTTCCATCCTTCTCCTTGCTTTAGGCTTAGTTTGGTCTTCCTTTTCTGTTTTTTTTAAGGTATTAACTTAAGGTATTGATTTGAGATCATTCTCTTCTAATATAGGCATTTAAAGATATAAATTAACCTCTAAGTACTGTTTTAGATGTATCCAGTGACTTTTGGTCTGTGATGTTTTCATTTTCCTTTATTTCAAAATATTGAGACATTTCTCAAGATGTCTGGTTTGAGCCATGATTTATTTAAATATGTATTGTTTAATTTTCAAATACTTGAGTATTTTCCAAGTTTCTATCTATTATTGATTTCACTTTAATTTTGTTGTGTCTGGAGAATACTTAGTATGTCTTTAGTCTTTTAAAATTCATTAAAACTTTTTTTATGGATAACATATGTTCTCTCCTGTGTGTTATTGAAAAGTCTGTATTCTCTTGTTGGATGGAGTATTCTATACATGCCAGCTTCATTGATATTGCTGTCTTTTGTATCCTTGCTGAATTTCTGTCTACTTGTTTTACTCATTATTGAGAGTGGGGTGTTGAGGACTCAAACAATTGTTGAGTTGTCATATCTTTCATTTTTAGTAGTTTTTGCTCCATGTATTTTTTTTGGCTCTGTTGTTAGGTGTGTATATATTTGTCATTGTTATATAGTCCTGATTAATTGATACTGTTATTATTACAAGATGCCCTCTTTTTCTCTAGTAACATTTTAATCTTAAAGTCTATGGCTGTTTTGTTTGATACTGTTATGACTACTCCAGCTCTTATGACTGCATTTACATAGTGTTCCTTTTAGTTTCAACCTATTTGTATCTTTGAATTTAACAGTTGTGTATTATAGATATCATATAGTTGAACCTTGTTTTTAAAAAGTCCATTTTGACAGTCTACATACTGATTGGAGTGTTTATTAATTCATATAATTATAGATATGGTTCATTTACATCTGCCATATTGCTGTTTTTTATATGTCTCATGTCTTTTGTTCCTCTGTTTTTCCTTGGATTGCCTTCTTGGTGTCAAATAAATATTTTTTAGTATAACCTTTTAATTCCTTTGATTTTTTTTTAAAAACTATTTCTTAGTGGTTGCTCTAGTCGTTGCTCTAGTGGTTACAGTATGCACTTTAACATCACAATCTATTGGATTTGAATCTGGAGTTGAAAAGTACAGTAACCTAAGTGAAGAACCAGTGAACTCAAAGACGAATCAATAGAAATTATACAATCTGAAGGACAGTCTCCTTATGGGACTCCCATTATGCATGTGTTGATATGATTGGCTATATCCCATAGGTCTCTCATACTTCATTCAGTTTTCTTATTTTTCGTTCTGTTTTTCAGATTGTATAATTTTTATCTTTGAGTTCACTGATTATTCTTTTAGCCAGTTTTCAAATCTTGTTTGTCTTTGAGTTCACTGATTATTCTTTTAGCCAGTTTTCAAATCTGCTGTTGAATCCCTCTAATGAATTTTTCATTTTAAGTATTGTACTTTTCAACTCCAGAATTTCCATTTGGACATATTTATAATGGCTGCTTTGAACCCTTTGCTAAATCCAACTTTTGGACCCCTACATAAATAGTTTCTATTTACTGCCTTTTTTTCAAGTGTATGGGCCACAGTTTCCTGTTTAAAACTGGACGTTTCAAGTAGTACATTGTTAACAACTCTGGATTCTGATCCTCTCCTGCTTGGGGTGGTTGTTGGGTTTTGTTTGTTTGTTTCTGTCACTTGCCTGGAATAGTTATGTGGAATCTGTTTCTTCCATAGTGTATAGCCTCTGATGTCTCTCTCTCTATATATATATCTTTTAATTCTGTTTTTATTTTTAAGCCTGTCCTCTTATGGACTGCTGTTGGATCATTACATCTTAGTGGCCGGCTGCTGATTGGTCAGAGGTTATACTGAAACATCTTGGGCCAATAAGGCCTCTATCATTTGTCAGTGCAACTGTGTGTGGTTTAGAGGACACATTCAAGATTCATGCAATTTACAGATCTTTCCAAGTTTTTATTTTTACTTCATTCAGGCTTTCTGTGTTTCTTCCATGTGTGCTTCTGTGTGTGTGTGTGTGCACATGTGTGTAGATAGCTAAGGTGTCTCATCAGCATGTACACAGATAACCTAACATGCCCACAATCTTTAAAACTGTGAGTGTATCAAGGCTCACGGTTATCTCCCTAGATCCTACTGTGGAATTTCCAGTCAGTCTTCTGGTCTCTTTTGGTTGGCCCAACTGGTTTGCAACCTCAGGTCAGCTGTGATGTGGGACTTTCCCTTTTTTTTTGGCAAAGCTCCTGGGCATTGGGGTTTTCCATGTTGCTACAAATATAGTCAGCTCCCTTTTGCATAAATGGCTCTGGTTTTCATAAGTTGTCCCACCTTGTTAGAACTGTTGCTCCAGAGGAGCTGGGGTGAAAGAAGGTGGGTAAAATGTTACACTGCTATCATTGTTACCCAAGGTTCAGTGGTTTTCTTGAATACAAACTTCTCAATTTGTTTAATGCCTTTGGTCAATTTTCAGAGTACTGAAATAATTGTTTTTGACAGTGTTGTCCAATTTTATCTTTTCTTTTTGGGGAACATATTAGCAAAGGTCTTCACTTTGCCATTCCTCTCAATTGTCTGTTAAACAATTTTTTAAAAACATGTAAAATTCTTTAATGTCTACTCATGAATTTCCCATTTCTAGTGCTGTTCATTACTTTTTGTATGTTTGGGTCTCCATCTGATTTTATTTTCCTCCAGCCTGTAGAACTGCCTTTAACAATTATTTTAGAACTGGTGTGATAGACCAAGTTCTGTCAATTTTTGTCTGAAAAAGTGTTACTTTGCCTTCACTTTTGAAAGATATTTTTGCTGGGTATAGAATCCTATGTATATTGGGTTTTTTTCCTTTAGCACTTTGAAGATGTTTTCATTTTATGGTGTTGTCTTATCGTTGTTCTTCCAAATGTGATGTATCTTTTTCCTCTGGTGATTTAATTATGATGTGCATAAGTGTGATTTTCTTCGTGTTTAGTCTTGTTGGGGTTTGTTGAACATCTTGGATCTGTGGATTTAGGGTTTTCATCAAATTTGGAAATATTTTGGCCATTATTTCTTTAAATATTGCTTGGTCCCTAACCCTCTCTCCTCCTTTTGGAACGAACACCAATTACACTTATAATACACAACTTTTATTGTGACATAAGGTCACTGAGGCTCTGTTCATCTTTGTTCAATCCATTTTCTCTCTGTGTTTCATGTTAGGTAGTTTTTATTGATATGTTTTTAAGTTCACTGATTTTTTTTTCTGCAACAGCTTATTTGCTTTGGATCACATCCAGTAAGTTTTTTGTTTCAGATATTTTCTTTTTTTTACCCCTAGAATTTCCATTTGGTTATTTATATATAAAAATCTTTCATTTCCCACTCCATTATGTTAATAATTTCCTTTAAATCATTAAGCATATTTGCAATAACTGTTGTAAAGTTCTTGTCTGCTAATTCTACCATTTCTATAACTCCTACAGCATGTTTGTAGTTCTACTGACTGATTTTCCTTCTGATTAAGGGTCACAATTTGCTGCTTATTCTCATGTTTAGTAATTTTTTATTTGATGCCAGAAATTATTAATCTTTTTATTTTGAAATAAATCTAGATTTATAGAAAAGTTTCAAAGGTAATTGAGCGGGTTCTCATACATCCCTCACCCATTTTCAGTTTCCCCTAATGCTAACATGTTATATTACCAAGGTATGTTTGTCAAAACTAAGAAATTAGCACAATGCAATACTATTAACTGAACTACAGACTTTATTTAAATTTCACCAGTTCTTCTACCAGTGTCATTTTTTTTTCCAGGATACATTCTAGGATACTACATTGCATTTAGTGGTCATGTCTTCTAGCCTCATCCTATCTGTGACAATTTCTCAGTTTCTTGATTTTCATGACCTTGATACTTCGAGAGAGAAAGCCACAGTGATGATAGGATGCACCTCATTTGTTTCTCTCTATTCCTAGTGCCTAAGAACACTTGTGTCATGTATTTTGTGCAGTTTTTTCAACTGTTTATGGTAGAAGGGCAAGTTCTGTACCAGTTTACTCCTTCAAGACTAGAATCAGAAGTCTTTGGCAGGACCTCTTTATGTTAAGTTCCTTGACTGGAATTTCTCAGTTAATCTCATTGCTTGCAGTTCCTCAGAACTCTACGCTTGCAAGGGCTAGCTTATGGTTACACATTCCCAGGGGACACTCCACCCCAACCCGCCCCACCTAGAACTCCGGCAGATAGAAACAAGTTTTCTTGCTGTTTTATTTTGATAGTGGGAAAATGCATCTTGGTCTGTCCTTTCACTCTGGCTTAGTTCTTCATGGCCAGTCTCAGTTCTAACACTCCTTCATTGATCCCAAAGACTTGCCTCCTATTTCCTGAGCTTTCAAAATATAAACCTCTGGGTTAGTTCCCAGGACAGCTCCAACCTGATGCTAATGGTTTTAGCTTTCTGTTAACTTTTTTGCATACTAGGTTCTATATTTCAGAAGATATTTATCATATTTTATCTAGCATTTCTAGAGATTTTATAGCAGGAAGCCTGACAGAGTATACTGTCTATAGTATTTCTGAGCATTTTCTCTGTGTAAAGTGCTGTTCTGTGCCCTAAAAAAGGCCATATATTGGCTTCATGGACTAATGTGGTTTATCTTATTTGGGAAGGCAGGTCAAGTGTGTGCATCAAAGGAGAACACCAGAAGTGCTATAAGAGATGTGCCTTGGGGGTTCAAACAGGGTCATCTGTCCTCTTTGGGGTAAGAGAATTGGCAACTACTTCATGTTAGAGGAAGTACTTTAGGTAGGGTAGAAATCAATAGATGTACAGGATGGAAAGAACCCTGGTATTCTTATTGGGGGTAGAGCTAGTAAAATTAAAACCTACACAGGGTTTTATTTATGCTATATTCAAGTTATAAGAGCCCTGAGTCTATTAAATAGTAAACATGTATTTTTGGAAACTATTTTTTGGGGATCCAAGATTTTTTTGCCAATGCACATTTGGGGTCTTGGAAGCTAAATTGAAGCTAAGAGTGGGATGTCAGTGATGATTTGGTGATGAATCCTGTTTGCAAGTGGGGAATGGTATAATCTGGTGAAAACTGTAGTGAAGACAAAATTTTTATGCATTAGAGCAGGCTTTGATATTCTGAGATATATAAAGCAGTGTTTAGGCTAGATCCACCTGTGGTCACAAAGGCTAAAAGAGTAAGTTTAATTTTCTAAAGTTATTGAAAATCTTTCAAGGGGCACTTGTTAGGAGATAATTGAGGTGTAACTAAGGAACAGCACTCAGACTCTCTTCAGGAAAGTGAAGTTTGCAAATGCTTGTCAGAACTTAAATGTGTTTTAGGATGTGGGTCTGGTGTCTTCATACTTAAGACTTGTGTGTCGCCGTTGCATATTCCAATGTGATCTCTAGTGGGTCTTTCTTTTAATAAGAGACTAACTCTCAATGGCTATGTCAGTGTTAGAACTATGCAAGAATCTCTGAAGAATTAGGAAAATTTTTTTGAAATTTGTTGATTTCTGAAAAGCAAAGAGATAAGTAGTAATAATTATACCTAGAATGATTAAAGGGAAGAAAACACAAAAAGCAAGTCTATTGATTTTTAAACTGTAAAATACTTTTGAAAAATTACTTTTTATGTTACAATGTAATCAACTAATTAGGGTGTGGGATGGGAAATTCCATGATATTTATTATCAGATGTCATTATCATGACAGTGAATCCCAGGAACACTGAAGGATTTGAGAGTTCCGAGGGTTGAGCCTGGACCACACCATGGAAAGGCTGAGTGTTTCACTATTATTATTCTTCACACCCTACATCTTTGTGATTTTTCACCTAGCCTCAGCAAATTTTGGGGCTATTTGTCCTTTTTCCACTGACCAGAGAGAACTTGTGACTCACGGAGCCTGAATGTATGGCGGCCACGGGCTGGAACTGGCTGCCTGCAGTGGGAATATCCATCCTCCCGGATCGGACTGGGGTTGAAGAAAGTATCAGTCAGTTGATGTCTTCTCAGGAACCAGTGCTTGACTCATTACCCATGCAGTGTTCTCTTGCTTTGGAAATTGAAAATGGCAGATTTCTGTATCCTAATAGTGGTGAATACGTCTGTTTTTGTGGTTCATTTTAGCAAAGTAACGACTTCTGCAAAAAGATGAACTAGGATTAAAAGAAATCAGATGTGTGTATTTGGTATGCAATATTTTTGTATTACAAATAGCTACATTCTAACCCACATTAACCCCATGATATGTGAATTTTGCCAACTCCTGCTGTGTCTTTTAAATCAAATCCAGTAAATCACTGTGAATGTTCTAATTTCTAAACAAACTAGTCTTCCAGTAGAGGTACTTTAACACTGTACTGCAAATTAGACAACCTAAGATAAATGGACCATCTTTGTTAATTATGTAGTTTAATTGATCAAAACTACCAGATAGGGTTTTATTTATAGCAGTTTTGCTTAGTATCAAATTCTATACTATTAAATAGCTTGTGAGTCATATATTTGAGGTTAAGATATATGCTATTATTTAGCCTCTGTTAACCTTATTAAGTGCCCTTTTTTGGTCTAGTTCATGTCACAATATGAAATTGCTTTTAATTGAGATGACCAACTTCCATTAGATTGTTCAACCCCCATTGTATACACGAACACAAAGCACTTTTCATTTTTGCTCTATTGATCGAGCAGCAATTTGCTGAACTATATTCAGAACCTGGTGGAGGAAGATGGGAGATTTCTCTAAATGTTCTTTTTGCTGGTGGTTTTTCTCTCTGGCAAACCCCACTGTTTGCATGTAACTAATTTTGCACGCCAGTAGGTAGCAGTGGTGAGCAGAGGCACCAACAGAAAGCTGCCAGTCAGCGGTTATAAATTATTATTCATTTCTGTTATAGGTGGGGTGTGCAGTCAGTTACAGTAATAATTACCAGGACTAGAGGGTTTCCTAGGCAACCAATTTCCCCCCTCATTCATGCTGTTGCTGAGAGAGTGCCTGTAAAGCATGACATTGCTGTATTCTGAGGTTTGTTGCCCCCCTGCTGCTGCAGGTTTGAGGTTAGTTACAGCACCATAAGGTGCTCTCAAGCATAGAGAACTCAGGCTGGGCTGAAAAAGCAGACTGGCAAGAGGGCCTCTCCTCCACTGTTTCACTTTTAAGGAACAGGGCTCTAAAAATGCAAATTCCACAACCTGCCTGATAACATTGGTAAGATCTCTGTAAGCTGTAGAACGTTTTATTTTCTATTTATTTTGGAGATAGTGGGCAATTTCATTTTTAAGTTTTGCTATTTAATAAAACTGTGCAGAAACAGACCTGAAACCAGACCTTTCCTTAGGATTTGAGTCAAATAAATCAATGGGGATCTGTCATAGCTAATCATGGATGTGTTTGTTGTTTATTCAGTTTTATGAAAATGGTTCATAAAGAGGACGGTAACACATTCTTCCTGCAGGAGGAGGATTAGTCTTTTTTGTGGTAGGAAAATAATAGAAACCACATCTGTTATCCGGGATCTCTACATGAATCATATCCTACATTTTGGGGCTCTCTAAAATCTTTCATTTTAATGAACTTATATCAAGTGCTTTGCAGTGATAAAAAGTAGTATTTGTTTGTGTCTGCTATGAAAAAAGATAGGGCATTCATGTTTCAGTCTTTCATGGAGATGTGAAATGTTTACCCATTTACAAGGCAGAAGTCACAAACCCAGACATGATGCATCCAGATCTCATTCTCTGCTAGATGATTACAGAAGTGTTGGGGACGTCACTTGTGTACTTATTACCTTGTGTTTTCAGTGAGATGTAAGCTGTCTTCCACTCTGTGTGCATGGAGGGCTGGGGGCCGACACAGAGCCGTGTATGACCGATGGTTTCGTTCGTTGTATGTGAACCATGGCCAGGCTCCTGGGTTTCTGGGCCTTCTTACACTCTGTACAGGCTCCTGCTTTCTGAGAAACAGAACCTGAAGGGGCCGTTCTCTGGCCCCATCGCAGCCCTCCCCTGCTGTGGTCAGCTACTCGCCCTCCAGTAACTGGCGTACCGCCGCCCCTGCTTCCCCTTAGAGGGATCTAACATTGCCTGCTCGCCTTAAGCCCCTGTGCGAGATGGTGGTGAACCTCCAGTCAGGTACAGAAGCAGTGAGCAGGGGTGTGCACTGGCTTGGTCCTGCAAGAGGCCAGAGCTAATAGCTCTGTGCCCTTAGCCTTCCCTGTGTGTTTGGGGAAGACCGCCTTCTGCCATTCACCCGACTTCTGCTCCAGAATACAGACCCTAGGGCTCGACTGCACTGGACTGTGAGAGCATGTAGGTCACCAGTTGCCCGAAATATCCTACTTCCCCCTTAAGGGAATCCTGAGGTCCAGTTTCTTGAAAGCACCTCAAAGGTACTAAGCACAAGTCTTCAGTCACCCTTCTGGATGTGGGCTTATGGAGTGATTCATAAAAATGAAATGTGTGGACTATGTTTTTGATATTACAGATACTGTAAAATATAATTGGCTATGCGAATCCACCAGGATGGGTTCATCTGAAGTTTAGGTTTACTTTACATAGTTTAATAATCTTTTTAAAAGTATTCATAAGCCAAAACTATGAGGCTAGCACCTGCTAGCCCAAACAGTTTTATCAAGTAATCCCAGCTTTCCTCTAAATGGCTTAATAGCCTAAATAGAAGGGAGTGTTTTTACTGAAACGTATGGTGTGGTACACTTCAGGTGAGAACTTCTGCCCAACTTAGCAAAGGAAATAATTTTGTATTTCATATTGCATACCTCTCTGTGCTGCAAATTATCTAAAGTGCTTAGCTAATGTTATAGATTAGATAATGAACAGATAACAAGGTACACAGTAAATTAAAGACATGCAACAAAGTCATTATTTCCTTAGAGACAAGTACCCTTGCAATACAAAGTCAGAAAAAGTGGGTGATCTCAAATAAGGCCATTTTGAACTCTAGATTCAAAAGAATCCCTTTTAATTGCATCTTCTGTATCTCTGGATTCTGGAGAAAGAAGGAACACCTTAATCTGCAGAAAGAGGCCAGTCTCCTGTTATAATAATGATAAAATTGGAAAGTTGAGCAGCTCCTTGATTATAAACTTTTTTTTTAAATAATTGAACTGTTTTAGGAAACACTGTTAAAATCTTAAGGCTAAAGCATTCTTTCTTTCTTTCTTTTTTTTTTTTTTTTGTCTAAAGATTATTCTGCACCCTAGACAAAGGAAATATTTAAACTGTTAAATTTGAACAAAGATACTGTCTGCATATGACTTCTCTGAAGCCCTATAAAAATTCTTTAAAATTGCCTATTCACTCAAATTTACTGAGTGTAGCAAAAATGTCAAAGGCATAAAGTCAGAGAAGATTGAATAAAATAATGCAGAAAGACAGATTAGTCATGCACAGACCCACACAGCCTTTCAGAGCACACAATACCACTTTTTATTACCGCTCTATCTTTACAAAGACTACGTTCAATACATAGAAGATGATACATGGTCAGCCATGTCATCTGCCTTTGATTCCAGGACTCATTTATCTGGGCCCTTTTCACAATGACATTGATGAGAGATCTTAGTGTTTTCAGAGCATTGTTTTATTTATCATATATAATGGCTGGGGAAAAAAAACAGGAATTATGTCACCGATAGCACATAAAAGAGTCGCATAGAAGATTCTGTGACAAAGTTTGGTAAAACATAGACCAAGGAAGCCCGTGTAAATGTTCTTTCCTCTGCTTTCTCCCCTGCTGCGCCTTCTCCCTCATTCTCATCCCCCAAAGATCTGCTGATAACTGTTGGAAAATATCACGAAAATGTTTCGTTAGGCCAAATGTAGGATACCCCAATCCTTGTAAATCTTTGGCAATTTCATTTTTGTTTAAATTTAGAACATTTTAATTACTTGAGAGTTGCTGACCATTATTTATGCATTTGCAAAGGGAAAGGAGACTATTTGTCAGTCACAGTTTTGTATCTTGCAAATTTAATAAAGAGCAGCCCTTAAGATAGAATTTCTTAGGCTGCCACAATTGACAAAAGCCAGCTAATGTTGAAATGTCAACAGCAAACCTCATCAGCAGGCTGCACTGCTGTGCAATCAAGAGAGCGCCAAAGCTCCATATAAACAAATGTATGTAATGCGCGTGTGTGGGGGTGAAGAGCCCGCGGTCTCAGTGCTGAGGGGACCTAGGGCACAGGCTGGCAGTGCAAGCGCGTCAAGGATTCCTCAGGAAAAAGGTTCCCTTCCACAGTTAGAGAGGACCGAGGTGGTGACTGACAGCTGCCTTAAGAAAAGGTTATCTGACATATGTTCTTTGGGGGGAAGCTCATTTCCATGCCCATGGGAGATGTTGTCAGAGAGAATGCTGGCGAACAATTCAGGGGAGCTTCACGTTTTGGAAGCACGGACCAGCCCCTTCACTGGACATAAACGCTTTTCTACAGAACCCTGATCCTGGTGGTCATCAACAGTGTAGGCGGGTCCCACATTCCAACTCCACGCCTTCCTGGCTGATTCATCCTTGGGCATGTCCTTCTACTTCTTCGAGCCATGTCCTCACTGCAGAAATCCAGACAGCGCCATGTCTAAGAATAAATTATAAAAATATATTATGTGGCTATTAAAATGGTTTTTTTTTTAATGCATTACTTTTTATATAATTATTTGTTGTTAATAGGCAAGCCCTGCTTTGGCCTGCTTGTGAGGCTTGGAATTCTTTTTTTTTTTTTTTAAAGAGAGCGGTTGCTTGAGGATAAACAGCTAGTTTTTTTTAAAAAAATTAATTTATTTATTTATTTATTTATGACTGTGTTGGGTCTTCGTTTCTGTGCGAGGGCTTTCTCTAGTTGTGGCAAGCGGGGGCCACTCTTCATCGCGGTGCGCGGGCCTCTCACTATTGCGGCCTCTCTTGTTGCAGAGCACAGGCTCCAGACGCACAGGCTCAGTAGTTGTGGCTCACGGGCCCAGCTGTTCTGCGGCATGTGGGATCTTCCCAGACCAGGGCTCGAACCCGTGTCCCCTGCATTGGCAGGCAGATTCTCAACCACTGCGCCACCAGGGAAGCCCTAAAATGGTTTTTAAAGACATAGACTAACATTGGTTAATGCTCATGATGTATTCAATATTATATGAAAACAGGATATGAATATTCTATTTTGTGAAAAAGACAATGCAAATATAGGTAATTGTACTAGGGCTCTCCAGAGAAACAGAACCCATAGGATGTATGTATACACACATGCGTGCACGTGCGTGTGTGCGTGTGTGTGTGTGTGTAAACTGAGAGAGAGCAAGAGTGAAAGAGAGAGAGATTTATTTGAAGGAACTGGCTCATGCAATTGTGGGAGCTGGGCAAAGTCTGCAGGGCAGGCCAGCAGGCTGGAGACCCAGGGAAGAGTTGCTGTTGCAGCTTGAGTCTGAAGGGGTGTCTGGAGGCAGAATTTCTTCTTCCTCCGGGAATCAGACTTCTCTTTTAAGGCCTTCAACCGATTGGACGAGGCCCACCTACATTATGGTGCCTAACCCACTTTACAAGAAATCTACTGATTTAAAGGTAATCACATCTAAAAAATACCTTCAAAACAACATCTAGACTGGTGCTTGACCAACAACTGAGCACCACAGTCTAGCAAGTTGACACATGAATTTAACCATCACAGTAATGATGAAGAAGACTAGAAGGAAGAACGTCAATGTTAGAGGGATTCTGGGACATTTATTTATATTTTCCTCTCTCTTCCCCAGGTTTCAACAGTAAACATAGTTTTAAAATTTTAATATATAAAATATAAACAATTAAAATAATAAAAGTGTTGTCCTTGCCCATATGAGGAAATAATTCTTTCAATGCCTGCAAAAGAGGCTTGTTGGTTCCAACTGCTCCCCTCCATGTCCCAGCAATGGTACCATTTATTATCTCTTAAATTTACCATTTAAAATTACAGAATAACCTGACGACAACTATACTTTCATTTAAAAAGTCACCTATAATCTCACCATGCTATCAGAGTCGCAGTTTTTCTGCTGTATTTCATTTTAGTTTTTTCCATGGTGTACGTATGCACCACATTTCACCTTTTCAAAATTTCTTTAGTATTCCATTGCATGATGATGATTCATCTAATCCCCTATTGTTGGACATTAATGTCCTTTCTAGTTTTCTGCCATTAGAAACAATTTGGTCCTAAGCAGCCTTGTACACAGCTCTTTGCACATGTATCTGATTATTTTCCTTAGGATGAATTCCTAGAAGAGGAATTTCTGGGTCAAAGCATATGTATTTTTACAAAATTGGACCTGAGTCCCTAAAATGGATTTATCATAATCCTTGGTTCATATACCCTCATCCCTGGACTATGCATGGCCCATATGTGGTGTAATTATTTAAGTGATATTTTTAGTAACATGAGCCCACTATCCAAAACACAAACTAAGAATTTGACAATAATCTATGATTCCCTCCATATCCCCACCTCCTTTTACAATTCTCTCAATTCTCTGTTTATTCCTTTGCTTTCTTTTCTATGTATTTTTACTATGTCTACATTGTATTCCTAAAATCACATATTTTTATTTAGTTCTTTCCACCTTTCAAAGGGTACCATCCTGTATATAATGTTTTGTGACTTACTTTTTGCAATCAATATTATACTGCTGAGATTCTTCCATATTGTTGCATCTCAACGTTGTTCACTCATGTGTTGTGTTCCCCTAGAGTGTTCCACTGGGTGAAAATACTGGCTAGTTATCCCACTCTCCTGTGATGAGTGTTTGGGTTGTTTCTGGGGTCGTGGTACTGTGAGCAGTGCTGCTGCAAACATTCTCATATAGGTCTCCTTTTATACACATGCACGGTTTTCTCTTGGGTGTATATACCTAAGAGTAGAGTTACTGTGAATATTCAACTTTAGGAGATAATTTCAAGATGTTTTCTAAAGTGGTTGCCTCTCCAACAATCCTCTCCAACACTTGGTATTATTGGACTGGTACTCTTTGTTAATCAAATAGGTATAAAGTGGTCTCTCATTATGCTCTTGATTGCATTTCCCTGATCACCAATGATGTTGGTCTCTCTGTGTCTGCTCGGGCTGCCATAACAAATATCACAGACAGATTTGCTTAAACAACAGACGTTTATTTCTCACAGTTCTGGAGGTCCAAGATCAAGGTGCTGGCAGATCAAGTTCCTGGTGAAGGCCCTCTTCCTAGTTTATAGATGGCTGCCCTCTTGCCATCTCCTCACATGATAGAGAGAGAGAGATCATCTCTCTCATGTTTCTTCTTGTAAGGGCACTAATCCCATTCAGAAAGGGGGTCCACCCTCATGATCTGATTACCTCCCAAAGTCCTCCAAATATCATCACACTGGGGATTAGAGTCTCAGCATATTAATTTTGGAAGAACACACACATTCTGTGTATAGCATTTTCTCTTATGGCCATATTTATTACTCTTCTGTGAAATGCCTATTTATGTCCCTTGCCTATTTTCCCACTGGGTTGCTTCTGCTCTTCTTATTGATATGGAGTTCAGTACATTTGTAATATTAATTTTTTGTCATTTCTGTGTGATACAAACATCTTTTGTCTTTTTACTTTTAGAGGTATCTTTTTTTATTGAAGTATAGTTGATTCTCAATAGTATATAAGTTACAGGTGTTCAATACAATGATTCACAATTTTTAAAGGTTATACTCCATTTATAGTTTCTATAGAATAGTGGCTATATTTCCTGTGTTGCACAATCAGAGTATCTTTTGATAAATATAAAATTCTTAATTTTAATATAGTCAAATGTATTAATCTTATTCTTTATAGTCATTGACGTTTGTTTAAGGAAATCTATTCCTACCCCAAGGTCTAAATGATATTTAGACATATTTTCTACTAGGAACTTTAAAGTTTTGTTTTTAACATTTAAGTCTTTAATCCATCTGGACTTGGTTTTCCAACATGGTGTGAGGGGAAGGTACAATTTCTTCTTTTTCCAGATGGCTTATCATTTTTTTCAGCTTCACCTGTTCAACAGGTCCTTTTCCCTGTGCTGTTCTGGCATAACTTTTGTCATATACCTCAGTGTGAGGTTCTGTTTCTGGGCTCTCTGTTTCTCTGGTGGATTTATTTTTCCTTTCACCAATATCACACTGCCTTAATTACCGTGGCTTCATACTAAGTGCTGACATAAGGTGAATCAAGTCCTTCCTCTCCACTTTTCATCTTCAGAAGTATCCTGGCTATTCTTGGCTCCTTATTCTTCCATGTCATTTAACAAGTTTCTTTAAAATCCCTGTTGCAACTTTGAATGAAATAATATCAGATCAATAAATCCATTGGGGGAAAATTGACATCTGTATACACTGTTAAAATTTCCTATTCATGAGTATGGTATATCTCTCTATTTAGTTAAGACGTCTTTAACAGCTCTTAATCAAGTTTTCCTGTAGAAGTTATAAACCTTTTGTTAGGTTTCTTCCTAGGTACTTGATAGTCTCTATCCATGGATCTTTTTGCCATGTAGCTTTCCAAGCTGGTTCTGTTTATTTCCTGTTTCCCTTAGCAGAGTATGAGAATGAGGCAGCTTAGAATTGAGCTGAGAGGATGTTTTAGGAATGGAAGGTCTGGTCCACTTGCTGCTGCTTGAGCGAGCTAGTGAGGAAGCTTTGCTCTGGGTCTGTTTGGGAGGACAGCATATGCTCTTTGCTGGGGGGAGAGTCATGGGTGCCCTGGGTGATCCAGGGAGGAACTGGTTAAGGGAGAAGCACCCAGCCAAGAGATGCCCTGTGGGAAGGGGGAGGAAAGGGCTCCCAAGATCCAGGCTTGAGTCTCGGCTCTGTAGCTACTGGCAGCCTTCCTTTTAAGTTAGATTAACTCTTTGTTCTATATCAGCAAAGGTGCCCAAAGGTGAAGTTCGCTGGAGGAAAGAGCTGCATAGAGTTTACAACTATATGAGGGATTTTCTTTGTATCTGCTTACCAGCTGAGAATGGTGAGCCACTCATGTTGTCAGAGTGTTTGTGACAAACACGCAGCTATAGGGACAAAGCTGGGCTAAAGATCATCGCGGAACAGATGTTCCCATCCCCTGGAGGCAGGGTTATGGCTTCGTGGGCCTCAAAGTGGCAAGATTTATCCAGGGAGCATAAGTTAAGGGGATGTTGAACAATGCCACTCTGGGGCTTTGAGAAACTGTGGAGCATGTGCTGTGTGATCCCTTCTATGGCAGTATGCTAACAGAGGAGAGGGTCACTGCAGTGCTAATGGAAGCCTCTGGGGGACTGCACTAAAGGGGCCTGGAAAATACCCCAGCTTCATTCTAGGACAGCTCACATGGGGCCCTGCCCCAACCCAGATCCCTGCAACATCCACCTTTAACACATCTTTAGTCTTGTTGTAGGCTGGCTGTAATATTCCAACCACTGGGACTCTTGCCCTGATGACAACATGAGGTTTTTAAGTTCCCCTTGGACCCCATGAGGCCTTCCCCTCTGTGCTCGAGGTGGGCACTGCCTGTCTCACAATGTTTAAAGCAAGGTGGGACAGTCTTTCCTGAGTTCCTTGGGGATTTCCTGGATGCCCTTCTCTGAAGCAGAGGTCTGTAGACAATACCTAAGCCTATGTGCAAGAAGCTTCCCCACCAGGAGCCAAAAAAGGCTCCATCTTCACCTGATTTGTGTCCACTCGAAAGGAGCCTGCAGGAGGCCGATAAGTCATAATCCAGAGAGGTGATGACAGTCGTCTCCATGCCCATTGATTAATGAAAACAGGGCTAGTTGGACACAGAGTAGATGGTTATAAATGGTGCTGTCAGAGAAAAATAATTATTGTATTAATAAGGAAACTTCAAAAGCAGGCTCTACAAAAGAGAACTGGCAACTTAGCATCTCGTGGGTTGGTGAGGTGGACTTGATGGAATGGGGGCCACCTTAGCCACGCCCTTGCCTCTCCAGACACCAGCCTCCTCCTCACTGTGCACGTGCCTGTGCATGTGCCCGGGTGCACCGTGGACATGCATGTGGACGGGGTGGCTTGACCCCGCTCTCAGGCGATGCCGTGGATCGGCCGGGGTTGTTTGCGGGCATCCGGGACCACTTCCAGCAGGAACAGGGAAAAACGAGCATATCTTATTGTACCTGAAACACTCTATGATATGTACTAAATATTATGACTACTCGGGGCCTTGCAATAATTGATTCACCCACACAGCCATTTAGACTGCGAGCTGTTCGTTTTACAAATTCTACAATCTTTTAGAAATTCTTTCAGTGCGGAAGATTGCCGCCTGGCCTCAGATTCATTATGGTGATTGAATCCTCTTCAATAGAGAACGGTTTAAAGAGAGCACATGCCCGTGTGTCTCACTCAGAGTGAAGGCACATAGGTTAAAAGCTTGTCTGGGTGGCATAATTCACTGCCGCTATGCCAAACAATCACGTCTTATTGTGACCTTCATAAGATACAAAAAGGCAACAGGATGGAGCTCGGCTTTTTTTAAACCCACTCACAGATTTAGCTTCTGAACATCTGAAGCTTGGAGAATTCCTAATTAAATAACCAATTAATAATGTAGAATAGAAAAGCTATTTTTTTTTCTGAAATGCAAAATCATAATTAATCAGAGTACAAAAAGCTGCCTGTCTTTATATCCGAAAAATATAGACTACGTATTTAAATATTCCACCACACCTGAACCCTGGCCATCCGTCATTGTTATGACTTAAAACATCTCAGACTAAATTAGGTTTTGTTTGTATAGAGCAGTGAAAGTCAGATGGCTTGAATGACAAAATTAGAACATGCTCAAATCACTGAGACAAAACCGCATAAAGAGAAAGATGTGCAGGGAAAGGGCTGCCAGTATGGAGTAGAAATCTTCCACTAATTCTTTTAAAAAACGCGTTCTTTCCCATTTGCCCAACCAATCGGTGTAAATATAAATTTCTGGCCCCCAATCAGACATTCCAGGAAAAAAAATATATCCCTGCCCCCTTGTTAATTGCCCAAAATAGCAAGCACGGCTCTAGAGAGGTCGCCCCCTCCCTCCCCTCCCCACCAATTTCTCTGCCTCTGGTGCCATTTACCCTCCGCGGCACCACCGCCCACCGCTCCCTGCCCAGCCCGCGCCGCTCCGCCCACCAATTATTGTCGGGAAGACAAGCAGGAGCCACTAATGATCTAAGGTTCTCCCTCCACCCCTCTGCACTTTGCACCTCTCGGCACATTTATATTTTAAAAGAAAAGCTCGCTTTTATGGTTTGTGCCACCTCCACAATTTATACTTTGCCCATGAAATACCAGAACCCGAGAGTAAATTTTCCAAGGAAGAAACGTATAAACACGCTTCCATAGATCGACTAGATGAGCGGCCACAGGAAAGGAGACAGAGGCTCAGTAGGTGCTGCCGCCCAGGTGCCCGGAGCCCCTCCATTCATGTGTGCAGATATGCCAAGTGTGTTCTGCCCTGTGTCCTGAACACGGTAGGCATTTCTCTGCCTTCAAGTTTTTGCTCCTGCTGCTTCCTTTTCAGGGAAGTGAACATTTGAAACCCACCTGATGTTCAAGAGGTGGCCCAACTGTCACCTCCTTGAGGACACCCTCCTGGCTCACCTTGTCAGAATCATCCTCTCCCGCTTCTGGGGCCCGCACCCCACTTTATCTCTGGGGTTGGTGGGTGTGGACTCTGCCCAGGCCTTCACCTCCCTGACCCCAGCTGAAGTGGTGGGGGTGAGCAATGGTGGGCAGTGGCACCTGCCTACCCATGCCGGTTTTAGAGCTCCCCTTGCCTGGGCCCCAGGTGCCACCAGCCTCTGTCTCTGGTGTTCTGTCTGACCCACTGCCACAAATCTCCTTTAACATCTAATTTGCTGTTATCACAGCAATAAATAATTTTTGGTGACAGTTTTAGGTGAGACTTTGTGCAGTGTTTTTTTTTATTGACAAAACCGCTGTGAACCAACATACATGAACACAATAAAAATGTGAGAAATATCTGCAATACGGCTGAGGTTTTGTCAATAGGGCAGCGCATCGATCTTGGCTCCTCTTTTGGGCTGTTTGTGGAGCTCAGTGCCTAGGTTTCAGAACCGCCTGCTCAGCGGCCACCCACGCTGCCCCCTGTGCACCCCTCCCGGAGTGGGGAACCACAGCCTGGGGGCAAAGGAGGAGGAGCGAGAGGCTGGAGGAGGGCTCGCCCACTCACTCATTCCTTCCATCCTTCACTCATTCAGGCCACCGGGGGATGAACCAGGCGCTGTGTGCTGGCACACAGGTAGGTCAGAGCCTCCCATCCGGGGGAGGGGCAGACCTGGGACAAAGGTCCTCCCAGCGGTGGGGAGACTGGCTGGAGGTACTCGACCACTGGCCCATCACAACCCCCGGCTGGGTGCCTCTAGATGCTACACAGGTGAGGAGTGTAAGGGACCCCCACAAGCGTCCTGAGAGTGGACAGCAAGGGAAGGCTTCCTGCGGGAGCAAGGTCTGAGCTGAGAGAAGGGCAGGGGAGCGACCAGGACAGGGGCCCAGAGCCTGAGAGGAGCAGCCTGGGAGGGGAGCCCAGTGCATTCGAGGACCCGAGAGGAAGGGTGGGTGGCAGGGAGTCGGCTGGGGTGAGAGGAGGCAGGGCGCGAGCGGTGAGTCCTCCAGAGAAGAGGCTATGGGCGGCAGGGTCCTCTGGCCACAGGGGAGGATTGGAGTTCGCTCAGCCATCGTGACATGGTGCTCGGTCCCTCTGCCATCCCCGCTCAGCTACCCCTGCGGTGACCATGGGTGTGTCGCCCCCAGAATCCCTTCAGGCCCTCAGTCCCTCCACCATCCCCGCCTGGACCCAGCCCTCAGCTCCCACGCCCCCTTGGCTCCCTTGGTGGGTGACCCAGCAGGACTGGCTCCACGCTCCTGAAGGAAGGCACGTGTGTCTCCTGAGTCAGAGGCCTCGTCCTGCGCCTTGGCGGGGCCCATGGCCAGCCCCCAGGCCTGCCCACACTCACCCACCCAGCAGGCCGGGGGGACTGGGGGCCCTTCCCACACCCACCTTTCCCGCCATCTTGCCATCCCCGCGCTGGGGTTGCCTGCTTGCCGGCTGCCCCATCCAAATCCCCCCCTCTGCGGAGGCCCCCAGCAAGCCTTCTGGGGCTGTGCTGCCCCACAGGCTCCCACCAGACTCCGGGTCCCTGTCCCCAGGAGCGTGTCCTTTGGCTCGGGAGACTGGGCTCCTCTCTCAGCCCCGCTAGCTCAGTAACATTCGGGATCCCTGGCTGTGGGCTCCTAGCTTTGGTTCAGCCCTTCCGGGGGCAGGGATTTGGACTGAGCAGTCACAGATTTGAGTGCCTTTAGGGCCAGGCAGGGGGAGAGGGCCTGTGGGCAGCGGGTATGAGGCCCTGCCTGCCTGGGGCCATCGGATCTGCCCCCCTCTCTCTCCCCCTCAGCCTCTTTTAGTGACTGGGCTTGCCAAGCTGGGGGTGTCTGCCCATTCGTGTCCCCAGTGTAGCGAGGGAAATGGAGGCCCCCCGGGCCTGGAGGCCTGAGCCAGGGGCCAGCCGGAGGACAGGGAAGAGCCTGATGTCCCCCAACCCTGGGGTCCCCTCCAAGTGCCCGCAGACTGCAGAGCTCAGCCTTCTCACCCTGGTGGGACCACTGCTCACCCTTCCCAGGAGCCCTTCGAGCCCCTGTGTAAATCACCTGCTCCCCGTCCCCGGCCTCTCCCACACAGGGTCCTGTTCTTTCTTTCCGCGGTGGTCGCTGTCCAGCTTAGTGGCTTACCTGTTTGAGGACTGCGTCCCTCCAAGCCGACTCTGAGCTCCTGGGAGCAGGGACCAGGGGCTTCCCCGTGGGAAAGTGAGGGGCAATCTGCTGTCTCATCCGGAGGGAGGGCGACATTCGCTCGATAAATTGAGAGACTGTCCTGTGCCCTTACAGGGAGTGGTGGTGTTGGAGATTGCAGGTGGGCTCAGGTCCCTTCAACCTGCCCCAGGAGTCTGCGGCTCTAGCTCAGCGCTGTCTCCTCAGCACCAAAGGCCACACTGGCCCGGGACAAGCTCCCCAAGCACCCCAGCTGTGCTCACCGAAGGGCAGGCACTTCTTCCAGTGCAGGTCAGTCAACTACCCCACATGCTGGGGGTGGCCGGCCCTTCCCTGGCCCCCGGCACCTTTATCAGGGTCCCCTGGCCCTCTGGAGCTGACCAGGAAAGCAGGGTTTCCCCTTAAGGGTGATTTCTGCAGTCACTGTAAGTTGTCCTGTCCAGCTGCCGCCTGGGTGGCGCCTGCCCACGTGACACCTGCCCAGGGAAGCTGGCTGTGCCCTCCTGACGTCAGCCGAGGGGACGCTGCTTCCTCTGTCACGCACTGCTCACAAAGTGTAGGCAAAAGGCAGGTGTCCAACTGCTGCGGGTGAGGAAGGGAAAACATTTGGTTTCTAAATCAGGACTCAGCACCAGGGCCAGACACTGGAAGGGAGCCTGTCGGCTGACGGGCGGCTGCTCCCACAAATGGGTGATGGCCTAGGCCCCCCAGGGATTTGGGGGGCTCCCCTCAGCCCTGACCCTGGGTGCTGAAAGCCCTGAGAGCAAGCCATCTGAAAATTAGGATTCTGTGTCAGCCTGTCAATCCCCAGAAGCACACAGCCTTCATTAAAATCTGCCTGACATTTCTGTCATGCTCAGAAATCCCGAAGATATGCCAAGTGCCTGCTATTTGCCATCACATCAGCCTGGGAAGCTGTGGGCCGCCAAGCCCATTCTGCTGAAACGCCCCCCAGGCGGCGGCCGGCCGGCTGCGCAGGGCACTGGCAGGGGCACGGGCGGGCTGCTCCAGGGGGCTGCCCGGGAGCACGGCCGGGGGCAGTGGGCCTTGGGTTCATGCTCTCCGGGGACACGCTGGCCCCTCTAGGCTCAAGTCCGTGAGGGGTTCTGAGTGCAGGGAAGTGCCTGCAAAGCCGGTGAGGGGCCATGGCTGTGCCCCGGCAAGCTTGCAGCAGCCTTCTTCCGTGCCAGGGCTGTGGGAGCCTCGCCTGCGCTGAGGCCTGTAGATGGGTGACAGGGCAGCCGGCGCGGAGAGAGGAGGCAGGCGGGTGCTGTCGATACTGGGCATTGACCTGGGTGTCTCCGAGGGAGGTCCTGTCATTTGGCCAGCGTGCCAGGGGTAAATGTGCCCGAAAGGTCACAGAGACCACAGAATTTGTGATATGGAAATGCATCCATCCCGAGAAGGCTGGGGTGAGCCTCGGGAAGAGAGGGAAGGCCCACACTGTAGAGTTAGATGCTGTGGCCACATCTCAGTTCTGAAGCTATGTCATCTATGTCATGGGGTGGTGGGGGACAAACCACACTCCTGCATGGAAGTGTATGGCTGCCTTGGATAAACATGGGTAGCAGGAGGCTTGTGGAGGGACGCGGACCATGCAGGGGTAAGGAGGCCAGACCAGACTTCCTGTGGGACTGCCTATTGCACTCTTGAAGAAGGCTGTGGCCATCTAGGAGGGCCCAGATCCCAGAGGATGGGAGTCAGACTGGCTATGGGATCTGTCATGGTTCCAGGAGCTTGGTTGCAAGTGACACAAACTCAACTTTTAGACTTCACCAAAAGGGGGACTGTATTTGTTCGTGTAACATGTTGCCTTCAGGTATGGCTGAATCAAGGCTCCTAAACAATGAAATTAAAGTTCTGCTTCTCCCAAACATTCTTAGCTCTGCTTTCCCCCAAGATGGCTTTATTTATTTATTTATTTGGGCCTCGACGCATGCATGCGGGATCTTAGTTCCCCAACCAGGGATCGAACACGTGCCCCCTGCAGTGGAAACGTGGAGTCTTAACCACTGGACTGCCAGGGAAGTCCCTGAGATGGCTTTATTCTTTTTTGTTGGCTGCATTGGGTCTTCGTTGCTGCTCATGGGCCTTCTCTAGTTGCGGCGAGCAGAGGCTACTATCTCGTTGTGGTGCGTGGGCTTCTCATCTGTGGTGGCTTCTCTTGTTGTGGAGCACGGGATCTAGGCACGCGGGCTTCAGTAGTTGTGGCTCGCGGGCTCAGTAGTTGTGACTCACGGGCTCTAGAGCGCAGGCTCAGTAGTTGTGGTGCACGGGCTTAGTTGCTCCATGGCGTGTGGGATCTTCCCAGACCAGGGCTCAAACCCATGTCTCCTGCACTGTCAGGCAGATTCTTAACCACTGCACCACTAGGGAAGTCCCGAGATGGCTTTATTCTTTTTTTTTTTTAATATCTTTATTGGAGTATAATTGCTTTACAGTGGTGTGTTAGTTTCTGCTTTATAACAAAGTGAATCAGTTATACATATACATATGTTCCCATATCTCTTCCCTCTTGCATCTCCCTCCCTCCCACCCTCCCTAGCCCACCCCTCTAGGTGGTCACAAAGCACCGAGCTGATCTCCCCGTGCTATGCGGTTGCTTCCCACTAGCTATCTATTTTACGTTTGGTGGTTTATATATGTCCATGCCACTCTCTCACTTTGTCACAGCTTACCCTTCTCCCTCCCTATATCCTCAAGTCCATTCTCTAGTAGGTCTGTGTCTTTATTCCCATCTTGCCACTAGGTTCTTCATGACCTTTTTTTTTTTTTCCTCCTTAGATTCCGTATATATGTGTTAGCATATTGTATTTGTTTTTCTCTTTCTGACTTACTTCACTCTGTATGACAGACTCTAACTCCATCCACCTCACTACAAATAACTCAATTTCGTTTCTTTTTATGGCTGAGTAATATTCCATTGTATATATGTGCCACATCTTCTTTATCCATTCATCCTATGATGGACACTTAGGTTGCTTCCATGTCCTGGCTATTGTAAATAGAGCTGCAATGAACATTTTGGTACATGACTCCTTTTGAATTATGGTTTTCTCAGGGTATATGCCCAGTAGTCTTATTAGCAGCAGCTTCTATCACTTTAACAACCCAAAGACAATTGCTCCCTTAACAGTCACATGTGTCCTTCCCTGAGCTAATCATTGGCCAGGGTGATGTGGTACACGGATTAGTTAATCATGGGTCATGTAATCTCCCAACCACAAAGTGTGAGCTATTACCTGAAGAAGAGGAACGATGTGGGGTTGGAGACTGAGGGGAGCGGCTTCCCCAAAGCAGGTCACACATTTGTTATGCCCCTAAGTTTCCACACTTGTCCCAGGAAACTTACTCTTTCTGGGGTCCTCCAACCTCAAGCATACAATTCCAATGAAGCCATAATTATCACATGCCCTCCTGAGTCAGGCTGAGCCTGGGGAGCCAAATTGAAGGAGCAGGTGGAGCTGGCCATTGACCCCAGGACGGGGAGAAAGCTCAGGGGAGGTTAGAGGGCTCTGCTGACTGACAACTGGGTGGTGAGGCAGGCTTCCTGGAGGAGGTGGGGGTGGGGGTCCCAGCTAGGTCCCGAGAGGTGGATGGATTTGGCAGAGCTCCTATATTCAGCCTTCCGAAACACTCCCTCTTGTACAGTCTGGAAAGTGGTTGGGCTCAGACCCTCACCTGGAGCCCAGGTACAGCCACATGGCTAATCTGAGGACTCAGAGTAAAGAAGGCTCAGAGGCCCAGGAGCTTGGAGTTAGGAGACAACCAGCTTTCCTGCCAAGGGCCATGGTGGGTGTCTACAAAGAGTGCCACCTATGGTTAGAGCCTCTGTGCACCCACAGGTGGTGGGCCTACTCTGCATCTCACCGTTTCACTCCCCATAGGGTGCGCCATGAGGCGGTGCTTACACTGTCCGTTTTAGACGGGCAGGCTGCTGCTTGGAGAAGCTCATGATGCTGTCTCATGTCTCTGTGAAGGGACAAAAATCTCTGCTTCCTGCACACAGCAGCTCGGGGGCTCCAGATGGCTTTAGGAGCAGGCCTCACAGGCTGGAGCGATCGCCCCGTAGTCCCTCCACCTCCCTGCAGTCCCTGAGAGGAACGGGGCTTTCAGCAGGGGAGGGGCACGGGGTGTTAGTGTCCCCAGCATGGCAGATGGTGGTGAATAGGATGTGGAAGTGTGGAAGGGGCAGTGATGACAGGCCCAACCAGGTGGGCAGAGGGATCCTGGAGGGCAGCAGGGGGAGGACAGGCCAAGGAGGCAGGGTCTGACCAGTGAGACATGGGATGCTGGGCAGAGGTATGGACTTCATGCTGTAGCTCACGGAGAAAGCGAAATAGAACAAGGCTGCAGAAGAGGAGTCTGGCTGAGTTCACTGACTCCCTCCCTCCCTCCCTCCCTCCATCCATCCATCCATCCATCTATTCACCCACCCATTTCTCCATTTCTCCATCCATCCACCAACCCATCCTTCCTTCCATCCATCCACCCACCCATTTCTCCATTTCCCCATCCATCCATCCATCCAGCCATCCATCCAGCCAGCCATCCATCCAGCCAGCCATCCATCCATCCATCCAGCCATCCAACCATCTGTCCATCCCGAGAGTTCACACACTAGTGACTTTCTGAGGGTCTTGGTGAATGGGTACCAGGGGCTGAAGGACAGCCAAGAATGTTCTTCACTTTTGTTACCCCTCTCCAGCCAGGAGAATGGACATGTATGGTCTGAGCGTTGTGCTGTGTGGCAGGCAAACCCTTCCAAGTCATGAGCTGCCAGGAGAGAGTGGCTCTCACACCTCAGCTGACTGACGAACTGGGGCCAGTTGGGAAAAAGGAACCCCAAACCCAGCCAGGCTGGATGGGCAGAGCAGGGGGCCTGGGTTCCCAGTTAGTCCCCACTCAACACATTCTCCTTACTGCTCAGGTGGGTGTGTCCCTGAGACTGTGGACACTTGGCGGGTGGACATTTATTAGGCAATTCCTCTGTGTCAGATGCTAAAAATACAGTGGTGGGCAAGTAAGACCCAGCCCTGCCCCCTGAGATCTTGTAGTTCGGTGGGGGTGATAAACAGCAATAACCATCACCCACATCTGGTTCTGCTCTGCACCATGCCTGGCTCATTGGCAAACACTCAGTGAAGGAATGAGTGAGAGAACGAATGATGCCAGACCCCCCAGAGGATAAGGGGGATGAGCAGCCTCTCCTGGCCCCCATGTGTAGCAAGCTGAATTATTTCCTTGTTTAGAAATAGGGTCATGGCAGATGTCATTAGTTAAGATGAGGTCAGACTGGAGTAGGGTGGGCTCTAATCTAATATGGCTGGTGTCCTTATAAAAAGGGGAAATCTGGACACAGACACTCAGGGAGGGAAGATGGAGTGAAGAGACACAGAGAAGACAGCCACTTACAAGCCAAGGAGAGAGGCCTGGAACAGATTCTTCCCTCACAGCCCTCAGAAGAAACCACCCTGACTTCCGACTTCTAAGCCTGCAGAACTGTGAGACAATAACATGCCTGCTGTTTAAGACACAAAGCCTGGGATGCTTTATTATGTCATCATAGCAAAGAATGATGCTATGGCATCATCAGCCTCAGGAAGCTGATGTGCGGGGCCAGCTGGGGTCTGGACCTGGAGCCCTCAGGGGCATCCATATCCAGGTGCTTGTGGTTTGGGGGTAGGGCTTTCCCAGATGCTCGCTGGCTGCACTCCAGGTCAGGGAGGGCTCACACATGGATCTCCTTTCCCCACTCGATGGCCCCCAAGACCCTCTGGCTGCTCCTTTTCTCTGGGCTCTGGTGGCCCAGGGGCCCTTCTGAGGCTGCCCAGGGGCAGGCCAGAGCCCACTACAGCCCACCTAGGGCATCTCCGGTGGGAAGTAGACAGGGCTGAGTGGGAGCCATGGGAAGTGACATTGGCTTCTTCCTTAATAAATGTCAGTCACACTGTCCTACTGTTTTCTAGAACACACCAAGTACTTTGCAACTCTGGGCTTTTTGCTTGCTATCCTTGGCTTGAGGTTCTTTCCTGAGCCTGTTGAATCACCAGCTGGACCTCAACATCACTTCTTCCTAGAAGCCATCCCTGACTTTCCAAGTAAACCAGCCTGGCCCCTGGTTTTCTCTGGTGGTTTCGTTTCATTGCAGGCATGTTGGATCAAGCATTTCACCTGTCATATTGGCTGCTATACCTTAGTCTTCAGAATGGTATCATGCGTATAACAAATGCTTAATAAATATTTGGGGAAGGATGGATGGATGGACAGACGGAAGATGGATGGATGTTTATCCCGGGTGGAACAGAGAGAGCAAGTGGGTTTTGGGTGCTTCTCAACAAGCTGCTTTCCTCGAGGCCCAGGGCAGGGCCAGAGGGCTGTGGGAGGAGGGGCAGAGGCATGGGCCCCTCCCAACCCCAAGCCCTGAGCCGCAGAGTCCCCAGGGGCCCCTGACAGAGGTCTGCAGGGCTCGCCAGCAGCGCCGGGACCTGTGTGAGAGCCGGCTCCATTTCCCAGGTCCTCTGGTCCCTTGGCTCCTCTGAGGGGCAGCCAGCTCTGAGAAGAGGCAAGGGAGGAGCGTCCCCTACAGGTTTCAGAGGGACCAGGGCACGCGCCCCCAACATGCTCGTGCCCGCTGCCTGCCCCTGGGAGGCTCAGGGGCTCACCTCTCTGAGGGGGCCCCTGGGGGCCCCCGGGTGGCTGTGGCCACAGCTCGTGTGCACAGAGGGGGTTGGGGGATGTGTCCGTCCTGCTGACGAGCACCCTTCGCCCAGACCCTCACTCGTGCTCTAGCACCTTGTCCTAAAACCCCGAGCTCGACAGCCCCCGACAAGGGTCAGGCAGGGAGGGTGAGGGTTAGGAGGGCCGAGGCCGGCTGCCAGCCCTGGTTCAGCAGCATGAGTGTCACACAGGGGGAACCCAGTATGGAGGGACGGGGGCCCCCAGCTCCTGCCTGGAGGTGCCGCTTCTCGGATCAGAGGGGCTGCTCTCGGGAGGGACTCCAGGCGGCGGGGACAGGCCCAGCACCCCGTTTTGGAAGGCAGTGCACCGCTCCCCATCAGGCAAGGGGCCCCCTCCTCCCCAACGGCCTCCAAAGCTGCAGGAAAAGCCTGCTCTGGGCCATGTTTATTTTTGGAGTTTTAACTGGTTGGGCAAGGAAGTGAGCCTTGTTAAAAGGGATTTAACTGTGGGTCATAGTGAGTTTGAGGGGCTTAGGAGGAAAGAAAGAGAAGGGCTTTTCCCCTTCATCTTCCCCAGAGCAGGGGCCCCTTCCTCACAAAGACTCAGGCCCCAGGGCCAGGACCTCAATGCCAGCCCAGCTGGAGGGAGCCCGTTAATAGGGAAGAGCTTAATTCATTTATGGGAACCAGAAAGGGGTTTCTTAGCACCGAAAAGAAAGGCCTTCCCAAGCCGGGCAGGGCCGTGGGGCTGGGCAGAGGGATTTCCCGGGCCGCCTTCCCCAGCTCCCCACGGGGAGGGCTGTCCGTCTGCCCGCTGGCGCCGGAAGGCAGTGCTGGTCTCCGGGTCTGGGGTGCACTCAAGACCCCCGCCCCTTCACTCAGCTTCCACGAGGATGCCAGCCATCGTAGGCCCGCGTAGGCAGGCCTCCGGGGAGAAGGGTCAGAGTCGGACCACCCAGCTGACTGCGTAGACCCCTCTGGGTCTGTGCCCTGCGCAAGGTCTGTGGGGGTCGGGGCAGATGTTCCGTGGCCCAGGGCTGTTCCGGGTACTCCGTCCTCTTCCTCTGCGACCAAGGGTGGGCCTCCTCTGTCCGTCTGCCACACGGGGTCCTGGAGGGCTAGGACCCCTCGCGGAGGGAGGAGAGGTCGGTGGGCGGTGGGTGGGCTTGGCGGTCCCTCGCTGCCGGCAAGTGTGTTCCACCCGCTTTGTTACTCCCAGTGGCTCCTCCAACGCCCTACACACGGCCGGAGTCCCAAGATACCCTTTCACCAGCGCGGGAGGCGTTCGTGGAATCGCCCTGGCCTCTTGGAGAGTCTTATTATTATGGGAAACAGCCAAAGTGGTGAGGAGGGGGCTCCATCATCTCCTGCAAGCAGATAAAATAGAAACAACTAAATAAAGCACCCTTGCCGCTCACGGGAAAAATTCTGCTTGTCAATTATGATTCATGAGCGATTGCCGCACGGGGAGCCGGCCTGCCAGGCTTGAGGCCTGTTCCTGCCTCCCCCATCTTGGTGGGCGAGGCCGGGGGTGGTTTGGCTTTTCTGGGAGAAGGTGGGTCCTTTGGCAGCACTGGCTGTTAATCCCTTGGTGCCTGCATGTCCAGTACCCGGCTGCTAGAGGGAAGGGAAGGGAGGGGACCTGTGCCCCCAATTTGGCACTGAGGTGGGGAGGGCATATGGACGGCAGCCACTGGCAAGGTGCCCACGCCAGGCCCTGGCTTTGGTCCCAGCGTGAGCTCGGGACAGTGGCGGGTAAGCTCTCTATCCCTCTCTGCCCTGTAAAGTCCCTGGCAGAGCTGCCCCTGATCCTCCCAGGCTCCCCGAGGAGGGGCACCAATGTGTCCTCGCCCGCGACTGCTCAGGCCAGATGGTGGGTATTTCCAGGCCACCAAGTCCTCTGACCTTTGAACAGTTGCCACCGAATTTCAATAATGAAAGGACCTCTTTTGAATATGTACAAATGAGACGTTATATTTCCATACATTTTATTTCCAGCCTCATCTGCGAATCTAATATTGACCCGGAGTTATCTGTGATGGGGAAGTTATTAATTCTGACAGATATAAGGGAGAAGCTAATATTCGCCTTTTACAAACACCTAATATTAATCTCGGGCTCTGTAAACGAGAGCCGCACGCCGGCATGGGGGAGATGACACCAGCTCGGAATTTGATAATGAAAAATGGGCAAGTTTAATTTCAGGGAATGGATAAAAACGTTTGCCCGCTGCGAGGTAAGCAGCACAGGAGGCCCCGGCGGGATTCCCAGGGGATGGAGCAGAGGCCTGGGAAGCGACCCGCTTGCCCACAGGCATGGGAGCCCTGGGGCCAGAGCATCGCTGGCCGGGCCGTGGGCCCTGGCCCGGGTGCCTGAGAGAGGCCAGCGTGGAGCTGCAGCCTCTATCCCAGCTGCCCACACCTTCAGGAGCAGCTTCTGGGAGAGCCTCTGCAGCCCCTACCTGGTCTGGGAGCAAGAGGAAGGGACTCTGGGCTGTCCAGGGGGATCTGCGGGCTCAGAGCACCCAGGGGCGCACGAAGGCCAGGCCCCTGCCCCAACTTGCAGACTCCTGCTACCTCACCCTCTGAAGGTCCCAACACCCCTGTGCCTGCTGCCTGACCAGTGGTTCGTCCTTATACCCCTGGCAGACTGGGGAAGTGGGGAGCAGAACGGAGGAGAAGCCAGAGGGTTCTCTGTAACTTGGGGAGCTTGGGCCCCCACCCCTGAAGAAGCTGCCACCTCAAACACACCCTTTGCCCTCAGGGCCCTGCCTGCTCTGCTGTCCCCTCCCTGCACCCCAATGTCCCCTCCTTTTTATGCTGGGCTCAGCCTATGTCTTCTCTCTGTGCTTTCTGTGGTCCTGCCTGCTCTCTGCCCACCCCAGTTCATCTATCTCCTCCTCCTGTGGATCTCAGCTTGGAACCCCTTCCTGGGGGAGGCCACGCCTGACACCTTCACTCAGTGAGGCCCCCTTTTGTAGGCTCTTACACTGTTAAGGGTTGAATTTCCCCCTTTCCCCATTCATATGTTGGAGTCCTAACCCCTAGTACCCCAGAATATGACCTCATTTGGAAATAAGGTCACTGCAGAGGTAATTAGTTTCGATGAGGTCACACTGGAGTAGGTGAGCATCTGACGCAATATGACTGGTGTCCTGATAAAAAGGGGAGGTTTGGGCACGGGGAGAACGTCACGTGAGGATGAAGGCAGACACTGTGGTGGTGTGTCCATGAGCCAAGGGACGCCAGAGATTACCAGCAAACTCCCAGGAGCTAAGGGAGATGCCGGAACAGAGCCTTCCTCACAGCCCTCAGGAGGAACCAGCCTGCCAACACCTTGACTGTGGACCTGTGGCCCCCAGAGCTGGGGGAGAACATGTTTTTGTGTTTGAACCCCCAGTCTGTGGGACTTTGTTATGGCAGCTGACAGACTAACGTGCATGCGTTTCCTTTGTGACTTTGTCACCACACACACAATTATACAGGGAGGTGTGGCTCTTTTGTGAACTCCACGGAGGGAGGGACGATTCTGTCCCCCGTTGCGCACCCTGACGGATTCCCTGCGCTGGGCATGTTGCCTGGCACGTCGTAGGCGCCCGAAGAGTAGCTGTTGGTTAGATGGCTGCGTACCTTGTCTCTGCTGGAAATACAGTGATCAGTGTTCATTAGATTCTTCCTGTTTGCCCCGGATGGTGCCAGGGTCGGGTGTGTACACAGGACATACCCTAACAACTTACCCCAACCTGTTCTGATGGCATGTTCTTTTTATTTCCACAGGCCCTGTGGGTGCTGGGAGTCTGGTGAGGTGGGGACTCTGTCAGGAGGTCAGGGTGGAACTCCAGGTGCAGCCCTCAGCCTGGGCAGAGGGGGCAGCTGTGGAGGGCCTGGAGACAGCTGGAAGCTGCGTGTCCCTGCTGGGGAGCGCAGGCCTTGGCAGCAGGCATCTCCTCCGTTCATCCACTGTGGGCCTTTCGGGCAGCAACTGGCGCCCTGTTCACTGCGAAGGACCAGTCAGTCCTCCACACACAGCGGCTGTCGGGGCGAGCAGCTGCCCCAGGACGCCCTGCAGGGGGTCACAGAGGGCTTTCCCTTTGCCCCCGAAGCATAGCCATCCCAGTAATGTCGCGATTGACCCCGAGGGTCTGATACCTTGTGCACTATGCTGGGTAGAGCTTAAGTCTTGGGGTAGGTGTGGTGCCTTCAAATCTCCAACTGCAGAACTGGGAAGGACCTTGGCTATCACTGAGGCCGCCCTTTGCCAGGTTGGCAAGTGAGGACACAGAGGGGGGAGTGACCTATCCAAAGCCACACAGCAGGGCACGGTCAGAACAGGGAGAGGGTCCAGCCCTCGCTCCAGGCTTAGGGTTCAGATGCTCACTTTTCGGGAAGAAGGGGCTAGGAAAGCATGGTGTTAGGAAAACACGGCAGAGGAGTTCAAGACTTCTTTTTTCTTTTCTCCTTCTTCCCCCTTAGTGAAATCCCGAGTCTTAAGTGCTTGCTTTTCAGAAGCACCGGAAAGAATCCGAGGAGCTGGCTGCACTTCCTGCGCTCACACCTGCCTCCCTCCCGGCGACTCCCTCACTCCCTCTCTGTCCAGTACAGTCCTCCTCATGCCACACCCACTCACCCCGTGCCCCCAGACGTGCAGCCGTGAGAGCGCACACATGACAGGTCACTCACAAAGCATGTGCCACACACACGCACACCCATGACAGCCCTGTGTTCTCAGCAGACCCTGAGGACAAAGGGTCTGGGATCTCCGGCAAGTCCCCCTGTGTGGCTCTGATAGTGCAGGAAGACGGGATCCTGACTGCTGCTCATGGTTGCAAATCACAAAAAGCCCTTTGAACATCTGTAGGCAACCCAGGTGGCCTAGAGGAGTGTGAGCGTGAGTGTGACCGTGCGCTTGTGAGTGCATGTGAGTGTGTGTGTGTCCACGTCCACAGCAGGGAGCAAGGAAGTCCAAGTGGCCATGGTCACCTTTCTCGCCCAGTCTGTCCCGGTCATGATCATGCTTGGCCTCTGTACACATAAGCTGTCCTTTCCCATCTTCCGTGTGGTTGGTGATAAAGGCGACATGGGGGAAGATGAATGTCCTTTGGTGGCTTCTCTGTACTCGGAGCCAGGACCCTGTCACTCCCCAGTGCTGGCATTCCCAGTGAGGCTGTACTTCTGGCTGGAGCTTCCAACAGGTCCCACCCAAGAGGGCCTGGCCCACCTCCAGCTGGGTCCAATCAAGCCAGCCAGTTTGCCGGTGGGCACGGAACAGTCTCTATGGCCCCATCCCCGTCTTGGGTGGCTCCTCCCTGGGGAGCACTTCTCCAGCAGGGAGCACTGACCTGCCATCCAGTGGCCTCTCGCTCGACCTTCGTGAGCCGAGGCTGTGTTTATTGTCAGGAAGATGACTAAGAAATCCCCGACATATCATATCATCAGCATTATGATCGGAGAAACAACACCTACAAAATCTATTATTCATTAAGTGTAACCAATATATAATTTAAAACAGTGGGTTTTGTCAAATAATGTTAGGTCAGCATAATTTTCTGCCTATTACTAATATCTATAACATCTTTGCCTTAGTCAGCTCTATTTAAATATGCAATCATTTACAGCTTTTGAGAATATTTCTATGCACTCCCAATTTCCAATATTCAACTACGACAAATTTTATGCTGACATCAATAGCAAACTATTAAAGACAGTATTTCATTATTGGTTTTTCATCCCAAAAGTTATTTACAATTATATACTAAGCACTAATATTAAAGGAAACCATTTAAATGAGGTGCTATCTACTTTAACAATATGTCTGTCACAGAATGAGATTGTGTTTAAAGATTTTATCAAGAAATGGTTGTTTGCTGAGGTTATGTTTTGTCCATGAAATATGCATTTCATATCTCTTTCATTTCATTAACATAATTTAATTTGTGCTTTGCATTTTGTGCATAATACATATTTGATTTACAAAACAAATATTTCCATTAGAAAATGAATTTCATGCAGGCAAAAAAGCAGAACCAAATGATGTATTGAAGGAAAATAAGAAGAAATGAAATGCATTTTCTCAGTCTATTAAAAAATCTATGGCATTGACAGAAAGTGCACTTAGTGCTACATTTAAAAAATAGCACATATGTCAATGTATTAATAAATAGAATTGGAAATACAAATATTTCCCTATATCAAGCCAAGAATCTCTTTATTTTAATTGAGTTGATTTAAAAGCCCAACTACAATTTAATTTTTATTTCACGATGTGGTGCTGGGGCTGATGCCTTCGGAGCTATGTGGGGTTGGCGGTTGATGGAAGAAGATAGTTGACCTTAAAAATGGCTTTTATTGACAATGGAGAGATATGGTTGAATAGGAAGCGAAGGGGAGGCAGGCCCTTTGTGATCCGGAAGCAGGGCGGGGAGAGTGAGGCTGGCGGGTTTTGAGCAGCTCCTTGCTCAGTTGCCCTCCTGCTGCCGCATCCCGGCCCCTCTCCTCTGCACCCACCCCCCCACCTCACCCCCACCTGGACTGCGGGGCTGGTTGGGGTCCCAGGAAGCTAGGAACATGAATACTTGAATCTTGATTGGCCCACACATGAGACAGAGGCTCTGGAGTTAGGGGAGTATGGGGTCTCAGAGTGGGGCTCCTGCCCCCCAGCCCTGCCAGCCCCTGACGTTCTTCTCACCCAGGAGTGTGGCCTGGGTGTGTTAGGGGCCGGCATGCCCCCGTCAGCGCCCTTACAACATTATTAAAGGTGATGTGCTCAGCCGACAGTGTTAAGTCAACAATGAGAAGACTGGAAGGGGCCACGGAGAGAGGCACAGGGCAGCAGGCAGGACCCCAAACCCAGCGATCCTCGGCTCCCACTCAGCTCAGTAGGAACCAAGGGATGCGGATCCTTCGGGAGAGCTGTAGGGAGGGGGCCTTCGGGACAGACCCCTGGAGTCCAGCCCCTCAACCGAGGCTCAGAGGTGGTGACGTTGCACAGTGAGTCTGTGGCCAAGCTGTCTACACTGGCCACCACCCTCTGTTCCTATTCCCTGATCTGAAATCTCTTTCCTGTAGCCCACAGATCCATACCCGAGGCCCACTCATACCCGCCCTGGCTGCCCTACCCCCAGAACAAGGAAGCAGTCACTGTCCTGACAGCCCCTGGGCTGATGAAACAAGGTGGGAGAGATCTCAAGTACAAGACTGAGGCTGTTGGGAAGATCCCTGTGGTCTCTTTAAAAGGGAACCAAGGGCTGGTCTTGGCACTGTGATTGTAAGCGTGTTGAGGAGGGCTGCCTGGGCCTCCTGTGACCTCACCTTATATAGTCAGTGGGTGGTGGTGATATTGGGTCTCCGAGTGGGGCCGTGGTATACATTTGCACAGGCTGTGCACTGAACCACAGTAGAGATGCCATTCATGTAGCTGAATATGAGAAGGTTGCCTTCAGGAGTTAACACAGTATGGCAGTCACATCACACCATCAGTGGCATGGGGCATCACTGGCAGGGAGGGGGATGCTCCCACATGCTCCTTCTCTCTCTCTCTCTCACACACACACACACACACACACACACACACACACTCTCTGACATACTCACACATGCTCCTCCTAGCTCACAGTACCTCTACTTATGTACACACACAACACACATGCTCACAATTATATTCACATTCACCCATGTGCACACATACACACACACACACACACACACACACTCTCTCACACATTCTGTAGACCCTGAGGACCAGCCTGCTCACCTGTGCCCACCTTGGCCTATGCCCTCCATGTTCCTTGTCTCCTCCCATTAGAATGTGGGTTCCTTTGAGGCTGGGTCAGGCCTCCTTCAACAGTCCCCGCAGTGCCAGACAGAGGCCCATGCACACATGGGCACAAGAAGGATGGCACCTTGCACGTGGGAAATGCCCACAGGCCTCTGAGGCACAGGTGCCTGGGCATGGGGCTGGAGGGGACGGAAGTGGGGGCTTCCTCCAGCAACTGAATGAGATCTACAGTGCCAGGCCATGTGTGTGTGCTTGCAAGCCCTGCGTCGGCCTGGTCTCCCCTCCTAACCTTGTCCCAAGTCTTCAAGCCCCCTCCCCTCCCTCGGCCCCTCCACTGCAAGGGCCAGAGGGGAATGGCATTAGAAAAATCCTTTTTGTTTCAATCCCAAAGATCACAAAAAATAGTAACTCTGGCTAGAGCGGGAGGAACACAGCTGAGGAACCAGAAGGCTGAAGGTCTGCCTAGGGGGGGAAGGGAGGTGAGGAGGGGTGGTGCCAGGGGCAGTGCGAGCTCCTGGTGTTGGTCTCGGCTGACACTGCATGTCAGCAGCTTCCAGGCACCAGAAGGCCAATCTGATGGCCCGCGCCTCTGGGTTCTCCCAGCCTAAGGCCCTGGCCACGCTGCCTGGAGGAGTTGGGGCGGGGTCAAGGCCACACATGAGGCAGCTGAGGCCACTGCACCAGGAAGGGCACCTGCAGTGCGGTAGAGAGAGTGGGCCCTGGGTTCTCTGGCCCCCCCAGCACTCATCCTCAGCATGACCTTCCTTCCTGCGTGTGGTGGGAACGGTGGTGTCCACCACTTGGGGGAAGAGAGAAGGAAGGCTACAGCCTTTGGGACTGGCAGGGGGCTGTGCACAGAGGTGGATGGCTGTCACCACTGGGACGGGCCGGGGGTCCTGGCTCCCTGTGGGGCCAGGCCGGCGTGTGCTTGGCTCGTGAGGACGGGGGAATGTGCTGACACAAGAAGTCAGCTTGCTTTCTGGCTGGGGTATTGGAAAAAAAATCCATCTCCGAGGGAGGACAATCTCATCATATTAGCAGTATGGATTTCTGGCTCCAGCAGAGCCAGAAGCCCCTCTTCCTGGGAGTGAAGGACAGTGTGCAAGGGCCTCGGGCAGCATTCAGCAAACCTACCTTCCTGTGGCTCCCGAAAAAGAGAGGTTTCCAGAGATCCTGGGGCTGCAGAGGCCTGGATTGGATCCTCGCCTTGGTGCCTGGGGCCCAGTGAACCCATCCCAGAGAGGGTACAAAGGAGAGTCTAGGCCACAGGGCTGTGCCCTCTCCTAGGTCTCGGGAGCCCTCACCTCCTTGGCCAGCCAGGTGTCCATCTCTTGAGGACCTGGGACGGCTGCATCCGAGACCAGGCTGTCCAGCCCTGACATGATGCTTCATTTCTCTCCCAAGATTGTACGTTTTGGCCCCATCTGGACCTGGTTAACTCCACGCCAGGTACTGCGGAGATGCAGGAGTGGGACCCTGCTCCTGCCAGCACTGAGGCACACTTCTGAAGAGAATTTATCCTTGAGCTATCTTAACACACAGTCCTAATTAAAGACAACTTCCTTTTTATACATTTAATTTGTGTGTAGCTAACACACGTGCATAATTTAAAACATGAGATGGCTTCTAAGTGAAAGACACTTCCACTTACAGTCTCTGTCCTGCCCCTCCACACGCTCACTCCGGCTCCCCAAGGCAGCCATCTTCCACTCTTTTAGCTGTTTTAATTGTAAGTGTTTTTGTTTGTTGCTGTTTCTACTATTTAAAAAAAAAAATGTAATTTATGCCCAAATTTCCCACTAGAACTGTAAACTCCTATCACAACTGTCAACATATCAGGCTGTCTGACATTTCCATTTTTTTCCCCTTGAAGTCTCCCTTCGCATGGAACATTTGGCTCTGCTGGTTGCTCTCTAGAATGGGGCTCAGCTGCTCTCCTGGTGTCTCCCTTCCACATCGGCCTGGGAATTGACTGTAACCCTCTTATTTCTCATACACTGTCTTCCTTTTTCTTGGTTTATTCCTTCGTTTTGGTGGAACACACCCTCCAGTAACTTTCTGAGAAAAGGTGCCTGGTAAATAGTTTTTTTCAGACTTTGCTGTTTGAAGTGTAGTCTGTACATCCTCCCTCTTAACTGGCCATTTGGCTGGATCTAGAATTCTAGGTGGAAGGCATTTTCCCTCCCAATGTTGAAGGCATTGCCCCCATGGTCATCTTGGTAGCAGGATGGTTTTTGAGAAGCCCGAGTGAGGCCTTTCCTAGTCCCAGTCTTTCAGACGTGGCCTGTTTTGTTCTCTGACAGCTTTCAGATCCTTTCTTTATCTGTCCACTCTGAAATCCCGCAATGATGGGCTCTTTCTGTGTAGAAACTTATGTCTTTCAATTCCAGTTGTTTCTCCGATCACTTCCACTTCTTTCAAAGTGTTCTGCCTTGGTTTTTCTCCATCACATCTTTCTGAACTCTTGTCAGGCTTCCATTCGACCTCATCCTCCAATCTATTGTCTCCCATTTTCATCTTTTTTCTTTCTGTTCCACTTCTGAGGGATTTCCTTTCTTTAACTTCCAACCACTCTACTGATGTTTTAAAAATTTGCCCTTATATTTCTAATTTTAAACAGCTCTTTAAAAAACCCTTCCTCCCTTCTTTCCTTCCTTCCTTCCTTCCGTAGTGAATGTCCTTTTGTCAGTCTCTGGTTACTATTTCATGGAGTCATGTTCTTTCTTACTTCTCTGAGGCACTGATGATAACTTTGTGGGCAGTTCCTCTTTGTTAGAAAACTGCGGTAAAAAACACATAACATGAACCCTACCCTCTTAACAAATTTTTAAGTGTACATTAAGCTAAGTGAAATAAGCCAGTGATAGAAGGACAAATGCACGATCCCACTTATATAAGGCATCAAAAGAAGTCAAACTCATAGAAGCAGAAGGTGAAATGGTGGTTACTGGGGGTGGAGGGGGACAGGAGAGGAAGTGAGGAGTTGCAGGTCCGTGGGCAGACTTTCAATTACGTGAGAGAAACATTACAGAGCTCTGTAGGCATCTCCCCTGCTCCTGCATTGCCTCCATCTCTCCCAAGTTCCTCTTCTGGCAACTGTCTCTCACACTGGAGACTGTCTTTAGATGTCTGGTGGCCCTTGGCTGTCCCTGTGTATCTTGGTGTGAAGGACTAAGGACTCTCCCTGGGAGGTTGGTGTGCAGGGCTGGCCAGCTGGGGCCTCTCTGTGGGCAACTAGGACTTGCCACAGGTCTCAGTGGTATGCAAAACCCTGCCATCTCTTGTGGGCAGGGAAGTGGGTAGATGAGCACAGACGTCAGTCTGGAGTCCCGGGGCTCACCATTCCCTGTGAGGCTGCTTTGCACCCCTTGTTCTCATCATGGAACCTGCTGCCTCTGTTCAGCTTCTCCAGGGAACCAGCTCCACTTTCTGCTGGCATGGCAGGGGTGTTCTCTTGGCTGATTCGACTCTCTGTCACACCCCACGCCCAGACAGACCTGTGCTTCCGGTCCCCAAGTGGCCCCCGCTGCAGGGGCACCTGCCGGTCCCTCTGGCCCACTCACTCATCCGTTACTGCTGCATCTCTCAAACTTCTGTCAAAATCTCTTCTTTGCCATTACAGCTCTTCCCATTCTCTCTGTTTTGTTTTGTGGACTTGTGTCCTTTTTGTTCTGTTATCGTCTGCTAGTGGGACTCGGCATGATGGGTCCTCTGTGCCCATCCCTTCTCGTCCCTGGGACTCAGTTTCCCCATGTGAGGAAGAGGAAGGTGTTGAGTGAGATGACGTCTCAGGCCGGGGCGGGCTCTGCTGGTATTTCTGGGTTCCGCTGAGGTCTGAAGAGATCTACACAGACTCCACAGAATGAAGCTGGGCTGGAGGCACACAGTGGTGCTGCTGTTTTGTCCGGGACCGAACCAAACCAAACCCACTCTTCCTCCCTGTCTTAAGCCCACCAGGGCCCAGCCCCCGGGAACACATTGCTCCCCACCACCCCCAAAGGGTGCATCATTCCCTCCTCCTCACACTTCAGCCACCAAAAGAGCCAGCCTACCAGCCGGGATCCCAACTCACGAGCCTGCAGGTCAGGAAGGAGCATGCACATGATAAAAGAGGGAGAGTTGGGGGGCTGTGGCATCCAGACAGCTCATGCTCCATCAAAAGACAAACATATTAAATGCTTTAGTGTAAATACTCATGTCCACCAGCTGTATGCTCTGTTTTAAGATATAGTGTATTAACAGAAAATTTGAGGTATGATAAGGTCAATAGATCAGGAGATGATTGTCATTGAAACAATACTTTATCACAGTTCTCAAGAGGAAGGGGCACATCACACTGCACAGGGCCACATGGGGAAACACAAGTGTCGGTCAGGAGGCAGAGGGCGTGTGGGAAAAATGTGGGCAGGAGCCTTTACTATGGTTTCCACAGGAAGGAACAGGCAAGGCAGGGTAAGCAGGCTTGGGATTGGCTAGTTTGAATAATTTCAGTGTGTTCTGGGGAGTAGAGGCTGTCCCTAGTTTCCTGGAGCCTGGCCCTGGGTGATAAGGGCAGGGGGATAGTGGCCCAGATAGAGGATGAGGTTGGGGGTGTGGGCTCTGGGTTGCCTAGCTTGCATAGTCGTTTTCTATTCTAGGGATGGTAGAGGTGGCCCTGGAAGGGGCAGTCCCTCCAGGGTCAGCACGGTCCCAGATGTCAAAGCATCAGACGCACAGAAAGTAAAAGACACAGCTAATAAGGCCAGTGAGGGACCCCTGCCGGAGGACAAGACACTGGGAAAGCATAGACCTAGGACACTGGGGAGGGTCCTCCTGGGCTGAGGGGGAAGGAAAGCCGGAGCCCAGGAGCCTCTGGGTCGGGTGGGGAGAGGAGGCTGCCCAGGGAATCCTGAGCAACGGCACCAGAGGGAATGGGCTGGAGTCCTCTGGGAGCTGAGGGTCTTCCTAGTGAGGGCTGTGAGCAGCTTGAAGTGGAGGAAGGCTTTTGAGACAAGTGTGGGAATATCAAGGAGGGACTCCTGGGCACAGGGGACAGGCAGCCACAGCTGTGCAGTGGGACGCTGTGGGCCAGGCCATTGAGGAGCACAGCCTGTGGCCGTGGGAAGTTCTTCCTCTTCTGTCTCCCTCTCCCCCTCCCTCTCCTTCTCTTCCTCCTCTTCCTCATCTGAGGCTGTCAACCAAGGGCCCAGGGATGCGCGTTAACCGGCCTCTGAGAAGTACCCAGCGGGCCCCCAGCCCAGCCCCCCTGCACAGTGCCTCCTGGCAGGGAGCCCCCGGGCCCGAGGCTGTAGAGCAGGGGCTCCTGCCTGCTGGGCCTGGCCAGGTGGGGAGGCTGGGTCCTGCCCACGGTCACTGCCGTTGCAGGTCAGGGCGCTGGTGGAGGCCTTGCTCAGGGGAGGGGTCTCCTCAAGTGCCTCCTGATGGCGGGAAAATAAAAGCTGTGATTTAGAGGCAGCCTCCACTCGCAGCGCTTCCTTAGCTGAAGACGCTCAGCTAATGAACCTCAAGCAGATTCATGGCTGTGGGTGAAGTCAACAGGGTCCTCACTCCGCAGAGACGAGCCGCATAAATCTTTGTTTTTAATGTCTAATGATATGTAAAATATTTAAATTTGCAACTCAGAATTACTAAGCTGCCAAGGTTTTTTGCCTATTAAAGTGTGTTCTTGCCTGAGAATTTATGGGGCGCCCCGTGCCCGCCGCCAGCCCCTGTTAGGGGACAGGAGGTATAGATTTGTGGTCTCCTACTGTAAAAAACTTCAGGATTGTCTGACCCTGTAAACTGAAAATTCATGTCTCTTGCCCGGGGACAAATGCATTCTTTGTAAAGGCAGCCCATGGCCAGCCTTGGGCTCATGTTAGTTTATTGTCACTGGTTGATAACGTTTAATGGAAAAGATACAAGAGTGCCAAAGAATTTTAATTATTTTTGTGATAAAGTTATATGTTCGGCCTTGAAAAAGTAGAGATAATGCAGGGATTCATTATTATTCCCAGTGTGTTTAAACAGACGACACAGAATGCAAACAAAAGCAGATGAAATTTGAAAAGTATTATCAATATTGCAGATAGCAGATGCCCTTTCGAATCAGAACAAGCATATCTTCTATAGCAACTTTATGGTTGAGTAGTTTATTCATTTCTATTAGAAGGTTGTACGTTTCTAAAATATGTAGATGGTATCTAGAAAAACCAACCAACCAGACAGGTCATTCTGCTTGTTTTCCTAAATTTATTATTTCACTTTTTGCAGGCCCGATCTGAGAGGCATTAACATGGGAGTAGAGTCTTATTGTGTCAAATTCTATCTTGTACATGACCTTTGGCGGGCTTGGCTCTGGGGGGAAGAGGAAATAGGAACGAGGTGTCTGGACCATGGCGGAGCTTATGTATGGCTTTATCTGGGTTGTATTTGTGAGGCTGGAGTCAGGGTCTACCCGCCTGTCGGTAAATTTTCCACATGCTCTGGGCTCCCTCTGGCACCCAATGGAGGGAAACAAGTCCAGGAGCAAATCGCAAGTGCCCCTCGCCACCTGTTCCCTTCCAGGTCCCCCGACTGTGGGGGTCACTCTGAGGTGTTCTGAGGTGATGGGAGCTTTGTCTTGACTACATAAAAATGGATCCGACCTCCTTCTGGGGTTGCCAGCTTCGTGGGCTCCTTGTCCCTGGGGAGGCTGCTCTGGCTTTCTTGGCAGCGAGGCTTTCTGGGTTCTGCCAGTTGTTTTCTTGGAGGTGAGGAGCAGACCCTGGATGACTGGTTGATCCCAGGGCCCCACTGACTGCCTCTGGGGCCTGGGAAAATCCCTTTTGCCTTCCTATCCTGATTTTCCTTTCTTGTTCTCATGTTTTCAGTGGGGTAGCCTAGATCTCCAGCTTTGTAGCCAGACCGAGCCTTGAGCAAGTGACCCCTCCTTTGTGGCCCTTGTTTTCTCAGCTGTAATATAGGTTATGGATATTGTTGAGGTTGTTAGGATTAAATGAGGTAATACATTCATGTAAAGCTCTCAGCTCCTTGTCTTACATTAAGTCCTCATTAAGAGGGAGCTGTTATTATTACTGTCGTTGTTTACTTCGACTGATGGCTCACTGGATGCACAGGAAATTGCCCTCCCTGTCCCAGCTGTCTGCCCAGTGGGACTCCTTCTGTGGCTCCTTCTTGACCTGGGGTTTCTTCGATGCAGACCCAGGAGAGTGACAGCCATGGCTGAACCCTTAGAGCAGGAAGGTGGAGGGCAGGGAGTGTGGAAGGGGTGCCTGAAGCTGGAGGAGCTGGGTCATGGGGAGATCTTGAGGCCAAGCTCAGACTTGGGGGACTTGCGAGGCCTGGCTTGTAGCTAAGGATGGGTGCGGACAAGGGATGCCATGAATTAACTGGTGCTTTCAAGAAGCTGTACCTGGCAGTGAATGGCTTCTTAGGAGAAGGGAATGGCCCAACAGCAGAAGAGTTACAAAAATAAGCCATGTGATAGGCCATAAAAGAAGTCACCATATAGTCCAAGGGATCATTAAGGTATATATGATGTGCTCTAGTCACCATGGAATAATATTAGAAATTAAAAGCAAAAGGATAGCTAAAAGTTCTTATGTGTTTGGAAGCTAAATAATATATTTAAAACAAATAATAAATTAGGAGAACCTAGAATGGATTGATCTTGAGGATGCTACATGTCATGCGTGAGGCACAGAGAAAGCAGTACATCGAGGGAAATTTATGCCTTTTAAATATATTTATCAGGAAACAAGAAAGGCTGACAGCAAATGAGCTACATATTCAACTCTAGAGATTGGAAAAAGAACAAACCCAAAGAAACAAGAAAGAAAGTAATAAGGATAAGGGCAGACACGTATAAAATAGAGTGGACTAACAAAGGCACTGACAGGCTCATTGAAAAGATTACTAAGGCAGAGGAAGGGAGGAGAGATGGTGCAGGTGGGAGGGAGCGCAGGCCCTGGGAGGCTTCAGGCTGCGGAGGTGGGGACCTGCCTTTCCCAAGCATCCACCGGGACTGGTTTGCTGGGGTGTCCGGGTTTATGCCTGCTGCCTCCTCGTAATTATTAATGACACCTCCTCCTTTCCCCTCCAGGAGTGTTGCTTTGAAGGGTAACTTCCACCTGTGCTGTCCATCAGGAACCACATTTGGCTTTTGAGTGCTTGAATAGTGGCTGGAAGTGTAAATTCACACCAGATCTTAACGATTTAGTAGGAGAAAAAGAATGTAAAATAGCTCAACATTTTTTACACTGAATACATGTTAAATAATCTTTTGGATATGTTGGATTAAATAAAATACATTATTAAAATTAATTTCACTTGATTCTTTTATTTGGCTACCGGATAATTAAAGATTGCCTGTGTGGCTTATGTTCTATTTCTCTAGCCAGTGCTAATTCACATGGTCACCCAGCCATGAGCTGGTTCTGGGCTAAGGGCCTGATTAAGTACAAAGGCTTGGGGTTCAAATCCAGACCCAGCATTAACTTGTCTTGGTCAAATTACACCATCTTGCTATGTGTCAATTTCCCCTTCTCTAAAATGGGAATAGTACGTCTCATAAGATTTCGGGGAAGCTAAACTTAGATAATTCCTATAAAGCACTCAGCTCTGTGCAGTTAGCATTCATTATTAGTTGCCAGTCATAAAAACCAGCATAATGACGATATGCTTCCTCCCCACAGTCCTCTGATGCTGTTTTATGGCTTAGGAAGTGACAGTGCCCTGAAGGTTAGTGACTTGCCCATGATCCCAGGACAGCCAAACAAGCCTGCCCATCCTGCCAGACAGTGCGCCGACACCCATGCCCTGCACTCCTGGACCTGCACGAGCTGGCCTGGCAGGCAGAGGTAGCCTCTCTGCTTCTAACCCGTCCTTCCTTCTTCCAGCTTATCCTTCTCCTGCCCCTCCTCCTTGCCCAGCAGTCTCAGCCTCTCCTGGGCCCGAGTGAGGCGAGGATTCCTCTTAGCCTCCCCTGCAGACTCAGGGCTTCCCAAGGTTGGACCCTCACATTCCCTCTCTCTATGTCCCACCTTGGTCCTCCCGGTATTGAGTATATGGCTTGGCCGTCAGCGAAGGCTGGCAGGTAGCTTGACAGGTGCTTTCTTGGTTCATCAAACTCACTCTAGCCTGAACTAAATGTGGTTCTTCCAGACCTTTGGATGGGATGGGTCTCAGCAACAGCCAATCAGAGATGTGGTGTGCAGAAATGCCCTTGGGGGCTCTCATCTGTGCCTTGCTGCTAGAGCTGGTCTCCCCAAAGGGACACACTGACCTGGGGACCTCCTGGGAGGAGCCCCAGGTGACAGCACCTGGTTTTATGGATCACACCATCACCTCCAATGAGACAAGTGCAGACAGGGAGGGCAAGGCCCCGTCATGATTCCCGCCTCAGTCCCTGGGAATTCCGGATCTGAGGGCCACGCTGGCGACACCCGTCTGTTGCCTTCCTACAAAGGAGACTGGAGACCGTCAGTGGAGTCAGGAGGCACGAGGATGAAGAGCTCACGTTCGTGCAGAAGTTCTGAGCTGACAAAGCTCTTTATGTTCTTTTATTTGATTTCCACAAAAGTTCTGCTGAGAAGTATTATTATTCCCATTTTACAGCTGAGGAAGCCCGGACAAGGTAGATACCTTGGCCAAGAGCTAGCAGCTGGTTCACGGAAGAGCCAAGGCTTGGAAAGAACTTAGCTTGTCCCAGGGATGGGGGTCACTGGGGGGGGGGGGCGCTGGGCTACCTGCTGCCTCAGAGTCTACCCTTTGTGCCCTTGGGGTGGCAGGCATCAGGGAGGGGGTGCAGGATCTTGGGATGCAGTAGAGAGGGTGGCAAGAGCTTGAGGTCAGGAGTCAGAGACAACTCGTTCAAATCCCGGGGTTCCCTACTATTCGGCCCTGTGAACAAGTTCTTCGACTCTGGCAGTTTTGATTTCTTCCCTGGGGTGATGCTAGCACCCCCTCATCTGGCCCCTGTGAGTTTAGATGAAGCAATGTGTGTTTGTGTCCAGGACAGAGTCTGCCACTGGTGAATGGTGGGCTTCTGCTGCTGTTGTTGGTCCTGAGATGTGGGGGAAGGTCTGGTTTCCGAGCAAATCCCCCGAGTGGTACAGCCCTGTCTCTATAGCATCTAGCCATGGCTCGACCCAGGGAGCAACTTTGGGAGGGAAGCTGTGTTGCCAGGCTCAGAAGTGTGCTTCCTCAGTTCCTGTCACAGGGGCTTACTGAAGGAGCTCGGAGAATGGGAAGAATAAGGGGCATGGGTACCACGAGCCCCAGGGGAACCGGATCTTCCTCTGCAGCTCCTCTCTAGCCCTCTCCCGGGCCCCACCAGCTTCACCCCTCGCTTCTCTCTGTACCTCCTGTGCCTCTTGTCTGTGTACACCAACATGGTTAGCTGGCTCAATTCTAACTGGCCCTGCATCCAGCCCTGAACTTCAAGCTGTGTGTTGAAGGAGCAGTGCAGACACGGCCGCGCAGGCCTAGCCATGAATTAGGCAAGGAGACCGTGGCTGGCCTGACCAAGCTGGAGCACAGAGCTGGTTCTACGATGAGCTGGCCCACCCCACTGTGTGCCCGGAGGACCCCACACCAACCCATTTTAGAGACCAAAGAGGGAAGTGGCCACCTTCATCATGATGCCCTTCCGGTGGCCTGAGTCCCTGGGGAAGGAGCCACGTTTCCCTGTCTGGCTGCTCCCGCCAATCATGGTTGAAGACCTCAGAGGCTGTCCGCGGGGACTGGCTGGAGGGAATTTTTACAAGCGCCGGCAGGAGTGAATGTGCTTCTATTTTATAAGCTCCGTTCTTTTCTGAAAATGGAGCTTCTTAAAACCATCCCCTTTGGGAAAAGTGGCCTTGACTCTTCAACCATTATGTACAGAGATAACATTAAAAGGAAAAATTGTGTACACAGGTCTGAGGCAGTTATAATTAGAATAACTGTCCCGTGTTTCAGGTGCCCCTCTTTCTGGAAAGCTCAAAGCACTACGTGAGCATTATCCAATTAATTCTGGAAATAGGTGGTGAGAGAGGTGGGGATGGGCCTGGCATGTGCAGTTTACAGCCAGGGGACTGCGGCACTGAGAGGTTAAGTGACTTGCCTAAGGTCCCACAGGGTCAGGAACTGAAGCCCGTTCAGTGCACAGTAGATTGGTGTCCTCGCAGAAAGTATTTACTCTGCAGCTGCAGCTCCAAACGGCAGGTGAAAAGGCCCAGTTTTCATACAAGTGGCAGAAATTTCCCATCGAGCCCCCAGTCACAGTTCCCTCCCCCTCCCCCCTCCCCCACTGTAGCTGTTGAGCCTCCTTCCCTCCTGGCCCACCCTCCTGCAGACAGCTCACTGAAGGTAGTGAAGTAACTGAATAAAAGTTCTTGTAGATAACAAGTGGTGGCGACCAAGAGAGCTAACCAAGCCAGATAAACCTCATGGGTTGCAGAGCAAATTAACTACGAAGAATAACTTCCTTTTTAAAGAAAAACAATCAACAGAGTCATAATTGTTTAAGTAGCTGTCTTATAATGTGATTTTATGAGCTAGCCTCAGCGGAATTACAAACGCCTCAGCTCCCTTTGGAGATAAGCAGTGGGAACCCCAGAAGTGGCTTTGACCCCAGGTCATGGAGGGAAATGGCTGTGGTAACCCCAGAGCATGCTGGGAATGTGGGTGGGTAAGAGTGGGAGGCCCTGCTGATGGTTTGTGGGAAGCCCATGGAATGCCGGGAATGTGGGTGGGTAAGGGTGGGAGGCCCTGCTGATGGTTTGTGGGAAGCCCAGGGCATGCTGGGAATATGATAGGTAAGGATGGGAGGCCCTGCAGATGGGTTGCGGGAACTGCAGGACAGGCAGAGAGCCCAGGTGTGTATGGATAGGGGTTTTGCTGGCAAGTTCTCTCCACCTATGGGCAGAACGTGAGAATGATATCTAAACAGATGGAGACACAGGCTCCAAAAGAACTTCTGGGCATGGCTTCCACATGAGAGCCCTAGAGGAGCAGTTTCCTTAGTGATGCTGTTATCAACCAGAAGGAAAGGGCCAGCCCCCATGGGGTGCATCCAAACTCACTCACTCATCAAAAAATATGGATATCAGGGTCTGGAGAGATGCCAGTGAGCCAAAATGGAATCACAAAAACCAGACAAACAAAAGCCCAGGTCCCTGCCCTCTTGGTGCTTGCTGTCTCCGGGGAGAGGGGTGGGAACCAGACACTAATTTTTCAGAAGCACATAGATAAATGTAATATTTATGTGGTGAATTCAAGAGGAGAGAGGATGCCTAGGAAAATGTGAATGAATAATGGAGGGGAGGGTGGGGACCGGCAGGGGCTGGTGGGAAGGCTACTTGAAGAAGGGGCAGTTAGGGGAGACCTTGGGGTGTTACTGGTGAAGGGGTATGTGTGTGTGTGTGTTTGTGTGAGGGAAAGTGTGCTGGGCGTAGTGGATGGTGAGTCAGACTCCCTAGTGAAAAGGAACAGTAAGAAATAATGAATAAAGAAATGAGGGGCTTTGGTGATGTATGAACACAAATCTAATATCCAGTGTTATACATAAAATATATAATATTATATAATATATAATATATACTGGTAATATGAATCACTGTCTTAGTCTGCTCAGGCTACCATAACAAATACCATAGGCTGGGTGGCTTAAACAACAGAAATTTCTCACCATTCTGGAGACTGGAAGTCCAAGATCAAGGTACCACTAATGCTCTTCCTGGTTTGCAGACCAACACCTTCTGGCTGTATCCTCACATGGAGGAAAGAGAGGCTCTACCCTCATGACCTAATCACCTCCCAAAGGCCTCACCTTCAAATACCATCACATTGGGGATTAGGCTTCAACAGTTCATAGCAATCAATTAAACTCAAGTCCAGCTTAACTTTCCTTATGGGGACGTACGGAAGAGAGTATGAAAAAATCTAATGGAGACAAGTTTAGGAGATAGTGAAACCCAAATGGCACGTCTCTCACTGGTCCTTTAAGACTACAGCTGAGCCCCAGTTTAGAGCCCATGGGGGCCCTGGACCCTGCCCTGAGAACTGAAGGGGAAGGGTTTGCTCCAGACCTTGAGTTCTTGCTTGAGGCCCAGAGTCAGAGGGATAACATGGGGGATTGGCATCTGTTAACATCATTAGATCATTGTTCCCTCACAGCCTCCAAGGACCATTCTTCTACCTTGATTGTGGCTGCTGGTTGGGGTTATTTGGATATTTGCCCCAGGTCTGTCTCGGCCACAGGGAGGGAGAGGGAGGTCCAGGAGGGCTGTCAGGGCCCTGCTGCTGAGTGTGGCCCCTGGGAAGTCAGTGGGTGACTGTAGGGGCCCCAGGTATCCTGTGGTGGTGTCGTAGGGAATCCTCACTCTCTGTTTCTCTCTCTCTCTCTCTCACACACACACACACACACACACACACACACGTACACACGTCCTACAACAGTTGAGGTCACACTCTTGGCTCTCTCATTTCATGGACACCCCCAGCGATCATCGTGAGACTGATATAGTTTGCCTTTCACAGGCTCCATTACCCCATTATCAGCAGCCCTGCATCAGTTTCCCCATCTTGAAGAGGGGTTATGGGACTGAGGGCTCAGCCCCGCCCCTGACAGGGCCCAGGACCCAGCCAGCGCTGTCTCCCCCAGGGGGAGGCCTTCGGTGCCTGGTGAAGCCCCAGGAGTCAGGAGCTTCAGGAAGGGAAGTGGAACTATTTAAACAGCCCTCAAGGGCTGCCTTCCTATCACAGAGAAATAGGTGGCCGGCTCCTCCCTCCCGCCCTATGATTATACAATAGATTTAAAGTCTCTGGTATCCACAAATCTACATCAAAATATATTCTCTAGCCGTGGGGAACGTCTCAGAATTGTTAACCTTCTCCCCAGGTATTAGAGGTAACACACTGTGAGATTAGATGTATATTTTCTTCAAGATACACCACCCATTGAGGGGTTCATATTTACATCTTTTGTTGATATTTTTTATAGATTAAAAGCGCCTCTTTGCTAGGTGATAATTCTGCTAAGTACTGTAATTTGCTGCCATTAATATTTGTCTGAGTCCTAGTTTGCAAAATATATTTGAAACCACGTTAGAAAGTCGCATAATTGCTTCTTTGCGAGCAGGGGAAATGAGTAGTTTCTTTACCCAGCCTTTATCCTGTTAACCTTGGAGAGGAGGGGTGTTCACCAGAGTCCTGGGAATGGCTGAGCACCATTAGCCACGGAGTTCCAGCATGTACTCGGGGTGAGGACGCAGCCTGGCTGGACCCAGCTCCCCGTGGCTTGGGCTCTGCTGTGTGCTGCAGGTCTGGCCTCGTATTCTCTCTGGACCATGGTGAGAGGCACATTCCACTGAAAAAGCACAACCCTTGCCTGGGCCCTAGGCCTGGGGGTTGCTGAGAGCTGCCTACCCCATGGGACCCAAGGCAAGATAAGCACTCTTCCTGGGCCTTGCTCAGTGCCTTATCTGGAGAATGGAGGCATTGCTCTCCCAACCTGACTCGCCCCAAGGAGTGTGTAAAAGGCTCCTGCCCAGGGATCAAGTGGCTCTGTGCCCGCCACATAGTGGATACTCAGCAAATATTTTGGGAATGTGTGCATGACAGAGCTGGTGGCATAGCCAGGCCTGATCTCCTGAAAAGTGGGGCTTAGGGGACAGAGTGGGCCAGGCAGCACAGGGCTGGGTGAGAGGTGCCAGGCGGTTGTCGGCGGGGCGGGGCAGGGGGCAGGGGTGTCTCCTGAATCAGCACCAGGGACAGGGAACCCCACGGCACAGGGCGGGGGAGGGAGGCTGCCCAGGAGGACCTCAGCCTCTGCCTTTCAAGGCGCTCTCTCCTGTACTCGCCACACTGCACACATCCTCTCCCTAGGCCTCCTGCAAGGGAATGGAGGCAGCCCCGGGCCCTTGCCAGCAAGTGAGCGTTACATCTGGGTGTCTGGTTGGGGGCTTGGCCATTGGTCACAGCCTTGCCCCTGTTAGAGGCAACTGCCTGCCAGAGGCTGCTCCATATGGGCTGGGCCTCCGTGAATTGTCAGGCTCTGTGGTAGTTCCTCAGGGCCTGGCCTTTCACCCCAAGGCAGGGACCAACTGGGGCATTTCTTTTTTTTTTTTTTTTTTTTAATTATTTTATTTATTTATTTATTTTTGGCTGTGTTGGGTCTTCGTTGCTGTGCGAGGGCTTTCTCCAGTTGAGGCGAGCGGGGGCCACTCTTCATCGCAGTGCGCTGGCCTCTCACTATCGCGGCCTCTCGTTGCGGAGCACAGGCTCCAGACGCGCAGGCTCAGTAGTTGTGGCTCATGGGCCTAGTTGCTCCGCGGCACGTGGGATCTTCCCAGACCAGGGCTCGAACCCGTGTCCCCTGCACTGGCAGGCAGATTCTCAACCACTGCGCCACCAGGGAAGCCCCAACTGGGGCATTTCTAATCAGAAGGGCATTTTGCCTCCTGTTGAGCTGTAATCCTTCTTTTCTATCATCTCCAGCAGCAGCTCCCAAGTGTAAGCGAGGACCTCACGGAGCAAGACTGAGCCCTGGTCCCTGGGGCAGCAGGCAGGAGCCTCATAGCCAAGCTTACTTTACTCCCATATGAAATGGGGATAATGAGGCCCCTACCTCACAGGGGTTCGTTGTGAAAGGAGTGAAGATGTGGAGCGTGCTTGGAAGGGCGCTTTGCAATAGCAGCACTCAGTAAAGGTTATTTGATATTATTTCATGTGTGTATATGTATGTAGGCAAGGACATGTGTGTATCTGTGTGTGTAGATGTGTGCACATAAGCCTATTCGAGCGGGTTTGTGTGTGCTGGCTGTGTGCACTCTGATGACTGAGTGTGTGCACACACATGAGTGCTTGTCTGTGTGCAGAAAGGTTGCCTGTGTGTCTCCGTGTGCTCTCGGTCCAGGCCCCACCACCCCTCCCAGGGTGCCAGCAACGTGCCTCATCTCCCTCTCCCTGCATTCCGTTCTTCCATCTTGTCACCGCCCTGTCCTCAGCTCAATGTCCGGCCTGCACATGTCCTGGCCCTCTTGACCTCTCTAGCCCTGGTCAAGGCCACACTCCAACCCACCTCTCACTACCGCTCGGGCCACCTGTAATTACATTCAGGCCTTTGCACCTGCCGTTGTCTCTGCTGGAGAACCCTCGCTGTCTCTTAGCTTGGCTGACTCATACAATGATTGTAAGTGAGAGGTCACCTCCTCCTGACCCTCCTTAATCTCCCAGCCCCACCCCTCCTGCCACCCTGCGGCTCACCTCCTAGCTGCCTGCTCACCATGTGTCCACAGGGGCACGCCGCAGGTCAGGGGGGCCCACGTGCTCACTCCCGCTCCCTCCTCATCTCCCGCCCTGGGCTGAGCCCATCGTGGTCCTGTCCTGTCCTCTGTAACCGCTGAGGGCCACTGACTGCTGTGATTGCTGCCTCCATTCCATTGCCAAGGTCAGACAGGCACAGTGGGCCAACACCAGATCGATCACCGGGTGCCTTTCCACGCTCCAGCACAGGGTGGTGGAGGTCTGGAAGCAAGGTGAGTGAGTGGATTCAGTTAACCAACCGGTTCTGGCCCACTGGGCTGTCAGACTCAAGACAGGCTGGAGTGGGCGGATAGCACGAGGGAGCCCCCTCCAGCCTAGGCTGGTCACTGGGCACAGCCTAGCTGGGCAGAGTCAGGCAGGGGCCAGCCCTCTGAGTGGGGAGCGTGGCAGCCTGCTAAGATGCTCCCCTGTGTCCCATCCAGCCTGTCACCAGTCCTTCCGCAGAAGCACACTCTGGGAAAGGATCTGAGTGCAAGTGGTTTATTTCGAGGCAGCATGGGAGGAAGTGGGCAGTGAGGCAGGGAAGGGGAGCGGCGGTCAGCCTGTCCAGGGCCGGGTCCTCTGCGGTCATCCTCCTGCAATCCCCTCCCTCACAGGCTGAGGCTGCACCCATGGTGTTCACCCCCCAGTTGTGACCCATCCCATGCACCTGCTGGCACAGTCCTCGGCCAGTGAAAGTCCTCAGCTCAGGGTCTCAGGCACTGGCAGGAGGAAGCCAGGGACACAGGGGAGCAGAGTGCTGAAGGGGTACAAGAGGCAGGGCCTCAACAGTCGAGAAATACCCCTGGCAACACATACGTGCTTAATAAAAGCTAACTGTTATTATTATTTCAAATTGAAAGGGCGTCTAGAAATTGTCATGTCCGACTTCTGTTTTTTCATAGAGAAAAATTGAGGTCACAACAAGAGGCGTTACCCAGGGTCACATCACAGGCCAGTCCTGCATTCTTGCTGCTGTCATCCCAGGGAGGCCAGAGGTGTCTGCTATTTAGCAGGAGTTTGCGGCACACCCCCTCTGCCTTGGGCACTCTACACATCTTATCCTGTCAAATTCTCACAACACTCTATGTGATGGGAATTACGATTTCCATTTCACAGATGAGAAAACTGAGGCCTAGGAAGGACAAATGAATGGCCAAGATCACATGTGCTAGTAAGTGGCAAAGCTGGGGTTTGAGCCCCAAATTCAGGCTTTGAACTCCAGCACACATGGCCTTTAGTGAGCATCAGAGACAGCAAGGTGGCACGCTCTGTGCAAACAGCGAGCTCACTGATTCAGAGACAAACACACGTGTTGAGGGGAATAAAAGTTCTGGCCCAAACCAAGTGGCGAAGCTGTTGGAAATGCACAGGTCATGAACTGACACTGCTTCCAGGGAAGCCAGGGCTCAGAGCAAGCTCCACAGAGTGGGGCGGGGTGGGGGGGGGGTCGTGCCTCCAGAGAGTGGGAACCAGCCTTAGAGGGAGGTTGAGGGAAGCCTCAGGGACTGAGAACAGGGCACCAGGGCACCTGCTGTCCACCGGCCTCCCTCTCTTGGAGCCACATGATGGGGAGATACCCCTCCCCATCCTGGAGGGAGGCGTGTTTGGGCACAGGTTTGCTCAGCGGCTTCTGGAGGGGAGAGGCAGTCATCTTTCTTTACTTCTTCCAAGTCAGACGGAGACTCTGGGCCCCAGCCGGCAGGGACTCTGTGTGGACATGACCAAGGCCCCTTTTCTCTTGTCGCAGACCAGGCACAAGGTCAGCGCCGGAAGGGGCTGGGAAACCAGGGAGAGCCGTGGGCTTGTGTGGTTGGCCTTGTTCCTGTGGCCACTTGGCTAAATGGCACCCCTTTCTCAGGCTTGGGGAAGTCAAGCCTCTCTCTCCTGGGCAGGCGGGCTGTGTCCATGTCTGCATTCGCAGCTCCCAGCACTGTGCCATCCCCTCTCCGTGCCCTCTGGGGGCCTCAGCTCATCCACTTCAGTGGGTTTGAAACTCCCAGGCTGGAGGGTTTGGGGGCAGTGATGCACTTCAGATGCCCAGGGTTGCCTTGCCTTTTCATTGTGGGGAAGGGAAAAGAGATGACCGTGAGTAGCCCCAGCAGAACCCTCCAGACCCCCAAAACAAACACAACAAAAATTCAGTGTGTCAGTTACGTTCTTTTTCTTTTTCACAATTCATTCTGATACATGAGCTTCTCACTCACCTTGGGAGGGGGCTTCAGGCCAAACGAAGAGTTTTTCTGCTAGAACCATTAAAATTGGGGGGCTTGGGAACCTCTCCATGGCAGTGGCTTCCGGGGCCACAGCTGGGTACTTAGGAATTTTAAATCCAGGCCCAAATGGCAGCCAGCGTGGCCAGCATTCCTTCCGTCCATGGGCCAAGCTCATGCGAGGATGAGTGGCAGAGCCTGCCCCCAAGGGGCCTGTGCTAAGCTAGATGGGAGGCAAGACGACCCAAGGGGAGGCATCAGAGACCTGCAGAGGCAGAGCACTCCGAGCGGGCAGTCTGGGCACGCAGGGGAGGGACAGGACCCCGGGGCCACGAGCCTCCTTGGGCTGACCCAGATGTTTCTCTGTACAGCCGCTTGCTCCTCCTCCACATCAGGTCTAGGCTTTGCTTCGTCCCCTTTGCCCTTCAATTACTTGTCTGCAACAAGGAGCTTATCCTGTCTGCTCTGCCTACCAACTGCTGGGCCACTGGGCGTGGACACCTTAGCATTTCCAAACACTTTTGTCCACCCTCTGCTGATGGGTGTCTGAGCTCCCTGGACCTATGGTCTTGTCACCAGTTGCCCATTATTTGGCTTCTGAAGCCCAGCCTTCATCACTGGATTCCACCCTGTACTGATCTGGATGTGCACAAATCCAACAGGCTTCCCTGCTCTCATGTTAGTTGACCTCTTAGCAACATGCACTGTGTAGGTTTCCTATTTGAAATCCATGCCTTTCTTGGCCTCCACTACCCACTGTCATGTTTTTTGTTTGTCTTTCTGCCTAGTGGCTCTTGGATGGCTCCTGTCCTCTACTCTAAATGCTGAGTTGGTCAGGTTTATTCCTTGGCTTTCTTTTCCACTCCTCTCCCTCCCTGGGTGATCTTACCTAATCCCACGGCTTGAAAGCTCACGTTGTCAGTTAACTAGTGCCACGTAACAAACACAAGTAACACAGCGTCAGACAGCAGTGAGCATGCATTTCTCACCTGTGCCTCTGTGGTTGGCTGGAGTAGCTCTGCTTCATTCTGGGGCCCAGCGACACAGGCATGATCTTCTGGAGGCAGAAGCTGAAGCTCAAGCCAGCAAGACCACCTGTACACAAACACCTCAAGCTTCCACTTCCATTGTGTATTTTACCACCTGGTTGGTGGTCTTTGGGTGGACCCCAAGGTCAGGGGGCCAGGAAGCATGCTTGACCCGTAGTGAGCTGTGGCCAGAATGTGGATGGATGATTCTATCATGGGACAGTGAGGAATTGGGACCAATAACTCAATCTACCCCAGCACATTTGTGCTGACAACTCCCACATGTGTCTGCAGGCCAGTCCTCCGTTCAGAAATTCAGACTCACTCACATTCCATGCCCTCTGGACATCTCCACTTCTCTAGCTTCTCTCCAGAAGGCTACAGACGACTACTACTCAGAGCATCAGTGCCCTCTTTTTAAGACGCAGTTTCCCTGTCTGTAAAATGGGTAGGTTCGTTCAGATGATCTACTAGTTCTGAGAGTAGGGGCTGGGAGTTGAGGTCTTGCATCACCTTTGACTTTTTTAAGATTTACTTCCCCTCTGGATTTAGGTGATGGTAAAGAACATGGATGTGTAGCCAATCTGGGGGGATGCTAGAACCTTCTGTTGACCCCTTCCAGCCTCTGTGATCCTGGCTCTCATTGAGCTCTCCTGGACCCTGTAAAGTCAGCTGGGTCATGCAGGGTGAGTGGATGAGACCAACTGGGCTGTGGGCAGAGCAAAGGACACTTACAGTGGCTGAGAATTGATCCCCAGGCCCAAGCTCTGAATCTAGAGGGGCAAGACCCATGTGTGGCCCCACAGTTCTACTGCTACCCAGATGGAGGATTCTTCTGCGGTCATTTTCATGGAGACAGACGTGGTCCGGGAACCTCATGTCTCAGGCAGGCTGCCCTCTGGCCTGAAACAACTTTCCCCGAGCCCCATGCCCCCCAAACAAAAGCTGCATCTGACTCCTCAGCCTTTGTGCACATCTGCATTATTAGCAATGCTAATACCATTCTGCAATGATAAATAATTAAACAATTATGGTCATGAATCAATAAGTTTAGCACATTTTTTCATCAGTAAATTGTACTGTATAAACAAGAAATATAAATTACCAAGTCTAATTTCCCCCTAAAATTATAAGCATTTTATATCTAATAATTAAAAAAGTATTAGAATTCAATGTAGGATAGTTAGAACCTTAAAGAATTTTCAGTTTCCACCAAACACCATTAAATTGTCATGTTTTATGTCTCTTGAATCTGATTAACATTTTGAGATCTGCCCTCAGAAATCTTTCTTTGTTAGCTCCCAGAGAAGCCCCTCTACCTTCCTGTTTTTCTCCATCCTCACAGACGATGAATCCACTGGGCTCCAGCTTCCAAGGGTCTGAATCCACGAGGCCAGCTGGAGAGCTGGGATGTAGAGGAATTCTTGATTGAAAGCACAGGTTACAAATCCATGGCTTATAGGCTCAATCCAGCCCTCCACAGTTTTCTTTCTGACCTGTTGGGAGTTGTTTTATTTTTATGTTTGCTTTTAAGTTTTGATTTCTAGATATTTTTTGAAAAAAATCAGAAGATGTAAGAACACTGGGTTCATAGTTTACGTGCCTCATTTAGATGAGCACTGTCGAGATTGCCACAGTCCCCACCACTCCCAACAGTCTCCCAGGCCCTGAGGCTGAGGGCAGCAGCAGTTGTCTTGAAGGTCACATGATCTTTCTTGTCCCTGGCCCCGTCTCTCATCTATGTCACCTGCTTGACCCCCATAGGCATCTGGGATTACACCCCCTCGTTTAATGGTTGGAATTCGATGTCCTCCATATTCTAAGCATATAAGGTAGAGGTCACTAAGGCCCAAATCCCAGGATAGTTTACATGTGGGAAAATAGTGTACTAGTGGGAAATGTTTAAAACCAAGGTCACACCCAGGCGGGTTTCCTTTCACCTGCTGCCAATCACCTGTGCTCCGTGCTCCCACCTCTAGCCTGAGTAGCCTGCCCCTGCGTTCCCCGGCACTCCTGCTGCCTCTGGTGGACCAAGCCCTCTACACCACCTCCTCTGTGGTTCTTTCTTTACTTCTTCCCTCCCCCAGGCTCCCAAAGCAGTGGCCACGCTCCCAAACTCTCTTTCTCTTGTTTCACCTGTCCACTACCAAAAGATGAAACTCAACCAAAGAACAACCCAGAAACCAGTTTCCCGCCTCCAGCCCCATCCCCAGTCTCAGCCATCCTGAGCCTACTGTTAGGAGAAAGCACGCTGATTAAATTAACCAACGGCTGTCCCATTGTGGCTCCTCCTGCAATCCCTTCCATGCCAGCGAGGGCTCCTCCACTCACCCAGCTGCCAAGCCGGGCCCTGGGAGCCATCCTCGCCACCTCCCCTTCCCTCGCCGCCCACACCGCCTCTCACCAAGTCCTCTGACTCTGCTTCCTCAGTCCTGCAGATTCCGGCCTCCCTGCCTCCCCTTCCTTCCCTCCAGGCTGCGGCCACAGCCTCCGACTGGACTTTCTGCTTCTAGCCCCTTAACGTCTTTGAAAGCACTTTCCACGCAGTTGAAGAATAAAGTTTCTGCACTGCAAATCTGATTAGCCCCACAGCCACACCTCCACCCTCACTGCCCCCGCCCCCAGCTTAAAATATTTAATGACCCCATCGCTTTCAGATAAACTCGGTGTTTGAGTTCAGGTGCATTTGCCGGCAAGGGTTAGAAATCCCTTCACGTAGCTCAAGAACGGGGAGGGGTGATTCTCAGGACAAAACTTTTGTGGGTGCAAAGGGGAGGCAGGCAGGCAGTGCAAGACAGGCAGGGCCTGTGTGCTGGCACTTTGCCTTTGTTCCTGCAGCTCCCTTTCTTCCTGTTCCTCCTCATCCTCCATGGCCTAGTTCTTCATCCTCTGAGGAGCCTTCCCTCCCCATCTCAGGATGTGTTAGTGGTTCCCTCCATCCTCCATGAAGTGGGGACAGGTCCTGGTCACTCCTCTGTGCCTATAGAGCTCTACGTCATGGCCACTGGTGGGGGGGTCTGGGGAGACTCAGATGCCACCTGCCTCCTGGACTCTGCCTCTGCAGTCCCGTAGAGAGGACAGGACCCAGGTGTAGGGGAGCAAGACCCCAGCCCCAGAAGTGATGAACAGACCAAAAAAGCCTCGAGAAGAGCAGACCAGGGTGTGAGTTCTACTTCCCTCTGCGCCCCATGGGAGATGCTGGCTGTGACGAGGGCTCACAGATGTGGTCCCCGGGATGCCCCTGAGGTCTGGGAGACCCCCACACAGCCTTCCCCTCAGGGCTGACCTGTCTGCCATGTGCCTGGTCAGACCTTGAATGTGGGGACGTTCCGGTCCTGCCACTTCCTGGAGAAAGCAGGGCTTCCTTGGTTTTCCCTGGTCCTCCGTGCAACTCCAGCTCTGGGGTCTGAGGTTTGAGGATGGAACTCTGTCTGTCACTCGCCTGGGTCCTTTGTGACTTTGGGGATCTGGAGTCTTGCCTGTCATCTTCCAGATGGAAGTTCCAAGGTTGGACTGGGGCTGGGCACACACAAGGCTCAAAAAGGCCCTTGTGATTGAAAAATGAAGGAAAGGGTGATGTAAGCAGACTTGTTCCATTTTACTACCATCCAGAGTCCAGGCGGGAGGGGCTGTGCTGTGAGGCAAGGCTTCCAAGGCCCTCCAGGGGTCACTTCTGGGTCCCCAAGGAGTGTCTGGACTCAGGAATCATTGTTCCCAGGGCTACTATTGCAGGGTGTCACTTATTAGTAATTGAAGGACATTCCTTTTAATGGACTAAGAACACCTAAAGAGGACAGCAGCCATCAGTTAAATAAACAAGCCATCTCATTCAAACATTTATCAGTCCCAGAAAACTCTGCTAACCCCTCAGCTCTCTAAAGAACTTGCCTGGGGCATGGACCCTTGCCAAATGTTAACCTTAGGGCAGGGACCAAAAATAAACACCAGGGCCCAGAATCGGAAGGACTTAGATATGGGGAGGGTCTCATCCTGTTTTCCCTTGGAGTGCAGAGCCCAAGGCCATGGCATGAGTGCACCGATAGCTTACTGGGGACATAACCCAGTGAGTGGGGGGGGGGAGGGGTGGAACCAGTACAAGGATGCCACACTGAGTGTGCCACCTTGTGCTTGATCCCGAGGGACCTTCTGAAGAGTCGAATGACATGCAACTCTCAACTGTCCACCTGGGGAGACAAAATGGGGGCATGGTTACCTGTTGGCACTGTCCCCCACCAGTCAGGGTGACCTCCACATACGCAGGTTGCCTATGTGTGTCCCACTCAGTTTCAGCAGGTGGTAAGAGGCTTGTTCTGTGGGCTGGGTTAGAGGGTGTTACATGGCCCCTGGCCCATGAGAGCGGTCTGATGCAGGGAGGCAGGGATGCAGGGATGAAAGCGGATGTTCCAGGCTTGGTAAGAAGCAGAAGCCATCTGTCTCTGAGACCCCAGGGGATACTGGAGGAAGCAGGGCATCACAAGGCCCTCCCAGGTAGAAAGGGGTCTCAGCTGTCCGGTGGCGGTTGTGTTTTGGTCAGACCCCTTCAAGGTGGAGGCTGATGTCAGAAATCTCAGGCATCCTTTGAAGATGAGCAGGAAGACCTGTGACCAGGGACCACGACGGCCCTCCTAGAGTCTGCCTCCACAGGCTGGCCGGCTCTTGCGCCTTGCTGCTTCCCGCCTCTGTCTGTGGGTGGAAGTATCGGGGCCGCTGGTGCCAATGCCAGTACGCCAGGGCCTCCAGATTTTGTTTCACTTAGTGGCTCTTAGCAACATGTTTCTTGCATTCTGCTCATTCTGTTTCACATTTCACACTTCCCCAGGCTGAGAGATCCATCCATCTAGTGCAAACGCTTCTGACAGGGCTGGGGTGGAGGAAACCCCTGCTGGGCCGGATGAGGGGAATTCAAAAGAGCTTGCTGATGGGGACGCTGGTCAGGACAGCTCCGCACTGACGATGTCCTTGCCCACTCCACCCTCCCTTTCCCCAGTTCCTTCCTGGCCTTGCAAGTCCCTCTGGGAGCTAGCGGTTGCCCTGCACGCTCCTGCCACCTCCACCCTCACCCCAGCCCCTCTGAGCACCCAGGGGGCTGGGCTGACCCTGCCACCTCTTGAATCACCTCCATGTCTCCAAACAGGCCTCACGCTTTTACCCTGCGGTGACAATTTTGAAAGTTTTCTTTTCTACCTTCTCACTCTGCATTCTGCACTTCTCAAGTAGAAAAAAACTCTTCTAATTTCCTGTCTTTCTCTATATATAGACATTTATATTTATTTAAAATTAATTTTTTTGCACAGAATTTCCTTTATTTTCCCTCTCTTTGGCAGCTCTAGATTAATTTGAACCCCGAGATTGCTGTGTACATATCTATGCCTCTGTTTATCTAAATTTTAAATTTTAAATCTATAATAACATTCAGAATTAGTTCACAAAACTGGATTACACAAAGCCAGCAGGTTTAAAAATATATCAAAGATGTTGCTTTCATGCTTCAAATCCTTGAAAAGCCAAATACATTCACTTCTGAAACTAAGTCTTGGGTTTTGCTGAAAAAAAAATAAGAAAAGTGTTTAATAGCACATATGGCATAATTTTATTTGACATCTGTTTTGTAACAAACAATATTTAGCTCACTTATTTGCTGAATGATACAGTACACAGTGCAAACAAAAAGTCCAATGAACAGTTTTTACAGAGTTTGTAATATATCAATATTTATTGCAAAAGAATGCGAAACTTAAACATTTAAGTGTGTTATTGATTGTAATATGCAAAACATTGATTACTGTATGTTGCCATTGCAAAAAAAAAAGTGTACTAAATGCCTTCTGGGGTATGAAAATGAGGTATATTTCGGCAAGAGGAGCTTTCCCGCTCCCCTTGGTGACATTTTTAGCCTTAGGCCCGCTCCCCCCTTGTTTGTGTCATCCTATCGAAGACAGCTGTCAATATATTTAGGATGCTTTAGCTCATAACAGCAAAAATGGTGAGACTATTGGCTTAATTGCAAGGAGTGATTGATTTTAATGGAAACAACATTTAAAAACTCAGAATGCACTTTGTGTTGGCAGTACTAGTAGAATGCTCTAATGAATTGAAGCCTCACACAGAAATGCATGGTACTCACCGCAAAGACTAGCAAAGGACAACAATGGTTGACACATTCTTTTCTTTTTTTTTACTCTAAAGTTGAAATACATTATTTGTTTACATAATTGGACAACAGGAACCAAGGCAGAGTAGAATCGGATGTCACCTGGTGCAGAAAGCAAACACCAAAACTCTGGTGAGTGAAGCAGCAAGCAGGACGCTGATGTTACTTTTATTATAATCATTATTACTGTAAAAATAATATTGGAAAATATTGAAACAGACAGTTCTTCGAGTTGCAGGCAGGAAGAAATGACAAGGACTCCCTGTCCTGTTTAGGTTCTGGGTGGGGGGGTGTGTTTTTCCTCGACTCGACCTCAGGAAAATAACAAAGGCAGCCAAGAGGAGTCGGCTTGGCTGGAGGGTCTCATGGGATGGGCTCGAGCACATTCAGGAGCCCCCAGAACAAGACTCTGGAAGAGGGGAACACTGCCAGAGGGCTCCTCTGGGGTCAGGACCTCCGCCCAGGGCCAGGACTGTTACAGATCTGATCACTCTAGTGGACTTTCAGACTTCCAGAAGAATAATCATAACAACGATGACAAAAACAACAGCTCACACTTGCTGGGCACTCTGCGCTCTGGACACCAGGTAGAGAGCCTCACACATGTCCCCTCGTGCATCCCTCTAGGGTGGCCCCCGAAAAGCTCTCCTCAGACTCAGAGGGCTGTGGTCACTTTGTAAATGACATGGCTGTGTCTTCCAGTTTGCAATAGTTTCTCCTTGGTAATTGGCGCCTACTGTGTGCTGGCACTCTCCAGACTCTGAGTACCAGGGGTTGGCTACGGCAGGGATGAGGAGACCAGGTCCCCGTCCTCTGGTTGCTGGTGGCCGAGGTCTTCCATGAACCCATATTTGTATACAAGTAGCAGTCAACTCAGCCAGCCACGCTGGGGAACGGCAGAGCTCCAGGTGGCTGTGGGGTGTGATCAGTTCCCCTTCCTCGGGGCATCCTCCTGCAGCTGAGACCAGATGCAGGCAGCCGGGGCGTCGCTGGTTCTGCAGGCTGTGTCCCCTCAGCTGTGATGGATTCCCAGTCCGAGTGGCTGTCTCTGCCCTGGTGGGCATCACCACCCTTCCTTTTAACTTCTCTCAGCCTCAGTGCCCACATTTGTAAAAAGAGGGTTAGATGAGGTAACCAGCAGAAAGGACTATGCAGCGCCTGGCACAGAGGAAGCGCTCAGAAAACACCGGTTTTGGGCTTCCCTGGTGGCACAGTGGTTAAGAATCTGCCTGCCAATGCAGGGGACACCGGTTCCAGCCCTGGTCCGGGAAGATCCCACATGTCGCAGAGCAGCTAAGCCTGTGTGCCACAACTACTGAGCCAGCTCACCTAGAGCCCGTGCTCTGCAACAAGAGAAGCCACCACAATGAGAAGCACTGCAGCGAAGAATAGCCCTAGCTCACTGCAACTAGAGAAATCCCGCACGCAGCAATGAAGACCCAAGGCAGCCAAAAATAAATAAATAAATATATATATAAAAAGACAAGTTAGCGAGAGAAAAGACAGATTTTAAAAAAAAAAAAACCAGTTTTTTTGTTGTTGGTTTTTTTGACTTATAAACAACAAACATTTGTTTCTCACAGTCTGGAGGCTGGAAATTCAAGATTAGGGTGCCCACATTGTAGGGTTCTTGTGAAAGCCCTCTCCTGGGCTGCAGACTGCCAACTTCTCACAGTGTCCTCACATGGTGGACGTCGCTAGGGAGCTCTGTGTGGCCTCTTTTATAAGAGCACTAACCCCAATCGTGAGGGCCCCACCCTCATGTCCTGGTCACCTCCCAAAGGCTCCACCTCTTAATACCATCACACTGAGGACGGGGGAAACACCAGTTTTTGTTTGTATGGTTCTTATTAATTGTTGATACTCTCCACCACTGCTAAGGTGATCATGGTGCGAGGTCTTGACTTTTATGTAGCCTCTCTGAGCCTCAGTTGCTTGTCACTAAGTGGAGACAACACTCCATCGTAGACCTCATAGGGCTGCTGGGAGGATTAACCTGAGGTATCCGCATATAGTGTTTTGCACAATCCTGTCCAGAACAAGCACTGAAACGTGCAGCGATAGTCACAATAACAGTGCTATTTTCTGATACTGACAGGCAGACCTGGGTCCACTTGGAAACAAAGAGCCAGCTGCAGCTGGGAAAAGGCGTGTGCTGTGGGGCCCACCCTTGCAGCGATGGTAGATGGAGGTGCAGAGAGGCCGGCTCACCTTCTTCTGCAGGAGGAGGCTCTGGCTGTAACAACTGAGATCAGTGACTTGGAGCTGAAACCTGATTCACGGGGTGAAGTGGGAGCCCTCAGAGCAGCAGCCCACCTACCCCCGTCCTCAGCAGCAATTAGGAACCATGACGGAAAGAGAAAGCAGAGGCGAACAATGTATGTCACAAGGAAATAAGAACATTGCACAACCAGAATAAATAATAATATTTTTTTCTGGCTTTAATGAAACTCTATAGATATAAAAAGCTGGAGAAAGGGAATTTTTTTTTCACAGACCTTAATTATAGCAGGGTTGTTAGTAAATTTACTGAATTACAAATGTAAAATATTCTGATGGCCTGAGTAAAACCACATATTTAAGCCTTCTAAATGAACATTTCTGTTTTTTGAGTAATTTGTACCATCTGTGTCAAAATTCTGAGTCTAAAAAAAAAAGCAGTGGAACAAATGTTGGTTCCATAAAACAGTCCTAGTTCATTGTTGAAATTGTCACACATTAACATTGCAGGCCATCTGGGAAGACAAAAGCCTCTAACCAGATTGCAGAGATGATTTTATTGGTCTGGTATTAATCAGGATGTGGCATAATATTTAAGCAGAAAGGAGAGATGAGGTGAAGTGGAGCCCTCCATCCGCCCTAACTGTGCATGAATTGTACAAAAGCCCTCTCACACTGTGGCAACGGGGCATTTTTAAAGCCGGTTTCATCATTGGAAAATGTAAATAAAAGGCAAGGTAATATTTCCAGTTTGGAAGCACGCACACAAAGCACAGAAACTTCATGGACGGGGCGGCTGGCTCACGGGGAGGGAAAACTCTCCCTGGGCGGGCTTTCGCAGGACCATGCTGGAATTAAGCAGAACGGAATTTCCCTTTATCCCAGAGCATCGAGCAAAAGACCCCATGCCCAGGATGGCCAGTGGCTCTCCATACTGTTGCGTGTCCACTGTGAGGCTAGAGCAGCCTAGGACGAGACTGGGGCCATCTCCTGTGGCTTGGGCTCCCTGCCCTGTCACCCTGTGGCTGGGGGTCCCTGGGCCTGCGGCAGACCCCAGCCTGGGTCACATCTTTCCTGGCTCGTGCCCAGGCGCAGCTCCAATCAGCTCGAGAGTGGGGGGCTCTGCGGAGCATCACATGGGCCACTTAGGATTCACAGTGGAGGGGCAGAAATGTCAAGGTGATAGTTTAGACTGGGCTGTGACTTCTGCTGGCCTTTCCACTCGGTGGGCGCATGTCCCCGGGTGAGAGCGTGCGCGTGGCAGTCGAGAATCTGATGTTCCCCTGGTGGGGTCCACCTCCTCCCATGGTGTGAGCTCCCACAGAGCTCAGGGAGATGCCTGTGTTTAAAGACATGTTTTCATACAACAGGCCCTGTAAGCAGCCGCCAGCTTGATGGAAGGAGCAGCACTGGCCGTGCTTCATAAGGGAATTTCAAGGGAAATGTTGACTTTGCTCTCACTTCACCTTATGCACTGATAGGATCCAACCCCCACGTGCTGTGTGATGTGACTCGTGATTGAAGACGTCCAGGGGCATCCAGGCCACTGCTGGCGAAGGAGGAGGACCTGTATCCTTGTGGCCTGCTGTGGGGTAGAGAGCCGCAGTGCCCAGGCCAGCCCGAGGCCTCAGGCCTGCCTGAGGAGAGCTGGGCAGATTTGCAAAGCTGTGGAGGGAAGCAGGGGTCTGGTTCCCTGTTGGGCTGACTTCGTCCTTTGTTCCTTGCCTATCAGGAGGTCATGAAGGGAGAACTGTCCCTTCCACACTGGCGGTATCCACCTGGGCTCCAAATTCCAAGAAGCTGTAAAGTCTTCTCCATCGCCTGCCCCATTCTGGAGGGGAGAGAGATCCCTGGCCACAGGAAGTGAGTTCAGTTTTCAGGAAAAACTTACCGGAAACAGTGAGGGAAATGACAGAAGGGAATGCAAGTTGCTATGTCCCCGGAGCTCAAATAATTAGTGCATGACTGTCACAATTGTGGGATGCATCCAGAGGCTCTCTTACAAACAGAAGTGGATCACTCTACTCTGGTGTGTAAAACCCTTTGATGGCTCCCACTTGTCCCTGGGAGAGAGGCCAGAACCCCTGTGAGGCACTACAAGAGCTCGGCCCTCTCCCTTGGGTTCCCACAGAAAGGGCCTTTCCCCACTCCTCTCCACAGGGCCTCTGCATATGCTGTTCTCGCTGCCTGGAGCTCTCCGTGCTTGCCACCTCTGTTGGACCAGTGAATTCCTTTCCTTCTTTCAATGCTAATTCAGGCAGTACTTCTTTAAAAACATAATCCTTGGGTTTCATAACACCCTGCACTTTTCCTTTGCTTACGAGTCACTGTTTTAATTAAATAACTTATGTAATTACTGTTTGTGCCTTCATATCTGAATACAAGAAGATCCCCTATTTTCCCAATGAAAAGAGGAGAACATTTTTGGGAGGTCCTGCTTGCATGTATAGACTTTCAAGGAAGTAGTCAAAATAGTTTAATTCCCCTTTAAAAGTGTTTTTGTTGTGGTACATACTTGAAATCACATCTTGTATAAGATGGTGCCGTTATTTAGGAACACTTTTTCATTTTCCCACACTGGGAATCCCTTGTATTTAAACTCCCTGTAAGCACCTCCACCTCATTGCCTTCACTATCAGGGGTCGTATCCTCAGGCCCTGCCTGCAGCCATCTGTGGGATGCAGGACTGTTTGAATCTATGAGGATGATGTCAAGAATGGTACCCGAAGCCATGAGCATCATTTGCTATCCATGTTCTCCATAAAATAACCACTTCCTGGATTGCTTCTTTATGTGACCCTTAAAAGGCTGCTTTTCAATGACTTCCAGCACCTGCAATTTTGAGATCACACCCCCTTCCCATGAATAATTATTATAGTTCCGTTTATTTTCTTTGTCTTTTTTTTTTTCCTTTACTGATCCCATCAGGTGACTTCTATGAGCACCCAGAGTTAGCATTGATTAAAACCTGTAGGACTATTGACCCACCTCCTAGAGTAATGAGAATAAAAACAGAAATAAACAAACAGGACCTAATTAAACTTAAAAGCTTTTGCACAGCAAAGGAAACCATAAACAAGATGAAAAAGATAACCCTCAGAATGGGAGAAAATATTTACAAACGAAGCAACTGACAAAGGATTAATCTCCAAAATGTACAAACAGCTCATGCAGCTCAATATCAAAAAAACAAACAACCCAATCCAAAAATGGGCGGAAGACCTAAATAGACATTTCTCCAAAGAAGACATACAGATGGCCAACAAACACATGAAAAGATGCTCAACATCATTAATTATTAGAGAAATGCAAATCAAAACTACAATGAGGTATCACCTCACACTGGTCAGAATGTCCATCATCAAAAAATCTACAAACAATAATAGCTGGAGAGGGTGTGGAGAAAAGGGAACCCTCATACACTGTTGGTGGGAATGTAAATTGATACAGCCACTATGGAAAACAGTATGGAGGTTCCTTAAAAAACTAAAAATAGAACTACCATATGACTCAGCAATCCCACTACTGGGCATATACCCAGAGAAAACCATAATTCAAAACGACACATGCACTTACCTCAACATAATAAAGGCCATATATGACAAACACACAGCCAACATCATTCTCAATGGTGAGAAGCTGAAACCATTTCCAATAAGATCAGGAACAAGACAAGGTTGCCCACTCTCACCACTATTATTCATAGTTTTGAGAGTTTTAGCCACAGCAATCAGAGAAGAAAAAGAAATGAAAAGAATCCAAATCAGAAAAGAAGAAGTAAAACTGTCACTGTTTGCAGATGACATGATACTATACATAGAGAATCCTAAAAATGCTACCAGAAAACTACTAGAGCTGACCAATGAATTTGGTAAAGTAGCAGGATACAAAATTAATGCACAGAAATCTCTTGCATTCCTATACACTAATGATGAAAAATCTGAAAGAGAAATTAAGGAAACACTCCCATTTACCATTGCAACAAAAAGAATAAAGTACCTAGGAATAAACCTACCTAAGGAGACAAAAGACCTGTATCAGAAAACTATAAGACACTGATGAAAGAAATTAAAGATGATACAAACAGATGGAGAGATATACTATGTTCTTGGATTGGAAGAATCAACATTGTGAAAATGACTATACTACCCAAAGCAATCTACAGATTCAATGCAATCCCTATCAAACTACGAATGGCATTTTTCACAAAACTAGAACAAAAAATTTTACAATTTGTATGGAAACACAAAAGACCCTGAATAGCCAAAGTGATCTTGAGAACGAAAAATGGAGCTGGAGGAATCAGGCGCCCTGACTTTAGACTATACTACAAAGCTACAGTAATCAAGACAGTATGGTACTGGCACAAAAACAGAAATATAGATCAATGGAACAGGATAGAAAGCCCAGAGATAAACCCATGCATATATGGTCCCCTTATCTTTGATAAGGAGGCAAGAGTATACAGTGGAAAAAAGACAGCCTCTTTAATAAGTGGTGCTGGGAAAACTGGGCAGCTACATGTAAAAGAGTGAAATTGGAACACTCCCTAACACCATACACAGAAATAAACTCAAAATGGATTAAACACCTAAATGTAAGGCCAGACACTATAAAACTGTTAGAGGAAAACATAGACAGAACACTCTATGACATAATCGCAGCATGATCCTTTTTGACCCACCTCCTAGAGAAATGGAAATAAAAACAAAAATGAACAAATGGGACCTAATGAAACTTAAAAGCTTTTGCACGACAAAGGAAACCATAGACAAGATGAAAAGACAACCCTCAGAATGGGAGAAAATATTTGCAAATGAAGCAACTGACAAAGGATTAATCTCAAAAATTTACAAGCAGCTCATGCAGCTCAATATCAAAAAAACAAAAACTCAATCCAAAAATGGGCAGAAGACCTAAATAGACATTTCTCCAAAGAAGATATACAGATTGCCAAGAAACACATGGAAGGATGCTCAACATCACTAATCATTAGAGAAATGCAAATCAAAACTACAATGAGGTATCACCTCATACCGGTCAGAATGGCCATTATCAAAAAATCTACAAACAATAAATGCCGGAGAGGGTGTGGAGAAAAGGGAACCCTCTTGCACTGTTGGTGGGAATGTAAATTGATACAGCCACTATGGAGAACAGTATGGAGGTTCCTTAAAAAACTAAAAATAGAACTACCATATGACCCAGCAATCCCACTACTGGGCATATACCCAGTAGTGAAAACCATAATTCAAAAAGAGTCAGGTACCACAATGTTCACTGCAGCACTGTTTACAATAGCCAGGACATGGAAGCAACCTAGGTGTACATCAACAGTTGAATGGATAAAGAAGATGTGGCACATATATACAATGGAATATTACTCAGCCATAAAAAGAAACGAAATTGAGTTATTTGTAGTGAGGTGGATGGACCTAGAGTCTGTCATACAGAGTGAAGTAAGTCAGAAAGAGAAAAGCAAATAGCATATACTAACACATATATATGGAATCTAAAAAAAAAAAAGGTTCTGAAGAACCTAAGGGCAGGACAGGAATAAAGATGCAGATGTAGAGAATGGACTTGAGGACACGGGGAGGGGGAAGGGTAAGCTGAGGCGAAGTGAGAGAGTGGCACTGACATATATATGCTACCAAATGTAAAACAGATAGCTAGTGGGAAGCAGCCGCAAAGCACAGGGAGACCAGCTCGGTGCTTTGTGACCACCTAGAGGGGTGGGATAGGGAAGGTGGGAGGGAGATGCAAGAGGGAGGGGATATGGGGATATATGTATACATATAGCTGATTCACTTTGTTATACAGCAGAAACTAACACAACAATGTAAAGCAATTATACTCCAATAAAGATGTTAAAAGAAAAAGACACATGCACCCCAATGTTCATTGCAGCACTATTTACAATAGCCAGGGCATGGAAGCAACCTAAATGTCCATCAACAGAGGAATGGATAAAGAAGATGTGGTAAATATATACAGTGGAATATTAGCCATAAAAAGGAATGAAATTGGGTCATTTGTAGAGACATGGATGGACCTAGAGACTGTCATACAGAATGAAGTAAGTCAGAAAGAGAAAAACAAATATCATATATTAACACATATATGTGGAATCTGAAAAAAATTGGTATAGACAATCTTACTTACAAAGCAGAAATAGAGATGCAGACGTAGAGAACAAACGTATGGAAACCAAGGGGGAAGGGGGGGTGGGATGAATTGGGAGATTGGGATTGACAAATATACACTACTATGTATAAAATAGATAACTAGTGAGAACCTACTGTATAGCACAGGGAACTCTACTCAGTGCTCTGTGGTGACCTAAGTGAGAAGGAAATCCAAAAAAGAGGCGATATATGTATACGTATAGCTGATTCACTTTGCTGTACCGTATAAACTAACACAATATTGTAAAGGAACTATACTCCAGTAAAAAAAAGTTGCAATAATAACAACAAAAAAAGAATTCATGATTTCCTCTCCAACAAAAAAAAAAACCTGTAGGACTAATGTATCTTTCCTTTAAGTTCAAGCAGAAAGTAAGGGAGAACAGAGCCAGCAATGTGACAGAAGACTTTGCAAAGACCCGAGCACAAGGCAGCTCTCCATTTTTTACAGGATAATTTTGGGAAAGACCTGGCCTTATATTTTGGCATTTATAGTCATTCTTTATTCTCCCTGCTATAGACTATAAGCTTCAGGAGGGCAGGGACCTCCTGAATTCCAGGGCTGCACAGAGGACATGACTGCTCCACGAGGGCTCAGAAATATCTGTGGAATAAAGTGTTGATTGAAACGCAAACTCTTTTTGGAGCAGGGAACGTGAGGTGGGGGGAGGGCTGGAGGCAGTGTGGTCCCGAGAGGCAGGAGACTGGCCGTCCGTGGAGAAGGGACTTGCTCAACAGAGGCGAGAGCAAGGAAGCACCGACACTCCAGAGGTAAGATTGGAAGGCCTTACACACGCACACACACACACACCCAAATGCATGCACACAGACATGCACACGGACACACATAGACACACAGCACACACACAGACACACACCCACACCCAAATACATGCACACAGACATACATATGGACACACATAGACACACACCGCACACACAGACACACACACACACCCAAATCCATGCATACAGACATACACACGGACACACATAGATACACACCACACACCCACCCCCCCCCAAAGGCATGCACACAGACATACACACGGGCACACATAGATACACAGCACACACACAGACACAGCACACACACCCCACATGCACACCCACACAGACACACATACAGAAACACATACAGACACACACAAACACAAACGGACACATAGACACACACAGGCATATGTACATACAACATACAGAGACACACAGACACACATACAGGGACACACACAGACACATGTACACATATACACAGAGGCACACACAGACACAGACACAGACACACACAAATGCTCCAGAAGAAAAGTGATTCCAGGTCAAAAAGAAGCCTCCAGAAGATGGGGAAGGGGAGGGGCCTGGAAGGGGCACGACTTCCTTTGGCTGCAGTTCTTGTCCTCGGCCTGACCAGGTAATGAGCTCAGACAGGCACTCTCCTGATAATTCCCTCCTTGTTAGACATTGTTGTTAGCTCGCTAATGTCTTCCACTTAAGTAATAGCCACTGAGGTGTGGGGCTTCCTGGTGCCTAATGGCCCAGGGTGTCGCTGAGGGCCATTAATCCTGCTGGCCATTAATCCCAGGAAATGCCCAGGGTCATTACAGGCTGTGTGGCTCTCAATGAGCAATGACACCACGAGGGGTTCGTCCGGGCCACTGAGCCCCTGGGAATGGCCCTCTGCTGGGGATGAGCCCCTGGGCAGTCGGGGGGTGTCTGGTCTTGGCGTGTGTGTGTGCAAGCCACACACACCCAAAACAGGGACCACAGCCCAAACAGGGAGATGGAGACAGGTATCCGGGTCCCCAGGCGTGGCCCTGGGGTGGTGGGGCTACTGTGTCTGGAGGTCTGGGACCGGAATAATCAACCAGAGAAGGGTTTTACGTAGCCTGGCCCTCCCAGAGAGTAAGGGAGAGCGGGCTCCGTTTCCCGTCTCTAGTGAAGGACAAGAAAGCAGAGGAGGGACCGGGGCCCCGAGGCAGGGCTGCGGACGGCTGTCCGGGAGGAGCCCTAGTTGAGCGGTAGCGCCCTGCTGCCCGTCCTGTGGTCCTGTTGTCCCTGCCACGTCCCCTCCACTCTCCTCCTGGCCGTGGTCTCTGCTGCCCCGTGGCCTCTGCCTACTGTTTTTTTTTTTTTTTTTTAACCTAAGAACACAAGCTCTGGAGTCAGACCTCTTGGGTCCAAGTCTTGGCTTTGCTGGGTATGAGCTGTGTGACCCTCTCTTAAGCCTCAGTTATTATAAAATGAGAAAAAACAACAGAGTTGTTACGAGGCTTAAGTGTAATAACACAAGGAGAGCACTTGGGAGAGTGCCTGGAACCCAGGAAGAGCCATAAATGCTTTCTCCTCCCCCTCCTCTTCTTATTTTATTACCGTTTTCGTTACACTCTCTGCGTGTCTCCTGGCCTCTGCACCCTGAGTGTGATGCGCTCCTTGGGCACATGTCACCTCCTCCACAGAGAGGCTGTGCCCGCTCATTACTCACTCTCCAGAAATGCACACCCGTTGGTTAGAGCGGCCCGCTCTCTGACCACTGCCGGCCACCCACAGGGGCTGTCTTTGGGTCAAGGGCCAATCTCTGCCTTGTGACCCTGATGTCAGGCAGCCCTCTGGCCTGCCTCAGGGCCGTGGGCATGGCAGGTGTCCAGTTCTGCCCCATGGGGAGTCCCTCCGGTCCACTGCCCCAGTGACCACCACGTAGGCAGCACCAGGATTTACTCAGTGCTGCCCCAGGTCACCTCAAATCTGTGATGCCCGCCTGGCCAGGATCCAGTCCCCACTCTCCAGAGGTGGAACTGATGGCCGGTGCAGGGTTTCCAACACAGCCCTCCGAGGCTGAGCCAGCACCCCACCCGTGGTGCCACACTGTTTACGTGTCGATGACTCAGTGAAAGGCAGAACCTGCCGCTACCATGAGGGCGGATGGTGACTGGGGACAAGGACACAGACAGCTAACAGAATTTGACTCCAGATGGAGGAATCAGATTTGGCTAAATTTTTCTAGAATCCCTCAATTATCTGGCTTGTTTCTATCTTTGATTTCAAAGGCCCTGATCAAGGCTGATCCCACCAGGAAGCCACGCCTGACCAAGGCAGCCCCCGGGACCCCCGAGGCCACTCTCTCTGCCTGAGGCCCTACACAGCTCACCCACAGCAGCAGTCCCGTTTCCCTCTGGGCTCAGGGATGGGCCTTAACTAGGGTGCCCTCTGCTCTGGCGGACTTCGAAGCCCCAAAGAGCAGGCAGCAGTGTCTCCCGCCCCCAGGGGCTGGCAGCGGGTGTCACTTACAGGTGGGGGAGGGGACTGCTCTGGGGAAGGACGCCTGGCCCCGCCCACCAAAGAACGGGGCCACAGAAATGTCACTGCTGCTGCACAGAAGTGTGGTATTATCAGCCCCATGCAACCGGCAAGTGGATTAAAATGCCATTAACACAGCAAATTAAGCTTACAGTGAAGTAAACAGAAATTAAATCAATAACCAGCACAGGGGGACAGCTGCCTTTTCCCAAATGGTCCCCCAGGGACTGGGGCTGGTGGGTGCATGGGGGGTGGGGTAGCAGCTGCGGGAATGGGGAGGGGCAAGCGGTGAGGTGGGGTGAAGTCGTCCAGGTGCTGAACGGCAGGTACTCAGAGGGCCTAGGCCAAGACCTGTGCCTCTAGAGGGAAGCAGCTTCCTGTGGCCCCTAGACGCAGTCACCACGATCTGCCGGCTTCCTGAGCTTGTGAAAAGGATGCTGAATAGATTTCACCTGTTTAGCCTCAATTCACTCTTCTTTTGGCAATAGCACCTGGATTCTTCTTTGGGACCCTCCACCCCTCACCCTTCACGACCCTGATCCAAAAAAAAAAAATTCTTGGTCCATGCAGCTCTGGTAGGATGACCCACTCTCTGGCTTAAAGCTGATAACTTGTCCAGACTTATTTCTGGACAGAGCCATGTCCCCACACAGCGTTTGCTTCAGGGATGCTCAGCTGATCCACATTTGTGCCAAGAGGCAGCCCAAGGACTTTGTCCGGAACTTTCTGAAATGCTCTCCTGTCTGAGGGGTTGCTGAGCTGACAGGAGGCAAATCTGGTGCTGCAGGAGGCTGTCCTGCTGCAAAGGGAGAGCTTGGGCTGAGAGTACAGCCAGACAGAGTTAAGGAGCTGGAGGCTGGATTTGAGTACCTGGATCCAGCTATGCCTGAAGCTACACCAGGTCCACTCCTGGACTTTTCAGGAACCTGAACCTCCCTAACCTCCATCTTTTTATTTCCAGTTTAAATTGGGATTTGGTCATTTGCAACTAGGAGTCCAGCTTGAAATATAAGAAAATTTCTTCTCACTTCTTTTAACATAAATTTATTTATTTATTTATTTTTGGCTGTGTTGGGTCTTTGTTGCTGCGTGCGGGCTTTCTCTAGTTGCGGTGAGCGGGGGCTACTCTTCGTTGCGGTACATGGGCTTCTTATTGCGGTGGCTTCTCTTGTTGCAGAGCACGGGTTCTAGGCACGCGGGCTTCAGTAGTTGTGGCACGAGGGCTCAGTAGTTGTGGTTCGCAGGCTCTAGAGCACAGGCTCAGTAGCTGTGGCGCATGGGCTTAGTTCCTCTGCGGCATTCGGGATCTTCCCGGACCAGGGCTTGAACCCGTGTCCCCTGCATTGGCAGGTGGATTCTTAACCACTGCGCCACCAGGGAAGTCCCGGAAATTTCTTCTTTAAAAAGAAAATCCATTAACCAAATACCTCTCAAGGACCATTTAGCATGTGGTCAGATGGCAAGACGGATGGTCGTGTCCCTGAGTCTCCCCTGCCCTCACACCAGGTCTCTGCCTCCACCTCGCTGACGCCGCAGGCTCTGCTGCGACTCTGTGTGTATGTAGGGAAGGTGTCTTACTCTGTGGACACGGGGAGGAGCAGCAAAGAAGGGTACAGACACTGTGACGTCTTTCCAGCTCTCTTCCTTCTCCTGCCACCTGGCGCTGCTGGAGGGAGGCACGGATGTACCTGGACTGGGAATCCGGAGGCCTGGTTCCAGGGCCAGTTCTCTGTGCACGTTTCCTGTGTTCACAGGGTCCCCTGCTGTACCCTGCTGGCCTGAGCAGCTGTCCAGCCACAAAACAGCCAGCCAGCTGTCTCTCTGCTGTGGCCCACCGCTGAGGCAGGTGGGCTCTGTGTAGAGCTTGGAGACCCTAGCTCTTGTCTGAGCACCTTCCCTTTTGAGAGTCCTTAAAATGTCTGGGGCAGAAGAATAGTCTTTGACAATTGATTTATTACTGTTATGGGGGGACACAGGGATGGATTCTCACTCTTCTCCTTCTCGTAGTCCCTTCCTCACCTGCCCTACCCCAGAACCCTCGAAGATCCAGGACAGAGACTGGGGCAACATTTTCTCCTGGCCGCTCCTACTCCACCAGCAGGGCTCAGCTCCTTCTGGAAGCCTTTCATGACCCCCCCACCCCCAATCTGGGGAGGTACCTGGCTCCTCTGTTCTCCTGTGGCCCCAGGGTTTTCCTCTGTCCAGCACAGTCATGCTGCTTTGTAACTGGCAATTCCCACCTCAGTTCCCCTCTGGCCTGTGGGGTTTTGGAGGGGAAGGACCAAAGTTGTCCCTTGCTCTCCCCCAGCACGGAGCCCAGGGTCTGGCACAGAGCAGACCTCGACATGCCCCTGCTGAGAAAATGAATGAATGAATGAATGAATGAATGAGGCCCTGCAGCAGATGCCTCTTCCAAGGCTGCGGTCACAGCCTCTGTGGTCACGGTCATGTTTCCAGGGAGACTTGTCACATCAGTGACTCCAACATGAGGCTCTCGGGGGTCAGGGCCTCTCTGTGGGACCTCTGACCCCATCCTCCCCTCTCATTCTGTTTCCTCTTTTCTGAAGGAGACCTCCTCGGCCCCCACACTGCCACGGGTGAGGCTGCTAGCGGGCCGGTGGAGCAGGGGGCTGCGGTTCCAGGCAGTGGGGAGGGGCCGCCGTGTGGAATCATGTTTGGGGGCAGCCTGGACAGCGGTGGCATGACCACGGCACACTTTTCACTTTGCCCGGTTGTTGATTCTCCAAAGATGTTTTTATAAACACTTCACGTAGATGGAGGGACGTATCAGTTGCCCATTACAAAGATGATGATGATTTTTCCTACTCTGGGGAGCTGGTATGGGGGAAGCACCCCACTGCCTTCTGCCCCATGAGCGAGGGGCTTTCTTGCTAAAAGACCCTCCTGTCCTCACAGCTTGCCTCCAACCCTCTGGTCAGTGGTCACCAGGGTCCCGGCAGCCTGACACCCCAGTCTGGACACCCGTTTGTGGCGGGGAAGCCAAGGGGCATCCCTTCCCACAGCTGCGCTACTGGCATGACCCCTCGCTGGGCCCAACTTTGAAGAGTTTTAAATTCCTCTGTTGATTTTCCCCCTCTCCCTTCCTTAGGTTTCAAATCCAATTCTAGCTCCTGGCCAACTGGTAGAATTAAAGGCTTAAGAGCTACCCAGGTCTTATGCCGATATGAAAAGATTTCACCGAGAGGCTCATAGTTCAGCGTCCAAAGCCAGGGAAATCATTCCTGCCTGCACCGGGTATTGTTTTGAAAGCCTCCCTGGAATCACCTTTAGAGCTCCTGGCTGAGGCATCACTGTTTCACTTATCTCTTAAGACCCCGCTCATAATTTCTCAATGTCCGACAAGCAGAGAGGACTCCAGGCTTTATCTGTTAAGGGCCCTCTAATCTAGTTCATAAGGACAGAGTGGTAATCAGGACACCTCAGAATCCTTCTAAAGTCAACGGAGAATTTCACATGAGCCCCGAGCTGCTTTCTGGAGAGCCCCAGGGACAAACACAGGTGCTGGCCCCCAACCCCCCGAAGGGGCATGGGGACTTGAGGGTGGGTAGGGCCCGGTCAGACAGACCAACTTGTGGAGGAAAAGGACTTTGTCTAGAAAAGCAGAAGGGATTTTTTTTAGTGTGTGCTGGGTGGGTGTGTAACTGCCTGTGTGTGTACATGTGTGTGTGCACACGGTAAGTGTGTGTGGGCTTCCTGCACAAAGCTCAGCGTGTCAGCCCAGGCTGTGAAAGGCCAGTGGCAGGGCCACGCTCCCGGCGGCTTCTGACGGGCAAGAGCGTGCAGAGGTGCCGATGAATCAGACACTGCGTTTTCTCAGGCCCACGGGAAGCTTCCTGACAAATGCTGCTGCCCTCAGGGTGGGGGGCAGCCAGCATGCACTCCATATGGGCGCAGCTCGATCTGTCAGTTGACTGTCGCCCTTCATGGGACACGGGCACATTGCTCTGACTGATGGAGCCTCTGTGGGGACGTCACGGAGACTATGCAGGTGTCAGCTCAGATGCCACCGGTTCCTCTACCTGCACTGACAAATGGAGCTCCCTTCCCCTCATATGCTGGGAAAGGTGGCTTTAAAATGGCTCTCAGAGCTAAGCCAGGCCTCCCTTTCTTCATTCCTACGGCCTCCCTGGCTAGACCACAGGGCCATGTCGCCCCCTTAACCCTTCTCCACCGTGAGCGAGCAGGGGTGACCCCCAGACCTGCACCCTATCTCCACCCACCTGGCAGCCCAAGCTCCGGAGCCTCTGCCCCGACAGCCTCCACCTGCCGGTGGCTGGGACAGAGCCGACAGCCACGCTCTGCAGATGCGTGAGCAGTTTGGGCTGAAGACAGCAAATAAGAAAGGACTAGTGTGGGTTTTGGGGCCCTGATTTGGGTCCCCCCCGAAGCAGCCCCTGAGATAAGGATGCAGTGTAAGTGTTTTATTTGGGAGGGAGGGGGGAGTGAGAGGAGGAGAGAGGCAGCCAAACAAGGCAGATCGTCCACTAGTCCCATGGGAGCTTGGGAGGTGCTATAGCACAGGCCTCGGAGTGTTCTCACCAGGAGGAAGTTGGGGTGCTTGAACACCAAATACTGTCAACTCCTGCACGAGGCTTGCTCCCAAGGTGTTAGTTACCTGGGCTGTGAGGGCAAAGGGTCTTCCAAGGCTTTGGAGGTGCCCCCAGGGACAGCAACGTGGAACCTCTGTGCCTGGCTGTTGGAAGTGGCAGGTGTGTGCTCGGAGGCTGAGGCCTGAGAGAGGTGGGTGGGCAGCAGCTAGCATCAGCTACAATGGGCTTGCCTAGGGCTCATTTACTGGCCAGGTTGGTCAGGATGATGTGACAATGGAAAAGTGGGTGCCCCAAGGCTGTGACTCTTTGCTGACCAGCTTTTAGTTACCCCCTGTGGGAGTTCCTAAACTGTGGGCCTCCTGGGACCCTAGCCTTCTTGCTGCCTGGGTAGGACCCTACCCTCTCCCCTTCCTCACCAGGCAAACATTGTCCCCACCCTCCAACCACTAGCCTAGGGCAGCTGCATTTTTGGAGCAGGCCAGGATGGGCCTGGGGTGTGGGCTTTACTGTCCACTCCTGAACTGAGCCATGACAATGAGCCACTTCAGAGCCTTTCTCTCTCCACCTGGAAAGTGGGTGCCTTGCAGACAAGCAAGTGGGGAAGGTTAGAATGATCCGTGGTATTGGAGTAGCGTTGGGGACATCATTGTGAGCTCAGTTTAGCTTAATGCAGATACAGATGGATGCATGTAGAAATATTTATAAATCTGTGTGTATGTAAGGGTTAATATACACACATACATTTCCTTGCTCTGTCAGCTGAGAGGGCCAAGAAGCAATGACAGCCCAGTATAAACTAGCACACCAGCACCCAGACCTTGGTTGCTATTACCATTCTCAAAGATAGGAACCATGGCTATTGGAGAAATTGCTGATTCTAAGACTGAAATAGAAAATATACAGGATGAGATTGGAGCATCTTATAGTGTCAGAAAATAAGAAAGTTCACAACACACACACACACACACACACACACCCCATGACAGGGGCTGAGTGTCAAAAGGACACAGGAGCCAACTGAAAGACCTCCCAATGGCCAAAGCTGGAACACTTTGACCCACAAAATAAATAATGTAGTATTGGATTATAACCCAAAGAATAAAATACATATCCATGAGTCCATTTTGAGATAGAAAAATAACTGAATAAACAAATAAATGGAGAGAGTAGACAAATCTCCTATACAGAAGAATTCCCAATAATGTAAGTAGATACTCTGCCCTCAATCAGTTAGATTAAAATTCACTCTCCTTAAGCATGGGCTGCACATAGTGATTTCCTTCCAAAGGACACAGTATGGAAAGAGGGGATAAGACAGAGTAACCTTACTGTGGAGAAATCTGGCCTCGGCCAGGTGATCAAGGTCAACATCAACAGTGATAAGTGATTTTGACAGTATGATGAGAATGACAGTGATGAGAATGGCACTTCATCTCTGTGGTCTTCCTCTCAAGAACCCGTAATCCCAGTCTAACCATGAGAAAAACATCAGACAAACCCAAACTGAGGAACAGTCTATGAAATACCTGACCAGTATCTCTCAAGTCTGTCAAGGTCATTAAAAACAAGGAAAGTTGGAGAAATTGTTAGAGTCTAGAAGATTCTAAGGACACATGACAGCTAAATGTGATACGGTGTCCTTGGTGGGACTCATGCCAATTGAGTGGCTGGAGAAGCTTTTTTAGCTAGAGGGACCCAGTTGGTGGCAGCTTCTGCAGGCAGGAGGATTAGGACCATTCCCCGAGACTGGGCATTTGGCAGAGCAGCCGTGGCTTGGCCCAGGCCATCTACTCTAGCACCTTCCCTGTTTGGCCTGCCCCTATAGTCCATGCCCCAAGACTCCCTTATTTCCCCAACCAGTTCTTGGGAAAACTGGGCAAGGAGGGGAGTTTTAATGATGTGAGGATGCAGTGATGTGTTTTAATGCGTTGTTTCCTGGGAACCTGGAATGAAAATTTTAACAGCTCAGAAGCTGTGCACTGAAGGCGCCTCTACTGTGGGTTCTCAGAGGGAATTCCAACTAAATTGCAGAAATAAATATGCATCTTCCTTGTTTTTGTTGAGCAATCACTGCACAGAGCCCGGATCCTTAAGTGACAGTGTGCTCCTCCACGGGAAAACCAGCCATCTCCAAGGGGCCTGGCTATGCTGCCTTTCAGCTGTTTGTGCTTCGTGGCCATCAGGCCACGTGCTTCACAAGACCTGCCCAGAGCTGACCTGCTGTACCAAACCAGGGAACAACCCAGAAATGGAAAGAGAAAGAGAACTGTAAAAAAAGAAATGCACAAAGGAAAATAAGGTCTACAGCGTAAGTCATCAATGCATCGGTGCACAAAGGGTCCACACGCAAGCTAACCCTTGTGCTTGGGCAGGTCCTTCCAGAGAAGGAAGAGAGGGAGCTGGGTCTGCAATGCCCAAGCATCAGTAGGGGCAGGCTCTGTGGGTTGTGCCATCTCCTCTCCACCTCTCCCTGCCCACACCTGGGGACCCAGGTCCTGCGAGGTCTCAGCCCCACTTTGCACCTAAGTGGGTCTGACCCAGGACCCTTGGCGTCTGACATTTTTTCCACTGTCCCCTCATGCAGCTGTATTTCCCTTGCCCCCGGAATGAGCTTGGTTTCAGCCTTTCTCCAGATCCCTGCAGAAACACTTCCAGGACGGCCCTGTGGTGGTGTTTAATGAATGGAAACATTCTCTCACAAACAAAAAGAAAAAAAACCTACACCAATCCCCAAACCTGTTAGTTGGAAAATATTCCAAGATCAACACATTTTAATTCACTAATTAATACAGCTAAAAGGCATTTTTCATATTAGACTTATTAAAATCACTTGTATTTAAGTGTTTTTGAACTCATATTTTCCGATGCTGTGCGTTTTTCTAAAGTGTTCTAGTCATGTTATGCAAATGCCTATTTAAATTACCAGGGGTATTTGTTTTCTATTTCTACTCTGTAAAACATAATTTTAATACAAGTTATTTGTGAAATGCACATTGGAAAAAAGAAAATAAGATTTGAGATGGCATTTCTATGATAATTTTATTGCAAATGTTGACCATGTTTTTGTATTTGTCTGCAAAAGGTAATGCAAAATATACATAAGACATATTTCTGGGATTTATTGTTGTATGTGACTAAATTAGTAGAGGAAAATTTGCTTCATTTTTTGAATCTGAGGCAGGGCAGTCCATCACCCTGTGAAGCATGTTTTAGAGGGAACAGTCACGGCCATGCAGCAGGCTGAACTCCACACCATCACAGAGAGAAAATTTGCTCTTGTTCTGTGCTTAAACAAGATTTTCTGACACCTGTGTGCTGCCAGACATGACATTTGAGGCAGAAGCACAAGCCTATGCAGAGGAGAGGGAGGTCCAGCTTGAAGCAGGACAGGAATGCTGAGTGGAAGACATGACCAGGGTTCTTGGGAGTGACAAGGTGGTAAATGCAGGTGGTCAGAGTCCCGGGCAGGAGAGAGCCCTGAGAGAGGGCCCTAGGGAGGGTCTTCCACTGTAGATTTAAATAAAAGCTGCAGACTTCCTACTGCCAACACCTTTCTGATACGTGTGTGATATAGGCAGAATAAGATGGCTAGAGGCAAAAGATGAAATTGAGAGAGGGATCTCTGGATTAAGGATTAAATATTAATGCTATTTCTGAGCTTCCTGGCAGCCAAGGCAAAAAAGGAAAATGTAACAAGTTCAATGCCTTTCATTGTCCAGTCAAAGAATACTTACCTCTTAGAGGAGAGACAGTTCCCTCAGTCTTCCAGTCTCAGTGGAATCCACAGCCCTCCCCCACCCCCACCCCAACCCCTGCCAAAGGAAATCAGGAACATGGCAAGCTCTGTCTCCAGTAGTGAGTTTACAGAGGCTGCAGAAATGCCCTTAGGAAGGGTGATTGCATTCAAATGAAGGGTGTGGTGGTCAGTCACAGTTTTTGGCAATGTTTCTATGCTGGGGTAGGGGGCGCCTGTGACAGAGTGAGACTTCATCTCCAACACCCTGACCCCAGTCCTACAGGACAGCCATCACTCACTCTTACATGTAGGACGAACAGTGAGATTTCCCCCAGGCTCCCTTGAGCCCTGGGGAAAGAGGCTGCCATCCTGAGTGCTGGCTGGGGTATGAAGGGTAGTGCTGTAGGGTGCATGAGCTGGTGGGGACTTTATTTCAATCAGTGTTTTTTCCTCTTAGGTGCCAGCAATTGGAGCTATAAAAAGCAGGGCATGGAGACTTACCTGTGGAAACCCACCTGTCATCTGGGGCAACCCCTCCATTGGTACCTGTGGAGAGAGACCTGTTTGCCCTGGACAAGGGGTCTCCCAGCATCTCCTGAGCACACACAGCAGGCTCTGTTCACAGTGGACACGGTGTAGGTCTCTTGAAGGGAAGCGACAGCGAGTGCCGTCAGGGCCAGAGGGTCGAGCACTAGGCCAACTTGGGTTCAAATCAAAGCCAAGCCTTCCTGCCCCAAGTCTGCCTCTTCATCCAAAACCATGGAGATGACAAAACCAGCCCTGCAGAGACATTGTAAAGCTGGCAAAGAACGTGTGCAGAGTGCCCACTCACAGCGGGAGCTGAGGGCCCATGAAGACCACGATGCCCAGTGATGATGAGGATGGGCGTTGCGTGGCACTGAACAGCTTGTAAAGTGCTCTGTGTACGTGATCCCGTTAATCCGAACAGTGATCCTGCGAGGTGAAATGTAACTGTTACCACCCCCGTTTCCCACAAGAGGAATCGGCTCTCAGAGAGGTTCAGTGACTTCCCAGTGATGCACAGCATGTCCAGGGTGGGGCTAGGGTGAGCCCCAGTCTCCCGAGTCTCATTCAGTGTTCCCTTTATCCTTTGTTCCCTAGGGCTGCGGGGCACCTTCGGGCCAGGCCCACCATCTTCACTTAGGAGCCAGCTTTGGAGGCTGGTCCAGGTCCAGGGCTGAGCGGTCAGTTGGGACCTTGCCCCGTGGGAGTGTCTCGTCTGGTCACTAGGCAGGACAAGGAGTGCTCAGCCAGGCACCTGCTATGGGCCAGGGGGTCGCTTTCCATCTTTCCCGATTCTCCCCTTCCCCTGGTGCCCCTGGAGCTGGGTTAATTAGGTAAGGCCTGTGCTTCCATATCTAGAAAGGGGAGCTAGAGGCCCCTGGCTGTGCTGCCCTCCCCTTTGAGCGCTCCTTGCGGCTCATACCTGGTAAGTAGGTGATGCCCAAATGAGGCCGAGGAGCCCACGGGTTTCCTTTCTCAGAGGTGGGGCTGTGCGCTGGGATCTGTCACTCAAAGGGGGCACTTGGAGCCTCCTCTGGACAGACCTATTCAGAGGGCCACTGTCAGGGAGCGTGTGGCTGGAGAGCCAGCCGCGCTGGTGGCCGTGCACAGAGACCAGACAGAAGGCCTGGACTGGGAGGTGCAGGAGCCGTGACAGTCATTTCAATGTGTGAGGCCTTTTGAGGCATCGATAAGCCTGGATCTTCTCCCCATACAGTTTCCATTTGAATCAACAGATGTTTTAAAACAGAGTCCTTGATTCTGGGGGCATGGAAGCCCCTCAGGTGGGCGTTTGCTAAGTGTCACTGTTCTGCAAGGCACATGCCTGCGGGGGAAGGGGCTTCCTCCTGGGCGGGGCCCACTGGGACTCAGCCTTCGGATCTCCACTCCAATCCTCCCCTCTGGGCCGCTGTCCTCTCCTCTGTCTGGGCCGCCTCGCAGGAGAAGGTGGAGCTGCTGGTGGCCTGGGATGCTTCCCTGCCAGCGCTGGACACCGACACGCATGCAACTCTGGGTCTGGGTCTGGGTCTGCAGATACCATAAAGGGCATCAGCAAAGTCACTCAGGTTCACTCAGGAAAACCACGCCTGCCTTGCAGGGAGGTTTTGAACCCAAGACTCCAGATGCTTACTGAGCACCTTCTCCACGTCCGGCTCTGAAAGGGGCTCAAAGTCTGATGGGGACCAAGGCAGACACAGGCCTGGCCTCAGGGGCTCACAGGCTGGAGGCAAAGAAAGACACCAAATAAATGATGACAAATTAGTGATCACAGTTTGCAAAGTGCTTCAAAGAAGAGACAGATTAGTCTCACTGGGGGCACAGAAGCCTCCCTGGGGAAATCAAGCCTGAAAGAGGGCTGCGGGGCACTCAGCCATCCGCGCCACAGCTGGTGAGTATGCTCCCGCTGTGTCCCAGGAGCTGGGTGAGGGGCTGGGTGGACACAGCTGACCAAACCTGCCAGGACTGCTGTTCCCTGGGATGCATGGTTGAGGCCAGGGTGGAGGGAGGGAAGGCAGGAGCAAGCAAAACAATGCCATAATTTAAGGGGTGATGATTAGCGTAATGAAGAAAGTGAAATAGGAGATGAGATAGGGCACTGCGGGGTGGGACCTGCAGCTGAGGGGGTCAGGAAGGTCTCTTTGAGGAGGCGACTCAGGAGCAGAGACTGAATTAGGTGCGATGCCAGCTGGTGAGTTGGGAGAGCACCCTGACGGAGAGAAGAGCAGTGCAAAGGCCCTGTGGCAGGGAGGAACCAGGAGTGTAAAAGAGCACAAGGCGGCCTGTGTGTCTGGAGCATACAAGGGAGAGGGGCATGAGAGGAGGTTGGGGGTCTGCAAGGCCAGAGGGAGGAGTCTGGATTCTACTCTGAGCGCAGTGAGGAGCCACAGGAGGGGTGAAGAGAAGAATGACATGATTTGAGTAGTGTTAAAAATAAATCCCTCTACACTGTGGAAGATAATATGGCAATTCCTAAAAAAAATAAACATACAATTACCATACGATCCAGCAATTCTATTTCTGGGTATATATTCAAAAGAATTGAAAGCAGGGTATCAAACAGATATTTGTACACCCATGTTTATAGCAGTATTATTCACAATATCCAAAAGGTGGAGGCAGTCCAAGTGTCCACCAACAGATGACTGGATAAACAAACGTGTTATATACATTCAGTGGAGTATTATTCAACCTTAAAAAGGACGGTCATTCTGCCATATGCCACAACACGAATGAACCTTGAAGACATTATGCTAAGTGAAATAAGCCATTCACTAAAAGACTAATATCATATGATTCCATTTATATGAGGTTCCTAGAATGGTCAAATTCATGGAGACAGAATGGTGTTTGCCAGGGGCTGGGGAGCAGAGGGAATGGGGAGCTACTGTTCAATGGGCACAGTTTCAGTTTTGCAAGATGAAGGAGTTCTGGTTCTGGAGTCGGATGGTAGAGATGGTTGCACAACAATGTGAATACACTGTGACTGGTCTATACACTTAAAGATGGCTGAAATGGTAAGTTTTGTGTTATGTGTATTTTACACACCAAAAATCCTTCTGGCTGCTGTGTAGAAGGAAGTAGGGAGCCTGCCCAGGTCAGGGCTAATGATGGCCTGGACTAGGGTGGAAGCAGTGGAGACAAAAGGAAAAGGGGCCTGACTGGAGGTATACATGGGAGCCGGCACCACAAGGACTTGCTGACATAGGCCACGGACCCCGAGGGGAGTGAGGAATGGCGGGTGCCCTAGGTTTCTGGACTGAGGAATTCACCCAGAGAGTCTGCTCTGGAGCTGTTTGTAGTGACTGATTAAGGCGGTGAGAGCAAAATCTGAACCAAGGCCTCCTGGCTTTGAGGGGCCCCAAAGGGGCAGAAGCACCAAAGCCTGTAGGAGGCAGTTTGCAGAACTAGGGCAAAGCTTAATGGGTGGGGTGAAGTCTGATCTGGTCTCAGAAGAGTGAGCAAAGACAGACAAAGGGAAGATGGGAAGGTGGAGGCGGGAAGGGACTGGGGACGGGCAGGTTGTCATCCTGGCATGGTCTGTAGGGAGCAATAATGTGTTAATGGAGATGACCAGGCTTTAGGTCAAGGTCTCAAATGCCGAGATGAGGAGTCCAGACTTTATTCAACAGGCAAAGGTTTGACTGGTTCCTGCAGACCAGAAGGGAGAGACAGAAGTCCAGGTGGGGCTGGCTATTACCAGGACATGGATTGCTTAAGCATCCAGGACCCCCAGGCTCTGGACACAGTCCTGGGAGGTCTCAGGGTAGGTGGCAGGAGGTGGGCCACTTCCATTCCATCCTGGAGATGGTGAATTCTAGAACAGATTGAGGCCTGTGAAGCCATCTTCTTCCTCCTTACCTGGCCTGGGCATCCCCGTGAGATCTTGTCTCCCAGCCTCTCCCCTTTGCTCACTGAGCTCCAAGCATGCTGGCTTTTCTGCTGTTCTGCAAACCCATGTGTTCTTTCACACCCCAGAGCCTTTGCACTTGCTGTTCCCTCTGCCAGCAAGGCTTTCCCCCCAGATATTCACATGCTTCCTTCTCATGATTCAAGTCTCTGCTCAAATACCTCCTCCTTCAGGAGGCCTCCCTGACTCTCCCCTCCAAACCCTCCCCTATCCCCTCCCAGTTTCATCTTCCTTCTGGTTCTTATCACTGACTGAGAGGGACTTGCTGGTTTACTTGTTTATTATATGTCTCCTACCTCCACCCCAAGCAGAAAGGAAGCCTCGGAACCTGAGACCTTGTCCCTCTTGGTCACAGCTGTGTTTCCAGGATTAAAACCGTGCCCTGTGTGGCGTGAGTACCATCAGTATTTGCTGAATGAATGAATATTTTAGGGGCCCTCAGTACAGCTGGAGACCTAGCAGGCCCAGGGTGATCCACAAGGACCCAGGTCTTCAGAACCCACCCCACCCGCTGCCCAGGAGATTTCTGCTTTGTTCTCCCTAGGGCTTTCAGCAGCAGGAAGGCCAAGGGTGTTATGGGTTTGGTTTTGTAATTGGTTTGATATGATCATGAAAAGTATCTAAAAATTGGACAGCTGGAAATGTTTTTCCTCCCATTTATTACTTAAAACAGCCTTAGAGTTTGGGGTTGTTTTTAAAATCAGATTCTCCTCACTAAAAAAATAAAAAATCTAAAAAAATACCATGAGCCCACTCTTGCATATTTTTGAAGAGACCCCACAAGGTCATGACAAGGCCTCTGCTTGTGGGGGCAGGGCTCCTCCGTGATCCAGACAAGAACCCGGGTGCGTCCAGAGCTGGGGCTCAGCCATCCTGCCACTGTCGTATCAGGAGGGGAAGATAAATTAAGATGAGTGTATTGCACAGTTAGACGTTAACCACGACAGTGAAGAAGTCTTGTGAATGTTAAAATGGCCCAGACTAAAATATACTGAGGTTAAAATACAGGGTAACTTTACAAATCACTAATAATTTCTTTGGCTTTCACTGCAATAACATTGATTTAATTTATTAGATTCCTTTCTAAATCTATATTTCAGTTTTAGAGTTGTCAGTTTCTGTTAATGACAATTTTGCCCCATCTGTTCCAACATGAAAATGAGGCTCCTTGTAGCAGACAAGATAGATCTTAAAGAGTTTAAGAAGGAGAAGTCTTAAAGGTATTTCACTCAGATTAAGCTCTGTTTGATGATTCGCACTCAGAAAGAAGCTGCCCACAAGAAAACTTTGCGTTGACACCAGGAGGAAATGTGAACCCCGTCCCAAGAGCACTCACTGCCCGCTGGCCCTATGGCTGCCCTTGAGTCACATGGGCCCACTGTGTTGTCATCATTTGGTACATTGGAGGGAATATTCAAAACATTCCCACTCATTCTTTTTTTTTTTTTTTTTTTAATGACAGAGCAATAATTCTGGGTGTCAGCATATCAGAATTCCAGCAGCTATGATTAGAATGAAAATGAGTTGCTGTAATTTGGCCATTCAAATCGTCATATACAGTAAGTCATTTCTGTAAGCCCGGTGAACTTCTGTCTGCCGAGGAGCAGGGTCTGACTCCCAGCTCTGTGAGAAACATCTCTGAAGATCCCCTCCAGCCCACCTGGCAACACATCTGTCAGTCTCCTGCAGGAGAGAGTTTTGAAAGCGTGGATGAGGGTGTGTGCCCAAATCTGGGACCAGGTGAAGGCATGGGAGGAGCCGGTGTGGGCTGGACACGGCCCTCTTAACAGAATGTATTGTAATAAAAGTACTCAGATTCCCTGAAGAGGATGGGCCCTGCTCGGCCACAAGTTGGGGAGGCATTCCTGAGCCTGCGGCAATGGTCATGTGTTTTGGGGGAGAGAGGTTCCGCTAATTATCAATCATGGAAAAATAAACTCACCCTTTTAAAGAAGACACATGACCCAAGGAACAAGGGACTTTTAAAATTTGAAAACCTTCTAGAAAAATATGCAGGCATTTAAACATATATGGAATTAGGCCGGATCCTCAAAGCTAATATTCACCATATGTATTTACATTCAACTCAACTCCAACAAATTGAGTACTGCATTACAGCACGGAGAAAGAGGAGATTGCCTCTCACACGGGCTGACATTAAGTTGAGTTACTATTTTGCTGTAGACTTCTCTGTAAAGCCTAAAGACAGTTGAGAAAATCAGACTGAAAATTCTCCTTGTGGATCTGCCTTCTAATTTCAAATACGAATTAGTGAAATTTTAACATTTCAGATGTCACACCTTGAGCAAATTAAAAATCAACAAAAATATTAAGGTTCTGTGTTACCTGCTCAAGTGTACAGAATGTATAAAAAACTTTAATCAAACACTTGGGTTTGCTCAGTTTTAAATTGCGTTAGTTTAATAGTTTATTTTCTGCTGTTTATATTAATGACATATTCCCATCTAAATATACTGCCATGCTGGAAAGCCATCACAACATTTCTAAGGTTGAATGAATGCAGTTGTATTCATGGTTTTTTAATAAAAAGATCTCTTTCTATTAAGTCCCCTCTTTTTCTTTTTCTTTTTCTTTTTTTTTTTGTTTTGTTCTCCAAGGATCGAGGTTCTCTACCACGTGTGCAGAAGTGATATAAATACACATCGGCAGCACCTCATTTAGTGTGCAAACTCCTGCTTTCTAGCCACAGAGAGCTGAGGAACCACTGTTTTCTCACGTATCCCAGCTGAGGACGAGGCTGTGGTGGAAACACAAATTGCTTTTTCTAAGCATCAACTGAAGGTCTCATCACTTGGGAAAATGTCTCAATTTGCTCTTCTCAGCAAAGCAGTAGCAAACACTCCTGATTCAATGGGTAAGGGCCCCACCTCGTCTAGATGTGCCTGAAGGACTCGCAAGGGCATGATGCAGGGTGAGCGTAGGACCAGGAGAGCAGTCGGCCGCCCACTCGGGGCTCTTTGAGTTACAGGCTTGGGATGTGAGACCCTCACTTTGCCTCACTTCTAGATCATTGAAAACACCTCCAGAGAGCTCCCAGCCCCACTTGGTTAGGCTTCCTACACCGCCACTCTGATCTGGGGCTTGTCTGGAACTCTGAAATGCAGTCACACTGGGCTCAGGGACAGGCCTCATATGGGTCCTAGTTTTGGCAAAACCAAAGCCAAACTTTCCAATTTTATAAAATTGATCAGTTGTCAGGGTGCAGAGCAGGGGAGGGAGGTCGAGTCACAGGTTATTCAAAGGTTGTTTGGAGATATATTCCCCAGGAGCCAGGAGACTGAACTTGACAGCTCTGGACTTGGGGCAGAGGACTCCCGCTCTGGGGTCTGTAAATGGGTGAACTGTGCAAGATGGCTTCTAAGGAGCTTTCCTGCTCCAGGATTGTCCCCTTATGGAAAATAGCCAGATCTTTTAATACAAGTAAGTTTGATTGAATCATAAGTGCCCTAAACTATAAATACAAATAAATGCATTATTATCCCTACATTTACAGTTATTACGTAAAGTGAGGCATAGGATCTAGTCATTTACAAGGTCTGCTTAATATAAAGACTTCATCTGCTTACTTTTCCTTCAAAACTATTTTTAAATTTATGGGCTATTATGAACTATTTCAAACATAGAGACTAAAAATAAATAATATAATAAAAACATACTTGCACACCACCCAGTTTTATCAAATCTTAGCAGGATGTCATATCTGCTCCAGATTTTTTCAGGAACTAAGAGGTTAGTTGCCACAGCAGTGTGCCGGGGCTCCCAGCAGCCCGGGGAGGGCGTCACCATCGCAGGGAGCTTTCTGCAGGCCGTGCCCCTGGCAGCCTGGGCAAAGGAGCTGGCTGACCCAGAAGAGGGGCTGTTACTTGACGGTACCACCTTGAACTTCTTTCTTCCGCATCCGGAGAAAGGGAAAGGAGGCGCAAACTGAAGGACACACATTTGACCTGAAGGCCCAGCAAGAATTGCATGTTGCAAGGTGCACCACGATCTGTAGGCGAGAGAAATGAGGTGATCAAGGCTAAAAATGAATATGCCTGACCTGGGAAACTAGCCTTCTGAAATAATTAGGCCACGAGACACAGGACGAGGAGCGCAATTCAGGTGTCTGTTGAATAAGAGACACTGTCTCCCCTCTCATGCCTTTTCCAAATGGTTGAAAAGTACCTCAGTTCTCTCATGGAATTGATTTTAGAAACAGTTTATTTCTGACCATGCAGGACAGGGGATTCAAGACATGTCTTTCTAAGCCAGTTTGTGATGAGATCAGGGGCTTTGCTAATCAACTAGAAATATTCCTGGATATGAAATCTTTACCCGTTTAAGAAAATTATATAGTATATTTTGAGTAAATTAATTTCATCTGGACCAGTTACAGCATATAATCAGCTATGTTATGCAAATAGTTATCTTTGTGCTTGAAATCAATAACTTATTTTCTTCTGTAATAAAGAAAAAAGGGGGATAAGTTATTATTAATTATGTACAAAATGAAACCTTTTCTTGCAAGACTGTGGGTTTCATTTCATTATGAAGGCTTTGTCCATGCCAATTTCTGGGACCCTGATGAGCGTCTTCAGCAAGACGTCCCTAAGACCACCTGTCATTGGGGAGCCACGCCTGGGCCTGCCTCTCTCAGGTGCACGCCTGGTGGTCTCTGCCAGCAAGCCAGCCCAGCCCAGCTCTTCCCTCTGGTTGTAGGTTCCAAGGAGCACCTTATTTATAAAGCTTGCTCAACCACTGTTTAGTCAGTACAGCTCCAGTTGTAGATGAAGTTAATGACAATATTGATTATGCCATAACCCCTGTTAATACTGAGTGTATTGTGTGTTCGCCATTGGGCCCTATTTATGAGGCATTTCTGCCCTCCTGGTCGTGGCCGAGTCCTGCAGGAAAATCACTCTTCATACTCGATTCTGATCAGGTGTGTCCCTTTTGTGACCACCTGAGGGGTAGAATGCAGGAGCAGTGGTGGTGTGACCCTTCATTCCAACCAAGCCCCTTGGATCAGTTTGTATTCTCACAGAGGTCATCATCGCTTTTACTCTCTCCTTCAAACAGGACCTCCGAGTTCAGGAACCCCATGGAGGGAGAATCAGCAGAGCTGCACAGAGCTGGGATGGCCGGGTTGGGCACTTCTCCCGCCTGGTCACACCCCAGCTGATTCGATAGGATCTTTTGGGGGGCTGTTACCCCAGGGTCTGCTCTCACAGAAGCTGGTGGGTTTTCAGCCCAGCGTGCACAGTCACAGTCACTTAAACGTGGAAATCCGTCAGAGCATCCATGGGGCTGCGGCATGGTTAGTTTTGGCCTGCTGCCATTTCATTTATGAGGTACTTGTATTTGACAAACGGATCTCATTTAGGCACAGATATCAGGCTTCTTCCTGCCTGATTATCAGGCACGAGACCCCACCCTGACCTCAGTCCCACGCCTGTTACCTCTGTGGAGGGGCCATCGCTTTCTGGCTCCTGAGAAGGCCCACGGCAAACACAAGCCTGTCCCTATTCTTCAAGCAGAGGGTCTGCAGCCAGGGTCTGTTGCAGCCTTTATTAGCACAATGTGGACGCCCAGCAGCAACAGTCCCACCTCCGGAGATCTCGTGGGGTTGCTGGGGGCAGACCTGGGCCTTCAGGAGACGCGGGAGGAGCAGGTGGGCGAGAGGCCCAGGCCCATCCACGTGCTGCTGCAGGAGGGGGGGCAGGGCCCGCTCTGGGGGGGCAGGGGCAGCTTCCAGGGTCCAGAGCATCGTTGACAAGCCCGGGTTTTCCAGGGAGCACTGACCTCTGAAGTTTCTTCTTCCTCGGCCTTCCCTGCCGTGGCTCCTGGCCCCCCTCCCTTCCTCCTCCTGGGAGGCAGTGGGGTCTCCGCCGGCCTCCGAGTGTGGTGGCCGGCAGACGCCTCGTTAACCACCCTTCCTCCATCCAGGCCTGTTTATGGATTCCTCTGACTGAGTCTGCCAGGCGGCTTGAACCGGTTGTGGACAGCTGGGCCGCTTGGCATTTTATGGCGAGTGGCGGCTTCCCAAGGCTGTAACTGTGTATGCCCGTGGGCGCCGGGGGACGTGCCTCCCCCTCCTGGCCCTCCTGAGGGGTGCCCTCCCCAGGGGCACAGCCCGGCTGGAACCGGCAAGCCACTCTGCCGCCCTGGCAGGTGAGAGCAAGGGCAGGGAGCTGTGCACGGCGGGCCCAGGCTGGGCAGCTGGCAAAGGCTCCATCCAGAGGGAGCCCCCATGCCATTCCAGACGGATGTTTCCATGATAATGAGGCCTCCTGGGGAGGCACCTTATTGCTCTTCACGGAAACAATCTCTACCGAGAGAAATTAATTGTTTTGTTGTTGATGGAAAAGAAATCGAAGAATCTGTTTTAAAGTGTTATCCCTACTTGGAGGAGTTGGAAGGCAGGTCGCAGGTGGCTCTCTCAGACCCTATTCCTGAGAGGTTTCCAGTGGGTGACTCCTGCCTGGGATTAGCCAGGGGGCTGCTGAGGGGCTGAGGTCCTCATACAGGGCACACCCTTGGGTTTAAGCCCCAGCTCTACTGCTTAATAACTGTGCCATTCCTGTGTCTCAGTTGCCTGATCTGAAAAATGAGGCAATAACATATTTTCTTATGGAATGGTTGTGAGGATGAAATGAGATACTATGTGTCCAGTGCTTTGCCTCCAGGAATAGTAAGTACCCAGGGATTGGCTAAGAGTACGAACTGGACACATGGGAGGATTTGGCAGCTGGTTGACTCCCGACTCTCCTGTGGGCCAGATCCAGCTGCCTCTGCATTTCAACAGCCTCTGCGGGGCTGTGCCAGTGCATGTTAACCTGTCCCGTATAGCGTCCTGAGCCCTTTAGTCCTGAGGCTCTGACCAGCCTCTGCTACTTGCCGTACAGGTGCACCTCCACTTGGCTCTGAGGCAGGAGGGGCTCATCTTCACCCTCATCAGGCTCCAGCCCCACCCATAGCTGGGCCAATGGCCACTGGGTTCCCATCACACCAAGGGCAGCACCCAACCCACTTCCCGGGGCTGCTCCATAAACAGCGGACCCGCATACACGGGCACATCCTAATGGGGACCCCTGCAGCACATTAGCATTTACAGAGCATCTGGGAGATAACAACTTTTATGGGAGGGATTTTAATTAGTGCTCTGGCTAAACGCAGTGGATTTAACATGGGTGGAACTGGCTGGTGCGCTGACTTCCGCGAAAGGCATCTGGCCGGGAGCCGTGGCCGTGTTTATCACCTGGTTCCTGGCTTTAGTGGAGGTGGGGGTCGGAGTGGTGCTGAGAGCCACCCAGAGAGAAGTGGTCAGCGCCACCACTGTGGCAGCCAAGGCAGGGTGGGGTGCCGTCACAAAGTGCCCTGTGCTCAGAAGGGCTCCGTATCGGTTAATGGTCTGCTCTCATCGTCCTGAAATTCTTAATAATTTAATCATCAGTAAGCTGAATGTAGAGAGTGTTGGTAGAATGCGTGTATCAAGAAGTGAAATAAAAACAGCTGAGTACGTTTTGTGTGACATTCCCCTTCTGAATGAAATGCACATGGATGTACAAGCTACAAAACACAGATTGGATAATTTTGGTGATTCGGCATATGAGTTAAATACTCTTATATTTATGTTTAAAATTGGCATGGCACAATATAAAGATGGACAGTAAAATTCATGCTAATAATTAATACAGTTTTATTTTTTCTTCACTCAGAATGACGTTAAATAGCAATCTTAAAACACCACGATGAGCTGAGAGAAAGACAGCAGAAAAAAAGCAAATGCTTTATATTTTGGTACCTTGAATGACAGTTTCCCCCTGCTCTTTGAACAAGGGGCCCCACGTTTTCATTCTTCATGGGGTCTTGCCTGCCATGCTGCTGTCCCTGGGCTTTGGCTCAGGAATTCGTGAAAGTGTGGATCTTACAACAAGCCACGTGAGGTAGAATGGACAGTAGCACAGTAATGATAAAAGTCAAACTAAATTGCCTCTATCAGCGTTTGCCAGGATCCAGGCGCTGTCCTAAGCATTTACATGGATTCTCTCATTGAATCCTACAAACCCACAAGGTGGGTACCTTTATTATGCCTATTTTACAGATAAAGACATTCAAGGCCGGAGAGGTTAAGTAACACATCCAAGAAGGCACAGAGCCGGTAATCAGAGCCCAGCTGGGGTCCAGAGCCAATTTTCTCTGCTTCCTCCTTATTCCGCTGCCCCCATTTCGCCCATTTTATGGGATGAAGGCACTGAGGCTCAGAAGGGCATCCTAAAGTCATGGTGGGACAGGGTGGTAGCAGGCCTGGGCCTCAGTCTCAAAGCCTTGACTCCCATACTTCTGCTCCTTCCCCTAACACGCACTGCCTCATCTGGGCTGGAAATGTTTTCCTCTTTCCTCTGAGAAAGCATGTCATCATTTGTCGTCAAGGGCTCCAGCTTTCATATTAATAACCCAATGAGTGACTTTGTTCCACATTCCTTTTTGAGTGATGACTCGGGACCTCAAAATAGCTGTGACTGCCCCCTTGTTGGTGCCTTCACACATGCACACAGACCCCCGCACACCACACAAGGACACCAGCACTGAGATACTCGCACTCACCGCTGAGACACACAGACAGACACACACAGCAGATACACACACTCAGACACACCACCCAGATGCACAGACACACTCGAGCAGACCTGCATGCAGATCTGTGCACATGGATAAGTGACAGGCATGCACTAGAGGTACACAGACACACGCATGCACATGTACATTCATGCACGTGTGCACAGGCAGCTAGGCATGTGAACATACACAGAACAGATGCAAAGCCCATCCCAGCACTGCCAGAAATCCCAGTAACTCACAGCCACAGAACCATAACTATGGGCACTGGTGTGTGATGAAGCCAAAGGGGCTGTGGGCCTCATCGCCCAAGGTTTGTTGGCAGCTCTAAAGCAGGCCTTCACAGGGACCCCTCTGACGGAAGGAATTAAGGTAGAATACAGGGAAGTACAGCAGAAAATGACCTAGGGGTCATGTAGAACCCAAGTCAAGGTGGCCTATTTGTGGGCAAATGTTTGTTCTGTATTTAAGGCAAACACAGGCTTAGCATCACCAAGTGATTACACATGTGCCTGCTTTGACATTCTCGGTTCCTTCAGGAGCTCCCCACTGGCAGGGAAGCCAGACACTCAGCTGCAAAATGATGGCAGGCACAGGGTCGACAGATATGCAGGTCAGAATGGAGAGATCATAGGGCCTGAGGTGGTCAAGGAGGGCTTCCTGGAGGGGGAGGTCTTGGGTGGCGCAGAAACAGGCCCTCCTATCCTATACCTGCCCCTTCTTTCTTCCTTCCTCCTTCACAGTAACCAGCCCACCTGGAACAGACAGTGGATTCAGGAAACTCATTGTGACAACCTCTGAGATGGTTTAGGGTTTTTCCTTATTTCACTCCCCTCCCCCATCCATCTCCTATGAGTTTGGTTCCATTTTCACCCCATCTTCCAGATGAAGGAACAGGCTCAGGGAAGTCTTTGGCCCGAGGGCCAGCAGGTAGGAACAGAAGTGGCTGTATCCCACTCCAGGGCTACCTGATTTCCAGGCCCACCTTCTTAGCTGCCCTGCTTTTACCTGTGAGGTTTAAGGGGTGGTTTGGGCTCCCCACTCAGAGAAATGGGCGCAGAGCTGGCTCCACATGTGAAAGGGAGTCCAGGGGACCTCGATTAGGCTGTGCGGGAGGCAAGCACTCTGGACCACCTAGGCTGGACAGGAACCTGGGCCCTGCCCTGTGCACTGGCTGTGCGACCTTGGCAGGGGTTCCTATGTCTGGGTCTCAGACCCCTTGTTTTTGAGATGTATATGAGGATTTGATGAAATCAGGCATGTAAAGTGTTTTACACATGGACAGGCCCATAGTAAGTGTCCAGCTAATGTTAGGATCACTATTATTATTATTATAGCCTGTGTTGCCAGCTTAACCAGGGTTAGGGCACAATTGGAAAGTTAGAATTGCAGGCAGGTGTTGGAAGAGTGGGAATGAGGAGACTATGGTTCTGAGCCCAGAGAGCACGTGACTGCTGTGGTCAGATCAGGGGCACAGGCTTATTGTGAATATGCCGGCTTCACAAGGTCAGCCGAGCACTGAGCTTCCAAAGCCATCCTTTCTTGACGTCATTCCCTAGCTCTTCAGGTATGATACAGTCTGGGCTAGAAGTGACATGGGTTCTTGCTGTGTGACCTTAGGCATGCATCTCAACCTCTCTGGGTGCCAGGTGTGTCCTGTGTACAATGAGAATAACAACATCCACCTAGAGGTAGTTTCTGGAGTTCAGATAAAAGGAAAAAAGCCTGAAAGGGCTTTGGAACGGGCCACACAGGGCTGGGCAGCAAGATCCTTCCTGGGGCTGAGAATTCCCCTGCAGATAGCGCCCCCTGCAGTAGGGGAGGACATTAGGGCACAGAAGAGAGAAAGTGTTCACAGGCCCTGGGCCCAGCCCACACCTCAGGAAAACCCAAGTGCTTTCCAGCCCTGGGAGGGTGGCATTCTGCATCCTGTAGTTTCCATGGAGAAAATTCCAGTCTCTGCCATTCTGCAACCCATTTGACCTAAATTATGCTTTATCATTTTAGGCAATTTTGTCATTTGAGTGGGGAGTGGTGGTGTACAGAGCAACTGATGAAATCCCTCATTCTGAGTCACCCTCATTCTCCTGCTTAAATTCAAGTCATGACATAATACGCCTTGACTATATGTACATATGTGTGTATATGCATATACACACATCTGTCTGTGTGTATATGTACCTGAACGTGTATGTGTATGTTTGTAAAGGTGAGGTTGGAAGGTAAACTGGGAAAGCCCCAGATGGCCTGTATTTGTTTTTCCTTCATTCTTTATAATTGTGCCACATATATGTGTGGAGAGAGTTGTGAATTTTCATCCCTGACCTTTGTAGACATAAAACCATCCTATTACCGTATACCTGTCAAAAGAGGGGAGAAAATCAGATGACTATTCTTTGCCTTTTATGCATCAAAAAGAGGAAAAAAGTTGGTAGCATTTTTCCAGTCCCCAGATTGACAACCACCCAACTCCCCCTGACTCCCTGAGGCTGGCTGGGATGCCCTCCCCGCCCCCTCCGTGGCCTGGTCATCTGTCCCTCACCCTGCCCAGCCGAGAGCCTGCATTCCCATCTGTGGCCCTGCATCCTCTGGGAGAGGGTCTCCTGCAGCTCTCAGAGGGGCAGTGTGGGGACAACAGCAGCTTCTCTGGAAGCATGTCCCAGCTCCTCAGTGCCCTTGTGGCCAAGAGATGAAACCATCCAGATGAAGGTTCTCCTCCCCCTGTGAATGATACTAAGCAATTGTTCTAAAACACCACGGCAAGCTGAGGGAAAGACGGCAGAAGAAAGGCAAAGGCTTTATATTTTAGTACCTTTAACTAAAGGCATTTTTCCCTGCTCTTTGAACAAGAGGATCCACATTTTCCTTCTTCCTGGGGTCTTGCCTGCTATGCAGCTGCCCCTGCATGTGGGTCCCTGGGTGTGGGACCCCAGTGGACTTTGGCTCAGGAATTCAGGAAAGTGTGAAACTTGCAATAGATACATGAGATAGAATGGGCTGCGGCAGAATAATGATAAAAACAATACTAACTTCCTCTATTAGTTAGTCCTCTGATACTAACTAACTCTATTAGTTAGTCCTCCTTAGGGTAGGAGCCAGGTGCTGTCCTGAGCAATTTACTCATTTAATCCTACAAACC